>NC_067398.1:412350343-412662843 GCF_016432865.1 Antechinus flavipes | reverse complement strand
GAAAGTTTTTTTAGGCTTGAAGTACAGTAAGGGAAATTCCATGTTTGAGTAACAGCAAAATCAGTAACACAAAACCACATAATACAGGTGGGGCAAAAATGCTGAAAATGCATAAAAATTGCTGAAAAGGTAGAAAGGGACCAGGTCATGAAGGGCCTCAAAAGCCAAATAAAGGATTTTATATTTGACACCAGAAGTAACAGTGAATCATTGGAGTTCACTGAATGAGGAGATGATATGGTTAAACATGCACTTTTGGAAGACAGTTTAATCACTGATTTGAAGATGGACGAAAGCAGGGAGAGACTTGCGGCAAGGAGACTAACAAGAAAGCTATTTCAATAATTCAGGTGTAAGAATATGAAGGAAGATGGGACGAGGCTAGCATCTGTGTTGCATGAGAGAAAGAGAGATATCTATGAGGTGCTGGAAAATTGTTGCAAAGTTAGAAATGACAGGATTTGGCAACAGATTCTTTATATGGGATGAGCATGAAAGGGAACTCTGAGTAAATTGCCTCTATTTATTCATGAAGTATGAGGCAAAATTTGCAGTTGTACATGTTGGATTCCCCATTAGAATTAAGCTCCTTAAAGATAGAAATTATTTTATTCTTTGCTGTCTTCCAAGTACCTGATCCATAATAGGCACTTTATGAATGCTTTACTGTGCATTGAGTCTCTCTCTCTCTCTGCAAACATCATAGCTCAGAATCCTGTCTTTGTCTTATTGTTCTCCCTTTTACTTTGCATTGAGTTAGTGTTGGGTTGACTGAATGGGAATAATGTGTTTGACCAATCTTTTTTCCCATTCATACCAATATCTCTTGCAAGCATATTTTTGAAAACCCCTTAGAAAAGATAGAAAAGAAAAGGTAGACCTGAGTTTATTACTGTTAGTTCTATCCTGATTCTGGCCATGTCTCAGAATATTTTCACAAGCAGCTAGCTATTGCTGTGGAACAGAATAGTCTGTATATTTCTTTTCTTTTCTTTTTCTCCTTCTTTCTCCTGACAAGAAAAAAAGTTGATAATTTCCTTTCAGACTAGGGATTCAGAGACATTTCCTTCCCTTTGGTCCAAAATACACTTAAACCATACCCATCTCACTCAGGTGGTGGAACTTCACTTGAGATATCTTGATGTTAGATAAATTAAACTTTACTTGCCCTCTAATATCAGGGGAAAATATTAAGTTATATGTGTTATATCTGGTCTTTTTCTTTGCTGTTTTAAAGAGTTACTAAAAATGGTAATCTTTTTCCTGATTTACATATTTAGAAGAAATATGAAGAAGAAATAAAAGAAATAAATCTTGAGTACTAGAAAAGGGGTTTGTCCCTAGAACTATTTTTCTTTTTCATTCTGTACATCCCAGATCTCCACTGTCTCCTTCCTCCCACATTCTCAGCACATAAGTAAAAATGCAGAAATTCTGAACAAAACATTCATGATTGATCATAAGTCTTTTATAAAACAAAATCAGGATAAAAAAAAAACAAAAAATAGGAAGGAAAATACTATGGGAGTGCTTGTTATTTTGTAACAAGCAATTATGCAATTATGGAGCGGTATACTCTCTCAGATCTTTTCTTAGTTGTTAAAATGAAAGATTGCAACCTTTGACTGGAATTCCTCATCCAATCTATTTGAGATTGGATGTTAAAGCCAATTTTCTAAACTTTGTCCCTAATTCAAGAACCTATATTGTAAGGCTTTTGTAGGGACTTGATCTTCATAGTGCTATCTGTATTGCTTTCCTTGCTTCTAAACATAGACATCTAGTTGCTCTTTATCAGCATAGAACATAGACTTAGAAACTGGTACTTTTCCATACATTGTTCTATTAAAGGACTGCTCCTTTCAGGACTGTTAATTATTTGTTGATCAAGAAATGTGGGTTGAACAGCAAGGCAAGAGAAGAAAATGTAGGCATGGACAAATTACCCTAGTTTCTCTGTGCTCTCAAGATCTTTGTTCTCTGTTTTTCATATTAATAGGAATGTTACTTCACTTCTGTCATTTTAAATATAGTCCTCTTGTCTCTAGTAACTACTCTGTCTAGTAACTTCCCATTATTGTCCCACTTTCCTAAAGAGCAGCAAAACCAGAAGTTTTATGGAGACAGAGTAAGAGTGGTGAATGTGTATGATGTAGGTATACAAACCATCCCTTAGTTTAGTAGTAAATTAAAGCCACATGTTTTGCTTATGGTGTGATAGACATACTAGTAGGGGAGAGAATGATTTTTCAAACCATATATTCATCTTGATATTTTGAACTGAAAGTTTAAAAAGTTTTGAAGTATTCCTTCAAAGGAAAAAAAGAAGGCTTATGAGGGCTATAAAGAACCATAAAGAAAACTCACTGCTTATTAAGGGAAATAACAATACTTTGTAAATAACATTATGTACAATTAATTGGCTACCCAATTCTAAATTATATCTTGGTATTTGCATTAAAACCATTAACAGTGAAGGTAGGAAAAAAATTGTTAAATAAAGTGGCTTGCATTATTTATGACTCAAAATGATTGAGCAAGCAAATTGATTTTTCTCCTCATTGCATTCTCCAGATACTTTTTAAACCATATATTCTTGCTTTTGGATATTAACTGAATATATTATACCATTCAATGAAACTTGAAGATACATAATCTAGATCTATATAAAAGTAGAAATACTTAGCATTTTTTTTTCCATTTGACCAATTCTATTTTTCAAGGAGTTGTTTTCTTTCTCCATTTTGTGAACTCTATTTTAAAGTTGCTTTCTTCAATCAATTTCTGGGTTTCATTTTCCAAACTTTCCTGCAAAGCACTCATTTCTTTTTCCCGTTTCTAATTCTCTTTTAATATCTTTTTGAACTTGTTCAAGAGAGACTTTTGAGCTAAGACCAGTTTGAGGCTTCACCTGGAAGTGTTTTGTCAGCTCTGATCTAGGTGTCCTCTTCTGGGTTTGTATTCTGTTCTTCTCTGCTTCTGTAGTAGCTCTTTTTGCTTTTTTGCTCATTTTAAAAAGCTATGGTCTGCTCCTAGGGCACAAAGGAGGTTGTCCTGAGCTTTCTCTACATGACTGCAGGGACTTCTCACTGGACTGGTGCTGCTCTAGGCTTCCCCATTGTGCTGAGTGGGCCTGGTAATATCCTTTCTATTACACTGGAATTCACTGGCTCACTGTTTGTCTTCTGTAATTGTGTTGGATGTCTCACAGTTAGTCTGCTAATCCACTGGCCTTCTGAACCAGGGAAGAGTAGCCAACTGCTGTATTTTGGCTAAGAGCCTCCTGCTAGGTTCCCCTCACTAGACTCCCAGAGCCATTCTTTCAGTGGGTCATGTTTCCCCTGTCCAATTGAGCTTCCCTAAATTCCATCCAAGATATCTTATGCTGAAAAATTATTACACTCTAACATTTGTAAGTTCTGTTGCTCCAGTATCCGTTGAGAGGTTTGATCTAGTGTTGATTCAGAGGGGAGCTAGGAAGAGCTCGGTCAAAGTCTTGTCTACTCTCTTTTATTTTAGCTTCACACCCAGTAGATACTTAGCATTGAATAACCTTTTTAATAACCTAGCTGAATATTTTGTCTTCTATCTGACTTCAGTGTTTTTATTTGCCACCTTTCCCTGAACTTACAAGCTTTTGCCTTCACTGAAATCTGCATTTATTTGATCTTCTCTAATTGGTGATTGTTTGAAATCTTGATTCCATATGATGATGTCCCTCAGAAAAGTTAGAATGCTATTAATGAGACTCCTAGATAATCTCCAACCTCTTAACTTTACTCTCTGCCTCTCAATTATCCTATATTTTTAGATATGTTCACTATCCCTTTTCCACAAAATTACCTCCGTCTATATTTAAATGTACATAAATCTTTCCCTATGCTCAGAAAATTCAGACTTAACCCTGTCATCCTCTATAGCTAAGGTAATTTTTCAACTTTTTCATTCATTGCCAAACTGTGAAGACCACCCTGGGCTTTCATGACTTCATCATCCATTTTCTCTTTAAGCTCTTGCAATCAGACTGCTGCCAAAGCAACAACTTGGAAGCAGTGTCCTTGAGGATCAGCAATAACTTCCTTGAAAAAATAATGAAGGCTGAGTCTCCTTATCTTGCTGAGGCAGAAAGCATAGTGTCAGTTCATGATTGTAGTCCTACTGCTGTTCAGCACAGAAACACTGATTAACTTCATTTCTAACATGAGCTGATTTGCTCTTACTTAGGGATATTGGTGTCCCCTCACTCCTGGGGCCCCACCATATTGATACCAGACTTAGTATTGACACGTAGAAGGCATAGTCCATTGCAACTCAGAATAGCTATATATATATATATGTGTGTGTGTGTGTGTGTGTTTGGGGGGGGGGGAGATACATATATATGGTGGGTACATATATTTACACATTCACACATACATGTACATATAATTTTTACTCATTACAAATATATGAATAATAGGTAGAAAGAACAAAAGAAAATATCAAATTAAACAAACAGGATGGTGATTTAATGAAGGAGAGATATTGATTTTCTGTTCCCCAGGGATCAGTTACATGAGAGGGCCAATCTACATCAACTTGAATAGATAGTTCTGTAAAATGACTTTTAAATCCCTATGTCAAAACCTCTTCTCTCTCCTGAGAACTAGTTCCATATATTCATATACTTGCTCAACATTTTCCATAGATGTTCTGCCATTACCACAAACTCAATATGTCAAATCCAAGATTTATTTCCCATTTTTGTAAGTGTTAATACTATTCTCCTTATCAACTGAGGCTTAAATCTCATAGTTTTGACTCCTTCAATAATTATAATTAGTCCTCAATTATTGTTTAGTTTTCTTTGAAAATATGAAACTGTATCTTGCAATCAATCTTTCTAATATTGAATATCTAATATTAAAAAAATTTTTTTTAGTCCCTTACTATATAATTCCTGGTTCATTTCAATGACCTGCAGTATTTAAGTTAACCAGTCCATTATATTCACCACAACAAATCAATCTTCCTGAAACACTATATTGACAGTGACACTTCTTCTTTTCATCATTACCGATAGTTTCCCATGTCATTTGATATCAGTTTCTTTTGTGTAGTAGTATACTTAACACTAAACTTGGAATCTGAAGACTTATATTTGACATCTAGATATGTGAATCTGGGTGAGTCACTTAACTTAATTTTACATATCTCTAAAATGGGGATAATGCTTTGCACCTCTCGAATCAGAGTGATGCCAATTGAGAACCAAAGTGAGATATCACATGTGTGTATGTATATATACACATATGTATGTATGTATATATTCCAAAAGTTTCAGTGTAAATTTCAGCTTTAAAGCTTAGCTTTTGCTGTACACTATGTTTATATAGATATAATGAATGTTATTTTAAACAACAAAACACTATACAGTTACAGATTTAGAGCTGGGAAAAAAAAAACAACAACAGAGTTCTAATCTTTCATTTTCCAGTTTATCAAACTAAGGCTGAAATTGATTGTGGTGTTCCTGGATTCATACATCTAGTAAGTGGATGACACAAGACTTGAATTTAGGTCTTTCTGAAATCAAGCTCAGCTATCTCTCCACTATTTAATTTGTAGTAATCTTATTGGTAGGAGACTGGGTTTCAAATCTCTCATAATCTGACCATTTCTACTCTACCTCTTACTATTTCTGAAAATGAAATGTCTTTTTTAGTCAAGTTCATGGTGACTCAGATGCATCCTGTTTTCATGTCTCTAAGTTATTCTCTTCATCTCTAGCACTTTTATTCTCATCTCTGACTGTTAAATATTTCCCATCCTTCCAGGCCCAGATTAAATCCTTCTATCTCTGTGAAGATTTTCTCGATTAGTCCAGGCAAGAATGATTCATTCCCTTCTCCTTTAAAGTCATAGGTTTTTACTGTCTCTACTCCCATCTTGACATTGTAAGACATATCATACATACTTTGTAACATCCCCCCCTTTTTTTTATTTTGGAGTCATTAGAATAATTTATTATTCATTGATTTTCATCTATTTTCTCTCCAATAAATCTTGAGAAGGAATTATGCCATCATGACCTATCCAGTAAAATGCCTTGCAGGTGCTCTTGATTTGATTTGAACCATTTTTTTGGAGAGCCATTCTATATGCTTTGTGACCATCTCCTGAAAATATTTATGGGAAGTTGAACAAAGTAGCAACTAAAATTTTGAATCATTTGACCATTACAGGATGTCCAACAAGGTAGAACAACCCAACCGTGCTAATGCATTAAATGAATAAACCAATTGCATCAATTTGGCCATTTTAATGATAGGCATGAATCACTCACTGCTTCATTGATTCAGTCAAGATGATTGCTATTGATCGTGAAAGTTACTGAAGTCTTTGCATTAGTCACCTCAGTTAAAATTTGGCAGCTACAAATAGATTCTCTTACAAAGGACAAGGAGGAACATATGAGCTCTTCTTTTTGAGAGGAATTAGAGGGATTGGATATAAATCTGAGAAAACACAAATCATTGGAGGTAATTAAATTAAAACAGGTCTACATGGCTTAATAGCGAATCAACCTTGGAGTAAAGATTACCTGGATTTAACTCTAGCTTCTGAAATATATCAGTTTTGGCCATGGCTAACTCATCTAACTTTTAATTATGTCATTAATTCTCTAAAATGACAAATTATTAAAAGTTGTTAATCTTTATCTGTGGAGGAAGTTTGTGTACTTAGAATTCTTATATCTATCTTGATGAGATCTGCCTTATCTACCCTTTCACCCCAAATGTAGGTTTAAAATTTTAATTTTATACTCTCTAAGCTACGTTTAAAAAATCCTCAGAACAGTTTTTAGCAGATACTAAATAATAAATGGTAGGTGATTGATTGATTGGTATGAAAATTAAAAAGTTCTTCTTGACAGAATGGCACATTTTTTTAAGTATCAGAATTCTCCTTGCAGTACTGTTACTTTATAGGACATGAAATGCTACATACTTCAGTGAAGTACAGTGGCAGATTCTCCAAGTAGTAATAAAGAGGCATGTAATAGGCATGAAAAAGCATCAAATGAAACATTAACACTTTTCTAAATTTTATGTTTTGATTAATATTCATTGTGAACAATAATTATAAATTAAAATTACATAAAGAGTAAGTTCCCTTGTTTAGTATAACTTCATCTATGCATTTTCAGTGGAAGAAGGGGATGGAAGAGAGGAAGGGAGAAAATCTAGAACTCTGCTTTGAAAACAAATGTTAAAAATTGTTTTACATATAACCAGGAAAAATAAAATATCAAATAAAACAGTATAATACCATAAAAGACAACTATGCCTAGAAAAGAAGGTGACTTGATCATGTATACATAATAAAAATGAATAGAACCTTGCTGTTACCCAAACAGTATAAAAAGTTCTATAGAATAAGATTTGCTACTTTGGGTTGGCCATTTATGGAAACTTTTTAAGATGACATAGAAATAGTCCCACATGATACAAAGATACAAAGTTGGTTGCCAAAATAGGTTGATTTTTATTAATAAGATCAAAGTCCCTTTAAAGTTGGAAAATTGATAAATATATCATAACTTTCATTCAATGAAAAAATGTCAATAAAGATGAACCAAAAGTCCATATTTGGTTCTTTTCAAGATATAATAATTCCCCCCTACAATTCTACATTATATCCAATATTTACCAGATCTGCATCTTCAAGAAATTTGGGGAAATGATAAAATGGAATTCTTAGTTACCTTCAACTGGTTATTAAAAAATATGGATAAGGTGAAGCCAGTAGGCTTAATGTTAATTACCCAGTTATTTAGTAGATTTGTGCTCAACTGATTAAAGTAGGGGGACATAAAAATAGGTGTGCAATGTGAATGTGTGCATATGTGTATGTATGAACATGTATAATCTGTGTTTATTAAACTTTCTTAGAATTTATTATTTTTTATATTCTATGAATGTGACTCAATGAGATATACATGAATATCATAGTTGACTCTGAACACCATAAATTTGGATACAACAACAATCCTGATGTTGTCCCTAAAGTGAAAGGATTACCCAGATAATCAATTAGCTTAGCTAAAATCATACCATATGCATATTCATTGAAAAATTTATTCTTCCTGGAGAAGAGAAAAGTTGAGAGAGATGCATGTTTCCTTCAAATATATGAAGGACTGTCATATGGAAAGGAGATAGATTTTGCATCGATCTAGATGGACTGGAATCATTGGGTCCAAATGGCAGAGAGAAGGAATATTTCTAGGGAGAAGAAAAAACTTCCCATCAGTGAAATTTATGCAAAGAGAGATAAGGCTGCCTTGAAAGGAATGAGTTCCAATTCCACGTTATGTTCAAGAAAAGTTTAAATTATCATTTCTCATAGCATAATTGGCTAAGTATAAATTACTTAATAAAATTCAATATCTAAATGCTTTGCTTAATTATTTTTTTAAAAAAGCCATAAAATATTATGTAGTTTTGGAAAGGGCTGACCTTTAAGAGAGACAATAGAGAGACAGTCATGAAAGGCAATTCTACAGAATACAAATTATTGAATGGTGGTCACTAGTCTTTGATAGAGGAAGTTTTACTACCTACACTTCACTATCTCTATTAACAAAGTCATAGCTCCATTATAAAACAAAAAACAGATTGCCAATAATTCATAATTACTTTTGTATACACTCATGTTTAAATGTAAAAACATTGAATATGCATACACTTACCTTTCATTTGAAAAGAAAACAATTAAAGAACTAATGATGTATTAAATATAAAGTGCTGTGCATAACTAAGTGTGATTCAATTATTGATATTATTATTAATGTTAGAGAAAGCCTTCATTTGCCAGTGTTGAAAAACTGAATAAGTAAGTTAATGCATGAAGAGGTTGAATTCATTTCTTAACTCTAAAATGTAATATAGCTAATAAGATTTGTGCTATTATCCCCTAAGATTAATTTAACAGCAAACAGAAAACCTTTAATTATTTGGAAAACATTTCCTCCCACGTCATCCTTCAATTACATAAGATGAGTAAAAAGACTTTTCAAAATGATTTAAAAGATCTAATCTGTCCATTAGCAAGTGTATTTTTAGGAAAAGGCAAAGAAATCTTTGTATAGCACATTGTCTAAAATACATGAGAATTAATTATGCCTGGAAATGGGTGTATTTAGTAAGCCTAAATGCATGATTAAACAACAAATTGAGCTCTCTTTTCCTTCACTCACAGCTAGTGACTTATGAATAAGGAAATATTTTAACAATTTTTCAGCCTCCAAGAATGCAGTATAATGCATGGCAAGAACAATGCAGTAATCACTCCAAAGATGTCATAAATGTCAATGAGAGAGGTCAACTAGACACACTCTTCTAGGTCTGAATTTAATTTTTGCCCATGAAGTTAATGTTGAACAATTTAATTTTGCTAATTAAGGTGAATACTTTTCTATTGTTTTATTTATTTTTAAAATTTTTTAATATAAAAATTTTTTTAATATAAAGATGCTCTTGGAAAGTTAGCAAAAAAAAAAACAGACATATAATATAATTGTGTTTGCACATGAAAAAATTATAGAGTATTAAATGGCATTAATAGATTCATAGTAGATGTTCAGTAAAATATATAATCAATATCATAAAAAATCTAATTTTTATAGGTAGTATTTTTATAGTTAATTAAATTTTCACCAAATTCCTAGAATTGAAAATTTAGTAGTTATTTATGTTTAGCTTTTACTGCTGCTTATAAGATTTGTATCATTAATCAAGTCAATATACCTTTCTACATTTGTGTTTACAAATTTTAAGATTCTGTGAGGATATAAAAGAGAAAAAGGGAATGTTTGCATTTCCTGGTACTTCCATTTCAAGAATGAAATTCGACATTTTTGTGTCATTTAACAGTTTCCAAAAGAAGGTTTCCTTATCTATCAGAGAAAGAATGATCAAGATTATAGATTTAGTATATTTAGATATATAGTCCCTAGAATGAAATTTGCTGGTTGCCAAAGTAGATCCTGATGATGAAGTTAACCTTGGGTTATTCCCTAAGTCTAAAGGTCTTTGATTCTACATGGGTAATCTTTTATGGATTTAAAAGATGAGAAAGCCCATCAGTATACCATGAGGACAGCAGAAATTCGTATTAATTTCTTGAGGAGCCATTTCTGTCTCTGTAGGTTAAGAATTAATGTGCAAGTTTGGGAGAAAGAGGCTAACACGTAGTGATTCTGTCATCTTAACCTTACCTCTTAGTGGTAAGGTCCTAAGAGTCTTGTGGAAAGGCATACTTTTTTACTATTTAAATGATTTTAATGTTAATACTAGACAGGACTAATGATGGTGATGTGAAGAGCCTAATATAAAGACAATAAAATGAAACATTTATGTTTCCTGAGAAAGGAGCCAAAATTTGTCACCTTCCCATTTCAAGATTGATCCTAAAATCTTTATTATCTGCTACATGTAGTGAGTGATACTAAAAGTTTTAAATTCACAGAGGAATAATAATTCCTACTATAAGGTGAATAATTATCAGGAACATAATCAGGAATAATAATACCATAATACAGCTATGACATCTCTTCCACAATCTACTCTAAAATGAATAATAATCAGGAACAGAATCAGAGTAATAATACCATAGTACAACTATGACATCTCTTCCATGACCTTCATTTCTAGTAAGATTGATATAAAGGTCATTACCCCTTTATATACAAAAAACCCAAATGTCAATTTTGATAACATAACTTGCTCTAAAACACAATTTTTTCAATTTTTTTAGCCCACAATTAAGGAAATACTTATTCCCAGGATTTCTATTACATAGAAAATGCTAAATTTATGAATATTTAGAAGCCTTTACAGATAAATCCCTCCCCCATTTATTGAAGGTATTAGATAAGGATTCTTCCTCACTTTTTTTTTCCAATTGAGGATTATAACCATGTCAGCTAAGGCATTTCTTTTTTCCCATGTAAATAAGTATTAATTATTATTAAACAACTATACCTTTTGGCTCCCTCCATCATATTTAAAAGCAAGGAACATTTCAATAATAACACCCAATTACTCCTTCCTGCCACTTCTGAGAAGACATTGTCTAATTTATCATAGAGGAAAGATGACCTGAATTATTTCCTCAGTGTGTGAAGAGCCCTTTTAAAATGTGTAAAGAGCACTGAACTCTGGGTAGCTTTCTCCCATGGAAAGAATAATAAGGGCTGAGGAGGATGTGCAAGAACTATGGCCAAAATCATTTTATCCATTTTGGGTAACATTTCCTGGGGAGTGGATCTGAGAGCCTGCTTCTAGTTATGGTCCATTCATTCATTATGAATACAGCTACTGGGAGACAAGAAATTGAACTCTAAAATCAGAAAATAATTGGCAATGACAAACTGCTTGCTCCAAAATAGGATAAATGGTTCAGTTTCCTTGTTGGGATTAGATTGAGTATTTAAAGAGCCTATTATCTAGTCATGAGAATCATATGGTCCTTTATATAGCACAATATGATATTATGATCTCTATTTCCTTCCACTCCATACCTCTATTATTCTTATAAACACTTCATCCTGATCTTTTTGTACAGCAGAGGGCATATTATTACTAATAGATATTAACATATCCTCAAAACAATTGTATGCATTTACAAATAAGAAAATGCCTTTATCAGTCTTGATGCTAAATAGGAGAGGCTTTGATAATCCCATGATGCTCTCTCCAACCCTGAGATGACTTGGTCAGATCAACGACTACCATTTAAGAATCTATATAGATGAAAATTTTATCTGACCTTTTTTTCCCCAAGACTCCTCCATGTACCAATTGAGAAGACTGTCAGGACCCCATTGAAGGTAAATGTGATATTGAATATCTAATTTTCACTTAATTATAGGATCTTATTGAATCATTGTTGCATGAAAATGTGACTCTAGGAAAAGGGTGATTGAATGACATTGTCATAGCAAGTAGGTCTCAATAATAGATAACTAAATAGTGCACTAAGAGGTCACCTTGAAAATCTTACATCTCCAGAAACCAAATAATAATTTGTTTTATCCACCATGAAGTAGTTATAAAAGGCTCTACTTGTAGTTTTTTTTGTTTTATTTTGTTTTGTTTTGTTTTTTAAGGACTATGTTTTAAATCAAAATGTAGACTTTATAAGGTCATAAGCACCTAGAGAAAGATGGCTGGATGTTTGTATTTAAGTAGACTAGAACTGTAGCCTGTTTTTGGACCCTGTGGAAAATTTTTTTTTTAAAAAAAGATTGATTTGTAGGTAACTTAATAAATGTGGGCCATCAGGATACCTAAATGAGGAATATACAATCTCCCAAATTGGAATAGTCTAATCAGATTCAGGAATTCTTTTTATAGCTTGTGGGGATCTGAATGTCAGCACCTTATTTCTTATTACTTAAATTTGACTGAGTTGCTTAGAGCCTGAATTTTCTTATAGGTAATTTTTCCCCCTAATCCTCCATAATGGTCACCACTGGCAACCATGTTTCTTGCCTGATCCGTTACATACAAAACTGGAAAGAATCTTGTGCTAGGGTATCACTTTTTGTTATCTGATCATCTGAGTACATCATCCTCATTACCTGCCTTGCTTTTCCCCCACTTCAAAAATAAGGTGAGCCATCATGCTTCTGTCTTCAAATGTCCAATTATATAGTCACGGGCTAAGTCTCCTTTAAATAGAACTCTTATAGTTTAAATACAGTATTGGGGTGAGGGGGTTCAGGGAATAGAGATTTCTATGTTATTTGTTTATTAACAAAATGAAGATAATTTAGCCACAGCATAAAAAGGATAGTCAACAAAGATATGTGGCTCATTTTTAAAACTCTCCTTTTCCTCCCAGCATGTCTTCTCCTTGCTATTCTTTTATGGAATAAATCTTATAATTTTTGTTTTAAAAAGACAGTATTTCTAATTGGAGTACCACAGTACTCCATTCTTTGTCAGAGAAAGACAGGTCATAGCATAATTATAATCTTTTTAGACCTATACACTATAATTTTCTTAAATGTAATCTGATATTTCTTTAATATTTTAATTGCCATATCAAACTCAGGTCGTGATACTGGGAAAAAAAATAATTTCCCAAGAAGTTTAGGTATAGTCATGCTTATCCCTAATCTTCTATGTTCTGTGGACATTTCTCTCAATATATAGAATTGACAGGTTAATACATAAAGTGAACACACATTGATTAATCACTTACAAGGTGTCAAGCCCTGTGCTAAGCACTGCAGATATAAAGACAGGGAGAAGAGACCCTTGCTATCAAATAACGCATAGTCCATTGAGAGATATCATTAAGAAATCACTTTCTAGATGAACAAGAAAATGATTTGAAAACTAACACATATATTTAAATAATTTCTTATATTGTTTAAATAATTCCATATATATGTGTATATATATGTGTGTGTCTGTACATGTATGTAGTGTTTATGTATGTATCTATTTATCTATCTATACACATACAAAGCTATACATATATATGAATACATGAATGTTTAAAAATATGGTTAGTTTAAATGCATGTTTATTAAATTTTTTTCTAAAATATGTGACAAAATATTATTTTATTCTTTGCCTCAAGTAGAGATTTTTAGTTTAGCAAGATAAAATGATTTTAAATAATTAAAAATTCAAATAACTACATTTTCTTTTTTTCATTATATTTTCTATAATAAGGAATGAGGCAATACAAAATTTGTTTATTGTGTCATATACCCATGTCATATATTTTAAAAACTAAATAATATAAAATAGAATAGCCATATTGTAGAAGAAGAGCCTCGGTTGAAAAGCAATTAAATATGGCAGGCTTGAAAGTTACTTAAAAGATAGGCAAGGATTTAACATTCAAATAAAACAAATTATTTTAAGTTATTTTTTAATTGAACTGATGGGTCAGTAAAAAGAGACCTTAGAATTATTTTGGTGGTGTTAAATGAGGTTTTTTATAAGGTTGTAGTCATAGTTAATGTAATGTCAAATATTTAAGGCCAGCTGGAGATTGTTATGAGTTCAAATGTTGGAGTTCTTGTTCTTCTCAAAACTCAGCCGGTTTAGAGGCTTAGAGCCCTCCGAATATCTCCAAATCCAAAGGTTCTGTCCTTCAGCCTCTGCCTCTGCTTTCTTCAGCCTCCAACCAACACAGAGAAGGAATGTCTCTCTTGTCTCCTTCTGGGGAGCCCAGCCACCAACTACAGTGGTGTGAGATGAAGATGAATCTGGTTGTCCACTGAACTCTCCACTCGTAGCTTCTTCCTCTGTAAACTCTTCGTCTGCCACCAGCCAGCCAAGAGGAAAAATGTATTCTGCCATAGATCCCTCATCGCTGGCCTTTTATCTGACTCTTCTGAGAGAATGGGATTATGGGTTTTCTCCCATAGTGCTCTCTGGCCCAACGAGCTTTAAGGGAGGTGTGGACTCCCTTGAAGTTAGAAAGTGTACTTTGTGAAGCTAGCATACTTGTGGACTACAATGAGTAAAGGTGTGAACACAAGCCTTGTATTAATTAGTTCTACTTAGTACCTTGTTTCAGGTTCTGGCCAAAATCTTCTTGCAAGATTAGATCAACTCTAATTAGTTAGCAGTTAGTAAGGATTCCAACAGGAGATTAATGTTTTTTTTTTTTTTAAGTAGTTTCTTGTCAAACAGGAGAGCTCTTAGACAAATCTCTCAAATATAATATATATCCTTTTTTCTGATGTAAGTTTTCTTGGCAGAAGTAGTAGTAATTTGGGGAAAATAAAGAAAAAAGAATAGGTTAGATAGTTTTGATTGAATTTTTGAATGTATATGATCTACTTTATTTGTATTAAAGATTAGCTCTATTTTGTTAACCAGGTATCCAAAATACATGATGATATTATCATTGCCAGTAAACAGTAAAATCTGATTTTACTATCAATCTACCATCAATTTATCAAACTCCTTAATAGTGAGATTGACTTCTTTGTGCCTATCAAAAAAAATAATAAACACTTCATTCAGTAATATGATTTCCATATATATATGCAAATAAATGCAACATTTCTTCACCTAAGATTCTAAATTCTTTCTTCATACAGATGATATTTAAATGCATTTTAGTGATTTCTCATTATTTTCAGCCACTGTATTTAAAAATAACATATTTTAGACACTACAAAATTGGTATATAAATATATATATACATATATATATTTGTATATATGTATATGTATATATATGTGTAGTTGTGTGTGTGTAATTTAATGTCATTACATGATTCAAAATTTTTTGGTCTATTTATGATTCCAGAACAAATTCTTGGATACCTGAAAATTCAAGAAATTTTTTTGTTTGTCTTGCCAGGAAAGGTGACTTTGTTATACTTTGAGTCAAATTACTCTGCATTCATGAAAAATGTAGTTGAGGAAGAGTATGTTATTATTCCCTTTGCCCAAAATATTCTTTTTTCTGCATAAATGTTCCATTTTGGTAATGATGATAGCTTACTCTCATCATTTCTTATTCTCCATTCTTCTTCATCCTCTGATGAAGAATAGTGGAAAGTAGATTAGTGGAAAGAGTGCTGGATTTGAATAAGGGAAGTAGTTGAAATCCAATCTCAGATACTTACTAGGTGTTTGATTTTGGAGTTTATCTTCTTGTGTTTAAAATGGAGAAAATAATAGTACCTATCATACAGGGTTAATGATGATAGGATCAAATGAGATAAAATGTAAAACTTAAAAGCACCATATAAAGCACTAGCATACTAATTAATACTACTACTATAACGATGACGATGACCATATATTCTGAATTTAGGAAGTAAAGAACTTTATAGGGTTAGTTTCTTATATTGAACCTATTCTGTGGTGTTTTTTTTTTTTTCTTTAAAATAATAATGGTTCTGTCAGGGAGCAGGTTTCTCGGGGAGGTTTTCTGGAGGCAGCCTTAGTTTCAGTTAAAAGTAATAATCACCCAAATGCAGCCAACTGATAAGATGCAAATGTTTATTTTCTCCTTTCAAAATATAGCCCAGTTAGTTTTTCTTTGAGGCCTATCTTTCTGCTTGGTTCCAAGAGCTCTTGCCACTAGTCCTTTGCTTCTGTCTCTGCTTTCTTCAGCCTCCAGCCAACACAAAGGTGGAAGATGGAAATGAATCTCTCTTGTCTCTGAGAGAGAGCTTGTGGGCTTTCTCCCAAGTGCTCCTCTCCGACCCCTGGTGATGTTCCAAAGTAAACTCACTCACCTGAAGCTAAGAGCCTCTTTATATATGATCTCCCAAAGGTTGACTCCTCCTTCTGGAGGCAGGGATTAAGGGAGGTGTGAATTCGAATATCTTATACTAAACCCTGGAATCTCCCAAACATGTGAACTCCAATGAGTACTTAAATACATTAGTGAGCTAGAGGATTTGCTAAGTACCATGCTAAATTAGCACTATTTAAGGATTCCAACACTATTCAACACATAAACATGTGTCAGGATGTAGACAAAATCTTCCCTGTAAGAACAAAATAGGTTGTTGGCTGCTCTTTTTGCTCTTTGTTCTTGAGCTCAATCCATTGTTATCATTGCTTCCCTAGTCCTATAATTGGTTTCTCTCCTTCCATTGGTTATCACATCCTATGCATCATGTATAATACTATGACAAGACTGACTTGGAACCATAGATCTTTTTTCTTCATCTAGCAGGATAAAATTTCTAATGTGAGAAATTTGAGATTTGTAAAATTATAGACATCTTCCTCCCAAATGATCATATGAACTATTTGGGCTCAATCTATATTAGAGTCTTATGATATCATATTGGTCTATTCAGTCACAGAAGGACACACTGTACATTGACTCCACATCATGATGAGATTTTAATTCTTTGAATTCAAGGATAAAGAGAAACGAGTACCAAGCAATCTATTTCTTTATTCCCACAGGGCAGATTTTTGCCTACATCCTTAGCCATATTTATATATTGACTAAGTCCTATTTAAGAAATTGACCTTCTAAAGTTTCTTTCTAAATTCAGAATCTCTTGATTATTTTGGATCTTTAGTAATTACAAAGTGAAACTTCTTTATTCAAGTAAATCTCCTTATTGTTTTCTATCTTTGATTGTCTCATTCTTACATTTATGTCTCTGTTCATGTTGTTTCCTTCAGACCCTAAACCATATCCATGCTCCTTTTTCTCACTTGAGTAAATCCTTTTTTTTTTTTTAAGACTAGATTCAAGTTTTAATCAATTTATAAAACTCTTCTACCTACTCAAACACACAATGAAAACTCTTTCCCTAAGAGTCTCTTTTACTTATTACTTGCAACACATATAATTTAGGAACTAATTATTTGCTCTTTTCATATGTATTGATTTTGTCTCCTTAATTTGACTATAAATTCCATGAACAGAGACCAAGTCTTATATTCTCTTTGTAACCCCAAGAGTACTTAACGAGGCTGTTAGAAACATTTGTAGGCACTTATTAGATGATTTTTGATTAATAGATTGTAGTAAGTTTCATTAAGATCTTTTCATGATTAGAATTTCATCATGTTAAATTTAAGGATTCAATAAGAGCTATTACCATTAATAAAGAAAATAAACAGGGTGTAGAGGAAATTAGTATTTTCAATGTACGTGTCCCACTAAATGTCAAGTAAACAAAACACCACATATAGCAAAGCAAAGACACTCATTTGTCCAGCTAGCAGAATTATAAACAGAAGTCTCAAACATTTTATAGACAATAATGAGCCAGGCAAAATATAAAGCAAATGAGCTCTCTCACTGGGAATGAAATATCTACAAAGAAAGAGACATAATTCATTCCTAAGTGAGACCCTGATATTTTTTACTTTGTTAAACTGAAGACTGAGATATGATAAATATAGGAAACCTTTCTAAATACTGGCTTCTTCTTCAGAGATTTTCTAGGAAGAAAATTTGAAACTGCTTATCTTCTCTCAGAGCTAACAGCCACAAGTCCAGGATATTTCTCATACAAAGCTCTTCACAACTCCACCTTTGCATAGGCATGGAATATAAAATAATTAGTCTCTACTCAAGGAGAATATTATGTAAAATGATCTTCAGATATAGAAAAATGCACATTTCAAATGAACAGTAGTAATACCTTAGTTCAGGGATCATATTTTTATAGATATTCACTTCCTTAGCAAAAGTTACTATCCATATTTGGATCTCCTTTTTGTATGATTATTGCCAGGTACTCCAACAAACTCACTTTAAGAAATAGTGTATTTTTTAATATCTTCTGTTTCTTAAATGATCATAGTTATACCCAGTATCCTCCTTCCATTTCCCATCCTATGCAACAAAGAGTATCTGTTTTCAACAGGGGAAAAATCTGCATAATTGATCAGTACTGTAAAATGGTCTGAAAACATATGAAAGATATTAAGAACTGTAGCCCTCCCATCTCTACAAAGGAGTATGTTGAAAGTCTTTTCTCATCTCTTCATTTGGATCATGCTTGATTCTTGTGATTTTGCTATATTCACTTTTAATTTTTTGGTATTTGGATGCTCTTTAATCTACATTGTTAGAGTTGTTATAGTTATTATATATATTGCTTTCTTGGTTCTTCTTACTTCACCCTGTATCATTCTGCATAGTAACATTTTATTGTATTTTGTGCCACAAAATTTTTCCTGTGATCCCAATCTATTGCACTGATTGATTTACTCTATTTTTTAGGCAGTACCAAATGGTTTTGATAACCATTGCTTTATAATATAGTTTTAGGTCTGGCACAACTGGGACACCTTGTTTGGGACTTTTTTTTTTCATTAATTCTCTTGAAAATATTGATCTTTTGTTCTTCCAGATGAACTTTTTATTATTTTTTTCTAGGTCTGTAAAATAATTTCTTGGGGGGTTGATTGGTATGGTACTAAATCAGTAGATTAATTTAGGTAGTATTGTCATTTTTATTATGTTTGCTCAGCCTATCCATGAGCACTTGATATTTTTCTTTTTTAAAATTTTTTTATTATAACTTTTTATTGACAGTACATATGCATGGGTAATTTTTTTACACTATTATTGCACTCACTTCTGTTCTGACTTTTCCCTTCTCTTCCTCCATGCCCTCCCTAGATGTCAGGCAGTCTTATACATATGAAATATATTGTAGTATGTCCTAGATTGTAGATATATGTGTGCAGAACCAAACAGTTCTCTTGTTGCACAGGAAGAATTGGATTCAGAAGGTAAAAATGACCTGGGAAGAAAAACAAAAATGTAGTTTACACTCATTTCTCAGTGTGTGGCTGATTCTGTCCATCATTGATCAATTGGAATTGAATCAGATCTCTTTTTCGAAGATATCCACTTCCATCAGAATATATCCTCATACAGTATTGTTGTTGAAGTATATAATGATCTCCTGGTTCTGCTCATTTCACTTGGGATCAGTTCATGTAAGTCTTTCCAAGCCTTTCTATATTCATCCTGCTGGTCATTTCTTACAGAACAATAATATTCCATAACATTTATATTCCACAATTTACCCAAGCATTCTCCAATTGATGAGCATCCATTCATTTTCCAGTTTCTAGCCACTACATAAAGGGCTGCCACAAGCATTTTGGCACATGCAGGTCCCTTTCCTTTCTTAAGTATCTCTTTGGGATATAAACCCAGTGCACTTGATATTTTTCCAGCTGATTAGATCTGAGGTTTATTTGTGTGGAAAGTGTTTTGTAGTTGTTTTTGTATACTTTCTGACTTTGCCTTGGCAGATATTCCCAAATATTTTATATTTTTGACAGTTATTTTGAATGGAATTTCTTTTTGTATTTCTTGCTGCTGGACTTTGTTGGTAATATATAAATATGCTAATGATTTATGTGGATTTATTTTGTGTCCAACAGCTTTGCTAAAGTTGTGAATTGTTTCTAGTAATTTTTTTTTAGTTGATTGTCTAGGGTTCTCTAGTATATCATTATATCATCTGCAAAGTGTAAGAATTTGATTTCTTTCTTAAAGTACTGTAATTCCTTTAATGTCTTTTTCTTCTTTTATTGTCAAAATTAACATTTCTAATACAATATTGAATAGTAACAGTCATAGTGGGCAACCTTGTTTCACTCCTGATAATTTTGGAAATAGTTCTAGTTTGTTCCCATTACATATGATACTTGTTTGATAGTTTAAATAGATGCTATTGGTGTTTTAAGGAAAAGTCCATTTATTTCTATATTCTCTAGTGTTTTAAATAGGAATGGGTGTTGAACTTCATCAAATAATTTTTCTGCATCTATTGAGATAATCATATGATTTTTGTTAGTTGGGTTATTGATATAGTTGATTATGCTAATAATTTTCCTAATATTCAACCAGCCCTGTGTTCCTAGTATAAATCCTACTTGGTCATGTGTATTATCCTGGGGATGACTTTCTGTAATCTCATTGCTAATATTTTATTCAAGATTTTTTACATCAATATTCATTAGGAAAATTAGTCTATATTTTTCTTTCTCTGTTTTCACCCTACCTGATTTAGGTATTAGCACCATATCTGTGTCATAAAAGGAATCTGGTAAGACTCCTTCTTTCCCTATTTTTTCAAATAGTTTATATAGTATTAAAATTCATTGTACTTTAAATGTTTGGTATAATTCACATGTAAATCCATCTGGTCCTTGAGATTTTTTTCTTCAGGAGTTGATTAATACTTGTTCTATTATTTTTCTAAAGTGGGACTATTTAAATAATTTATTTCCTCTTCTGTTAAGCTATGTGTCACAATTTTTTGAACCATTTCCCAATTGATGGGCATCTATATTTCCCCTAAATATGTTTACTTTTGAACAAATTGCTGCTAAAATATTTTAGTTTATTTTAGGGATTTTTCTTAATACTTTTTTTTTTGGTATAAACCCAGTAATTGAAATTTTAGTTTGAAGGTCATGAAAAGTTTTATACACTTCATTTATATAATTCTAAATTGTTTTCCAAAATAATTATGTCACCTCATAGTTCTTCCTAAATGTATTAATGAACTTCTCATTTTGCAAGCTCTCTAACATTGGGAATTATTATTTTTAGCATCTTTGTAATTTGTAAGGTGTAAGGTAAAATCTAGAATTATTTTGCTTTGCATTTTTCTTATTAGTGATTTGGAAGATTATTTCATGTGACTGTGAATATTGTGCAATTCTTTGGAAAAGTATTCATATCTTTCAATCATTTATCTATTAGAAAATGCCTACATATTATTCATACATATGCATATATTTATAGATACATATACAAACACAGTTTATATATATATACACACACACATGCATACATACACATGCACACACAACATGTTTTGTTCATCCTTTGTTTTCATAGAGAACCAATGACATCATGAATCATGTCTTGACTTACACATGAGTTGGACTTGTTATCTAGAATTTTGCAAGGTAGTCAGCTTCAGTCTGTCTGCCTGAGCAATCAAATACCAGTGACAGGACAAATAGCAAAAAAACCTGTCAACCTTTAGAATACAGTGAATGATCGTTACATCTTCAATACCTGACCAAGCTCTAAGTGTTCCATAAAGTATGCTTTCTCTGCCTTTGTGGTCATTGAAACCAGTTAATTTAATCTACCCATTTTATTGGGAAAAGCCTTCACATGCTTGGGACAGACATCCCCCTAGCTAAGAAATTAAACTAAGTTTGAGGCCTGTCAATTAACCTCAACCTGGTTTACCTGTTTGCTGAGATTGTTTACCAGGATATGACCACTATGCATGTTACAGCACTTGGTGACACAAATGAGAGTTGGATGAAAGACAGACACCAAAGGTGGATGAACTACCCTGAAAAAGGTCTAGCAAGCCCTCAACCTAGAGGTACCAATACTTCCTCTTCTAGGGTTGTCATGAATCATAGATTAAGTATCCAGTAGCTTGGAAGGATTTACACCTATCTTCCTAACAAAGTAGTTGACATTCATTAGACATGTCACCTAATGTCTTTCATATTCCATGTTGTCTCAGAATGCACTCCTTCTTGTTTGTCATCTCAAAATTGTTTGCTGTTAGTTTTCAGGAGGATCAAGCAAGAGTGCATGGGTGGAGAAAAGTGATCCTATTATAAATGAAAAATTCCATATGCATGCCATTTTGAAAATGACTAGTTGCCCTCATTTTTATATATGAGGGATAACAAATGATTTACCTCTGAGATATTCAGTCAGCATAATATTTAAGTTAGGTTATTTCCTGAGTTGGATTTAAGGAGAAGAACTCATTAATTTATTTTGAATTTTCAACTTTGTGGATACATATCTGAATACTTTTGAAAAAAAGAAAAAGAAAAACTAGTGAATGGAAGCATTAATACACAAAAAAGTCTTTATATGATTTTTCAATTCATATTTTCTTTGAAGCTTTCTTTTTTCCTTTATTTTTACCACACATTCCTTTATGAAATATTGTTGGGAAAGGAAATCAGAACAAAAGGGAAAAATCATGGGAGAGAAAAAAATAAGGAAAAAAGAAGTATACATATTGCATGTATTGATTTAAATTCAATCTCCATAGTTCTTTTTCTAGATGCAGATAGCATTCTATCCATAGTCTCTTGGGACTGCCTTTGCATCACTGAACTGCTGAAAAGGACCAAGTCTTTTATAGTTGATCACATAGTCTTTCTGTTATTGTATACAATGCATTCCTGGTTCTGCTGGGTTTTTTTCAGCATCAGTTCATATAAATCTTTCTAAGCCTTTTTGAAATCAGCTTGTTCATCATTTTCTTTTTCTTTTTTTAACTTTTTTTCTGGTTATACTTGGGTTTTAATTTTTAAATACACATTTCTTTGTGAACCATGTTGAGAGAGAAAAATCAGAACAAAAAAGAAAAAAAACACAGAAGAGAAAAATAAAAATGAAAAGGGAAGTGAATATAGCATGTATTAATTGACATACCATTTCCATAATTCTCTTTCAGGACATAGATGGCATTTTCATTCCAAAGTACATTGAGATTGCTTTGGATCACTGAATTGCTGAGAAAAACCAATTCTTGCACAGTTGATTCTTGTTGTTATTCCACACAATATGTTCCTGGTTCTGGTTAGTTCATTCAGCATCAGTTCATGAAAATCTTTCCAGGACATTCTAAAAGCAGTTTGTTCATTATTTTTTATAGAACATAATATTGCATTACTTTCATATACCTCATCTTGTTCAGCTATTCACCAGTTGATGGTCATTTACTCATTTTCTAATTTTTTGTTATCACAAAAAGAGGTGCTATGAATATTTTTCACATGTGGGTGCTTTTCCCTCTATGATTTCCTTGGATTACAGACTGGCACTGCTGGATCAAAGGGTATGGATAGTTTTATAGCTCTTTGCTATAGTTCCAAATTGCTCATCAAAATGGTTGGATCACTTCACAACTCGACCAACAGTGCACTGGTGTCTCAGTTTTCCTACATCCCCTCAAAATTTATCATTTTCTTTTCCTGTCATTTTACACAATCTGAGAGGTGTGAGGATGTATATCAAAATTGTTTTAATTTGTATTTCTCTGATCATGATTTAGAACATTTTTTCATATAATTCTAGATGATTTTGATTTAATCATCTGAAAATTCTCTGTTCATATTCTTTGAGCACTTATCAATTGAGGAATGATTTGCATTTTTATAAATTTGACGCATTTCTTTATATATTTAAGAAATGAGATCTTTATCAGAAAAACTGGCTATAAAGAATTTTTCCCCCTGCTTTATATTTCCCTTTTTAATCTTGATTCTGTTGGTTTTGTTTGTAGAAAACCTTTTTAATTTAATGTAATCAAACTTTTCTATTTTGCCTTTCATAATATTTTCTAGTTCTTCTTTGATCACAAATTCCTCCCTTTTCCAAAGATCTGACAGGTAAATTATCCATTGCTCTCCTAACTGACTTATGATATCACTTTTTATGCCTAAATCATGTACCCATTTTGACTTATTTTGGTATGGGGTATGAGATGTAGGTCTGTGCCAAGGTTCTGGCATTATTTTCTAGTTTTCCCAGCAATTTTTGACAAATATGAATTCTTATTCTAGAAGCTGGAGCTTGGGAATTTATCAAATACTACTTTACTATAGGCCCTGATTATCATGTCGTGTGTTATCTAATCTGTTCCACTGACTCATCACTCTTTCTTTGCCATTATCAAATGATTTTGAGGATACTGTTTTATGATACAGTTTTAGTATTCTTGATCTTTTATTCTTCAAAATAAATTTTATTATTATTCTTTTCTAGATTTATAAAATAATTTTTGGCAGTTTGATTGGTATGGCGCTGAATAAGTAGACCAATGTAGGCAGAATTTTATTCTATTTTTTTATTATTTTTTTATATTATTTTTTTATATTATATTTTTTTTATATTATATATAATTTTTATTATATTAACTGAGCCCACCCATAAGCAACTTATTTTTTCCAATTGTTTAGTTCTGACTTTTATTTGTGTGAAAAGTATTTTGTAATTGTGTTCATATAGTTCCTGGGTTTGTCTTAGAGCAGGTACACTTTCAAATATATTTTTTTCCTACAGTTATTTTAAATGGAAGTTCTCTTTCTGCTTCTTGCCATTGGACTTTGTCAGTAATATATAGAAATGTTGATGAATTGTGTGGATTTTTTATATTCTGCAACTTTGCTAAAGCTGTTAATTTTTTGCAGTAGGTTTTTGGATGACTTTCTCAGATTTTCTAAATATATGATCACATTATTTGCAAAGAGTGATAGTTTTATCACCTCGTTGCATATTCTAATTCCTTTCATTTATTTTACTTTTCTTATTGCTAAAGCTAACATTTTTATATTGTATAATAGAGATGATAATTTTGTTATTGATATGATTGATTATGGCAATAGTTTTTCTGATATTGAATCAACCCTACATTCCAATCCCACTTGGTCATAGTGTATTATCCTACTGATAAGTTACTGTAATTTCTTTACTAATATTTTAAAATTTTTACATCATGGTAGCTAGTTGGCACAGTGGATAGAGTACCAGCCCTAAAGTTGGGAGGACCTGAGTTCACTTAGACACTTAACACTTCCTCTCTGTGTGACCCTGGGCAAGTCACTTAACCCCAATTGCTTTAGAAAAAACAAGAAAAAAAGGGTGGAAAAAGAAAAGGAAAAAAAAAAGAAACAATCACATTGATATTCATTAAGGAGATTGTTCTGTAATTTTTTCCCTCTGTTTTGGCTCTTACTGTTTTATATATCAATACCACATTTGTGTCATAAAAGGACTCCTTCATTCCCTTTTTCCTCAAATAGTTTACATAGTATTGGGAAAAAAATGTTGTTTAAATGTTTCAGTGTTACAAATGAAACAAGAATTCACTTGTAAATTTATCTGGTTTTGAAGATTTTTTTCTTACAGATTTCAATGATGACTTGTTTAATTTCTTTTTTCTAAAATAGAACTATTTAATTATTTCTTCTTCTACTAATCCTGGAAATTTTTTTTTTTATATTCATCCATTTTGATTAGATTGTCAAGCTTCCTTGCATACATTTGGGTAAAATAACTCCTAATTATAGCATTATTTTTTTTGTCATTGGTGTCATCTTTTCATTTTTCATTTTTTCTTTCCTTTTTCTAACCAAATTAACCAAATGTTTATTTATTTTGTTGGGTTTTTTTTTCATAAAACCAACTCTTAGTTTTCTTAAACAGTTCATTTTCTTAATGTCAATTTTATTACTCTCTCCTTTAAGTTTCAAAATTTTTAAGTTGATATGTAATTGGGGGCTTTTCATTTGTTCTTTTTCTAGCTTTTTTTAGTTTTGTGCCCAACTCATAGTGTGTCAAATGTATTTCTTGTAAACAACATATGGTAGGATTATTTTTTTAATCCAATCTGTTACTCCCCTTTTGTCTCTTCCAACTCTCAGTCCTTTTTTAATCCTTCCCCCTTTATTATGTATTGAGTAATTTAGATTTCTATGCCCAACTAATTGTGTATGTTTGTGTGTATTTTCCTCTTTCATCCAATTTAAATGAAAAATGAGGTTCAATTGTTGCACATCCATCCCTATTTTTCTCTATTTGTACCATAAAAGTTCTTCATTGTGTGGCTATTTTATGAGATTTTTTTCTCCATTCTTTATCTCCCTCCCCCGTGCTTGAAGTTATTCCTTCTTTAAGCCAAAACTGATGAGATCCAGTTTCAGACACTGTTCATCCTCCTCCCTTCTTTCCCTTGATTATTGTAAGTCTTTTGTAGCTCTTCATGTGATCCCATTTGTCTCATTATACCTTCTTTTTCCTTTTCTTCCATTAGTCTTTTTTCCATCCTTAATGTCTTTTTTCTTTGATATCATCACATCAGAGTGCATTCTCAATCATACCCTCCAGTTCATGTTTTTCCCCCTTTCTTGAAACTCTCTAGTGCTCATTATATATTGTTCACAGTTATCATTACTTTTTTATTTACAGCTATACTTTATAACCCAGGAAATAGACAAAGTGATTTTCAAGGTTTTTCCTGCCCTAAGCCCTCATAATTTTGAAGCAGATAAGGAATTTTCTTTCATGGACTATTCTAGCTCAAAGAACAAATGGCCTAACATTGCTTCTCTGAATAAACTGATGTGTATGAATATTTCAGTGCCCCCCCCCACTGGTTATGCATCTCTAAAGTATACTGTTTTAATTAATAACAAATGAAGACAAAGAGTAATTGCATCTATTCTTTGTACATAAAAGGATGAAAAAATCAGGATGTGGAAATTTCTAGTATGTGAAATGTAAATTATTAAAAATTATGGCAAGATATGAGGGCCAACACTCTTAAAGATTCTTTTGTCTTGGAAGAATATTGTGGAGTATTATGACTTAAAGATACACACACACACACACACACACACACACACACACATACGTCTTTGAACTTCTAAGAACCTTACTTGAAACAAAAAAAAAAAATTGAGATTGATACGTAGTATTGACTCTGGGCCAGATCCTTGGAAGCAGCTGCTTGTGTTCTCCAGTGTTCATCAATTATTCATCTTGACAAAAGATGCCAGGCTAGAATGCCTACATCATCTTTGATCTATTCACCTTTTCTAGTATTGCCCAGCAGTTTTTATTCTTCTATCTTCAGATTCCCCCTCCTATAACCCAAAAGACACACTGACTAAGCTTGTCCATGTGAAATGAAAAAGATGAAAACTGTAGTGTTTAAAAGAAAAACTCGCTCTGGGATGCTGGCAGAAGATAATTATATGTATCTCTTTGAAATTGTACAATAAGAAATTCCTATGCTCCTTGTCAAAGAAGATGCTTAGGACTCTAGCATTTGGTTTCTAAATTACGGACTCCAAATATATTTCTCTCTTAATTGTTGGGGAGAAAAGAAATTAATGATCAAGAAAAAGAATGATAGAGGAGTATGTTTTACCTAATGAGTATCAAAATATATGCTTTAATGGAAAAAAAAGTTCTCATGATTATTTCATGTCTAAGGTACTTTTTAGAAAAATATAGTTCCTTTATTATCTTCTTTGATTATGTCCTTTTTTCCCTCTTTCGTCTAATGTTATGATTGCTACTTCTGCTTTTTTTTTTAACTTCAGAAGAAGAATTTATTATATTTAAGCCCCTTATTTTTTGTCTTTTTTCTTGAGGGTGGTGGTTTTTGGTGTTTTGGACTTCAAGTGAGTTTCTTGTGAACAACATGTTATTGGATTCTGATTTCTTATCTATTCTGCTATCCAATTCCATTTTATGAGTGAGTTCATCCCATCAACATTCACAATTATGATTACTCTCCATCTTATTATCTGGTATATTTCTCTTTTTACCCTTCTTTCTTCAAAAGTCTATTTTGTTTCAGGCCACTATCATCTACTCTCCCCTTTTGTCTCTTCCAACTCTCAGTCCTTTTTTAATCCTTCCCCCTTTATTATGTATTGAGTAATTTAGATTTCTATGCCCAACTAATTGTGTATGTTTGTGTGTATTTTCCTCTTTCATCCAATTTAAATGAAAAATGAGGTTCAATTGTTGCCCATCCATCCCTATTTTTCTCTATTTGTACCATAAAAGTTCTTCATTGTGTGGCTATTTTATGAGATTTTTTTCTCCATTCTATATCTCCCTCCCCCGTTCTTGAAGTGCATTCTTGCACCTCTTTTGCCATTTTGCAGCTCTGTTTTTAAGGCTTTTTTCCCCTTTATTATTTTTGTACCTCTTTTAATAAACCATTAATTTTCATTTCATAATTGTCTCATATCAATGTCATGCTTCTTTCCTCTACCTCTACCCCACCCTGTTTTTCCTTCTACCATTCATCTCATTTCTTAATTTTCCCAGGAGTTCTTGTCCAATTTGTATCCAGTTTGCATTTTTTTTCCTTTGCAGTTTAGCTTGTGGATGTTTTCTTATTTTTTCTGTGTCTTGATTTTCCTTGCTACCATAAAAGCTTTTAAAAGTCAGGTGTTTTTTGTTTGTTATTATTTGTTACTCATTTTCCCATCCTATATCTTGATTTTGAACTCAATGTAAAAACTTAATGGTACTCTTCTGGATGGGCAGAGACACTGTCACAAGTTTAAGGCTTTTTCATGCTGTTGTTTCAGAACTAATACTGGGCTTCTGAAAGTTGTCAGTACTTCTGGGAAGAGAGTGTGGTCACTAGGCAGAAGTAGAGATACTTTGGTCTCTACCTAGGAAATAAACACAAACAAAAACAATTTTAAAAAATCCTTTTCTCCAACTGCTTCAAGTACTAGTGTTCCTCTTGTTTCTGAAACTGTGTTTCCATCTAGCCTTAAGCATTAATGTTCTTTTCTATTCCCAAACTGCTACTCACACTGGCATATTATCAGTAGCATTACCAGACAGCACCTGATCCTACACCCAATGCTTACTCTAAGCACTTTTGACCCACACTGATTTTCTTTTAGTTGAGAGTTCATAAAGCTGTTGCTAGCACTATTCTAGCCACTTCCAATGTCTACCAAATGTGCTTTTGATAACAGTACTTTTATGAAAATTTGATTTTAAATGTTAATGTTGTTTGGAGGAGAATATTGGAAGAGTTTAGCTGAGTTTATGCTTTTAGTCTGCTATCTAGGAAAGGAAAAACATGTACATTTTGCCACAGCACTTATAAATGTGTAGACTTTGAATGAGTGGATAGTGTGAGAGAATGCATTTTGGAGTCATCCTCATAGAGCTATTTATTGCTGTTAAAAAATGTGAAGAAAAAAATAATGAGTATAGAATCTTAGAGAATGCTAGCGTTTTACAGGTAAGCATAGGTTATAAGAAAAGGTGTAGAGTATTAGAAAGGTAGAAGAACTAGTAGATTGCTATTTTATGAAGGCCAAAGGAAGGTAGAGTTTTCTAGAGAAAGAGGAAATCAATATCAACTTTGTTAACAAAAAACACATTAACATATTTGTACATGATATCAAGTAATAAGGAAATATGTGGTCAAAATGTATGGATAATAAGAATAATAAAAGGCAGAGAGGCATAATAAGGACATACTATTTTTAAGTTTTAACAGAGAATTTAGAAGGCAATGGATTGGTTGAGAAATAGTCAATTTGCATTTTAAATCGTGAAGATTTGCACATACACAAAGAATTATTGAATGTTAAGTGGTTAAAGTATGGTGATTTTGCTAGATTAGATAGACTATATACAAAAGTTAAATGAATTGAGGAGATATGTAACATATGTTCTTACATATCTCTGATTACGATCTAATATCCAAATTTAATAAATGATTAAAATAAATATATAAAACCAGCAATGAGTCTTCAATGTATAATTCTTCAAAGTAATAAGAAAGTTCTCAAAAGAAAAATGGCTGTTTAACAAGTAAGGCATAATTACTTTGAATCATATTACTAAAATAAATTGCTAATTTAAAAATTATGTTTTCTCTATACAACTACAATTTGAGTTACATGACATAATTTCGGAATAGTCAGTGATTTTCTTGGGGGGGTTTCAACAGAAAGTCCCAGTAATAGATTGTTAATATAACTACCCTAATCATTCAAGAAAGCATTTCGGAATTAGACTAAGAATGGGAATAAAATGTCCATATTCTCAGATGTAGAAATCCTCATAAGAGAGATATTCCCAAGACTATCAAACTAGAAGGTCCCATAAAATTGTGTTTTCATAATTACTTTAAAAAATAAAATCAAATCTATCTTACCCTACAGAAACATAGGAGAAGAAAAAGACAAGAGAAGGTGACAGAGTGTGATGATATAAGGGAGGATAAATGAGGAAAATAGGTGGTTAGAAGCAAAACACTTTTGAGGAAGATCAGGGCAAAAGGAGAGAGAGAATGAAATAAACAGGGTAAAAATACAGTTAGCAAAAATAATTGTAAAAAAATGAAGCAATTTTCTCTAATAAAGGTATCATTTCTCAAATATACAGAAAACCGAGTCAGATTTCTAAAAATAAGAGTCATTCCCTAATGAATATATAAACAAAATTTATGAACAATTTTCAAATTAAGTAATCAAAGTTATACATGGCCATATGGAAAAAAATGCTCTATTTCATTATTGATTGAAGAAACACAAATTAACACAAATATGAAGTACTACCACATATCTCTTAGCCAGTCTAATAGGACAGAAAAGGAAAATAATAAATTATGAAGGGGACATGAGGGGGAAAAATGAGGCATTAATGCATTGTTTGTGGAGTTTGTGAACTGATTCAACCACTCTGCAGAGCATTTAGAATTTCTTAAAGGCTCTCAAGACATGGATATCCTTTGAGTAATACCACTACTAAGTCTGTATCCAAAAAAAGATAAACTTGTAACAAAAAGGAAAAAGACCTAAATGTACAAAATAATATTTATAGCTGTTCTTTTCAGAGGGCAAAGATTTGGAAATTGAGTGGATGTCCATCAATTGGGGAATGGCTGGATAATTTGTAGTATGTAATTATGATAGAATTCTATTGGGCTATAAGAAATGATGAGCAGGATGCTCTCAGACGAGCCTGCAAAAGCTTCTATAATTTGATGCTTAGTGAAATGTATTGGGTACAAACTGGCAGCAGTATTGTATCATGATTAGTTGTGAATGACTTAACTATTCTCAGCAATACACTGATCTGAGACAACTCTAAGGAACTTATGATGAAAAATTCCATTATATCCAGAGAAAGAACTGATGATGTCTAAATACATATAGAAAGAAGTATAACTGTTTTTACTTTATTTCTTTGAGGGTTTTGTTTTTTGTTCTTATTTTTGGTCTGTTTTCTTTCAAAAAGTGAGTATTATGAGAAAATATTCAGCATGGAGAGGGAAAAATTTGGACATAAAGAAGATGGTGATTGTCTGCAAATGTATGAAGAGCTGTCATGTGGGGGAAAACAGGGGCAATAGAAGAAAAGAATCAGAAACAAAATAGATGAGTAGATTATCACCTGTTGGAAAATGACTAAACAGATTGTGATACACATAACGTTATTGTAAGAAACAATGAAAATGGAGAATACAAGGAAACATGAGAAGAGATATTAACAGATGCAAATTGAAGTAGAACCAGAAAAATAATTTACATAAAGATTACAGCAATTTAAATGGAATGAAATATTACCACAACAATAAACACCTATATCCTGTATAATTATAGTAACCATGGTTGCTTCAATGAAAGATATGAGAAAATATTTCACTCTGTCCCATAAGTAGGGAGCTACAGATAAGAAATATTGAATATTACTATAAGACTCAGTTCACATATTGCCCAGTTTTTGCTGAATCAGTACTTTTACATTTTTCTTTTTAATGCTTTGTTGACATGGATTAATATCTGGCTGGAGAGGAAATTAACATATTCATAAATTAAGAACATATTCAGATAAATGATATCAATTATTTTTTTCTTTAAATGATCATATGGAAGTTGTTGGAAGCTCTTGAATTATTCACAAAAATTTTTCAATTTTTTATTTCCTTTCATGTTCAAAGACATGACGCAGATGCTTTGTGATCTGCTGTTCTTTTCCATTTGTCATAGATTAGACAGAAATCCATTTCCTTACTAACATAAACACAGATCCGTTAATTTTAGAAAAATAATAGTGCCAACTTCAGAAATGTGACATTCCACCAAGTGGAAATCTCCTAAACAAAAAGGAAAATAAATAGCATCCCACAACATTTGCATTGGGTAGAAGCATAGAACTTTATAAGATCCTGAAAAGGTCTTTACTATTACAAAGAAAATCTCAATGTACATTGACTTTTGCGGAATATTACATTGTTTAATGTACTCTTTATACCTAGTGACATTTCTACCAATAGATAGGTTTACATTCTAATCAGTCTTTTCTGGAGATATGATCTTAATGCTTAAAATGGCAATTTCTAAACATGATGATTTTACTGTTTATTTTTCTTTCTCCACTCTCTAAACACTATGAAAGATATCAGATCCTTCTTTTTCAGAAAATGTAGACGTGCACCATATATCTGTGCATCACGGTCTGGAGTACTTATTTTGTACAGATATCCTTGTCACAAAGAGTAGCAAGCCTGCCAGTTGTTTTGATAATCAGCTGAAAGAGAATTCTTCTCTCCTCCAGTAAACTAGAGCACAATGATAAAGGAAATAGGAAAAAAAAAATCTCCTTTCCAGGCTATAATAATCTGTGGGAAAAATTATTAACTCAGAGAATCCTAATACAGATGGATACATTGGTATATAAAGACATGAAATATTTTATATGATAAGAACTATAATTCATACAAAATTTAAACTATTTAATTGAATTAATATTTCAATTCACTTCACTATATTATATTTCTATTTTTATATCAGTTTTCACAACCTGAATTAAAATTGTCAAACAATTCCCTCTATTGAGCCAGTTAGAGAAAAATAAGAAGTACATAATAGAAGAAATATGTGGAAGGAATCATGAAATTTATGTTACAGTGGATATAACCCTGGACCATGGAATCAGAAAAACTTAGTTAACCTTAGATATCTACCCACTATGGGTCCTGGGCATATTGCTTAACCTCTCTATGCCTCAATTTCCATTTCTGAAAAAAAATTAAACTTCATAATCTTGGAGGTCTCTTCCATATAATAATTTATGAGCCTATGATACTATATTCCTCATATTTCTGTACTATCAAGAGGGATCCTTCCTTTGTTTCCATTCTTAACGTTTTCTGGCTTACTCAAAGAGAAAGATAAAACATTATTTTGCAGATAATCAATGAGATAATTAATGGCCTGATGTTTATCCCCCTCATATATCTTGCTGTGAGGGCAATTTTGTTGTTTAAGTAGAAAATATACCATGTTTTCTTTGATTTATTATTATATTTAAAATATAGCATCTCTTAGCATTTGCTTGATAAAATGATTATAAAGAATCAAACAATGAAAATATTCTTTAGAATTTAGGTATTCCATGAATGTATAAAGTACAATGGCAAGTTGTTCTTCATATTTTTTCTTGATTATTAAGAGCTGGCATTGACATTTTAAGCAATTATCAAATTACCTGTTTGAAATTTAGATTCATGGCTATTAAAAATAACCTAAAATTTATTCTGTTTTCTAGAAAATTGGTTCCATCCTCTTCTTATATCAATGAATAGGTAATGGATTAGCCAGAGGGAATTTTTTCTATGCCTTAATTACAGAAAGAATATTTTAAGTGAGAGGACCCAACTAAAGGGCAAGTTATTATTATTTTTTACAAATAATTATATTCTCATGAAGAGCTTCAGAGAGACATCCTGGAGCAGTTATCCACTTAATTCTGTTACTGAGGGTACAATTTAACCTCTTGCAGTAATTATGTCAGTAGAGTTAATGATCTCATTGCAGGCATGCCAACTTATTTTACAAGGCTGATAGATAAATACACCTAATCAGTATACATAAAATAAAGTATTTTTAAGGGGGAAAAGCTATTTTCTTAACATTTAGGAGTTCATCAAATTGAGACATAGAACAAGAAAATATGTTAATACTGAGATTAATAGACTAATAAGAAAGGCTGAATAGAATCACTATGGGGCTAATATTTACATAAAAAATTATTCTCTACAGACAATTTTAATTCTGGTTATTAAAATGAATGTAATTAAAATTAGAAATAAAAGATAGTGAGTTGTACAACATTAAAAATAAAAGTAGTTAATTTTGAAATTCTACCAATTTGGGAAGCAAGGGATCAATTTTATTATATTAGCCTTCATAAAACAAAGACTTACATGGCAGTTGGATCATGAATATACTCCTAGCATCTGGGACTCTATCCAGCAATCTAGTCATCACATCTTTACTAGAGAAAGAAAAGTTTGTAGTGAATAAGGCAAGGCATTGAGAAGGGACTCTTCATGCTAAATAATACATTGCATCATGTTTTTTTTTTAATTATAAACTGGGAAAAATGTAATTTAATGTATATTACACTTAACCCAATGCTCTAAAGTCTAGCATCTGTGTCCTTGACCTTAGAGTTACTTGAAAATAAAGAATAAGCTAGAGAATTGGAATAAGAAAATAATTTGTTCTAGGTGAGGTGAATAATTTCAGCAAAGTATGAAGATCTCAGAAATTGAGTATAGTGTATTTGTTGTAAATAATTAGCCAGCCAAGACTACTCCCAGTACTTGTTAACTTATTTAATCCAATTTTCATCCAAATATAATTTTTTAAAAAAAGCAAGACTGAACTTTCAAACAATATATTTCTTCAAGGTCCAATTGAAGCATAAAATATGACATTCCTGCATAAATAGCATGCTGAGTTTCCAAGGTCGTTCTGCATGAACACCTTAGAATTGGATTACATACTATACCCATCCTTGGTGATGGTTATTCTGTGATGAAATACCTTTGGCAGATGTTAGCTCAAATAACAAATGATAATGTAAACACTGAAACTATATTTGCTGACTCCAAATTTCAGGTGATAAATCTATTGGAAAACAAATAAATTATCTGGAGTTAGGGGCTACTTTGCTTTGTCATCTATTCTGTTTATCTAGTAATTTATAGAGTGCCTTTTACCTTCATATCATGTGCATTGATGCACATGTTGATGTGCATTGATAAACTTGTTTTCCTGTCATTAATATTTAATTCTCTTTCACAGAGGATACTCTTCTCCAGGAATTTGAAGGCAAAATGATTACTCAGAGACCCTATTTAGCTAGATGAAGTTGCTACCAGAATTTCTGGGAATCTAACCCAGCCACCTGGAGGGCAATATTCATTCTCTCCTGTAGCAGGATAACTGCTTTTCTTCCCCCAATCATGGCCTAAACCAGAAAGAATAGTAGCTTAGTTCCTACTCTTCTTCAGCAACTTTTCCTTTTCCCTCTTTCTTCTTCTTTTAACCTCCTTCAAAGTCTAAACTCCCAACTCCCTTCTCCCACAATAAAACTCGTGCTAACATCCACATTCTATCACCTCAGAATCCTTGGTCTGCTCAGAAGTATTCTTTCAGGAGCGCTTCTTTAAAGTCAATTAATATTTCTCACACTGTTGAATCTTATTATGACTCTAAACTCTAAGTCACTTTTACTCATCTAGAAAATGTGGATGTTACTGTAGAGTTTGAAGGTTCCTTTCAACTTTAAATTTTATATTGTCATGAATAACTCTTAAAAACCATATTGTATTACATATAGGACACTAGCCTTTGAAACACCGAACAATCACTATTATAGCTCTGAACTCTTACCTCCCTTCATGTACAGCGGGTAAGTAGAATTTGGTTTGGGTCAAGATGTAAGTGAAACTGTGGAGCTGTGTATCTACCTAGATACCTCACAATGCCAATAAGTTAAGCAAGTAAATGTAAAGTGCCTACTCTATGACACACACACTATGTGGCTAGAAATCAAAGCAAAACATATTGCAAACAAAGTGCAGATATGGAGAATTTTGGAAAATTCATATAGGGACCCTCCCTCCCCTCCTTGGATCTTTGAGTAAAAGTATTTTCTTTTTAAAGTATACTGTAAAAACTGCTGGAAAGCTCCCAAGAACTTCTGACTGCTTTTAATCATCTTGTCAGCTGTTTTGATTCTATCTTTATAAACTGCTATTTAATCACCTTGAAACTGTTTGGTTTTTTTAACCTGAAGGTATTATAATATGATGAGACCAAAAAGACTTTGTGTGGAGTCTCAGTCTCTAGGTGATTCATTGTGTCTAAAATAGATAACTTACCTGAATAAAACTGGATCTAGGAAGATCTTCATTCAAATCCTTTTTCAGTTACTTACCATATAACACTGGAAATGTCTTTTAATCCCATTAAGCTTAAATTATTGATTAACAGTAATAATATTTATTATAATGATTAATGAATGATTTTTTGAAGAAGGTGCTGAGGGTTATTTCTTATGTGTGATATCAACAGTAAGGTGAAATATGATTTATTCCTTTAGGAATTGCATAATTAAATTAGGATGATGGTAAAATATGTTTTTAAAATATATAATTTTAATTTTGTTAGATATTTCCCCAAAATGTTTTTAAAAACACCTTCTTTAATATTCATTCAAAAAAGAAATTATATTCCAAATTTTTACTCTTCTTCAAATTCTCCCTTCCCTCCCCCGCAGGAGGCAAGCAATATGATACCAATTAAACAAATAAAGTGATGGAAACTAAATTTACAAATTAGCTATATTGTAAGGAAAACACGACAGTGACAAGGAAAAAAACATAAATAAAATGGAAAAGGTATGCTTTGATTTTCACTAGAAGTTATGAGGTTTTTTGAGTAAAGTTTATTTTTATTCCTCATCATTTTTCTATTCATCCTAGGCCTTTGGGATGAGCAAATCAGATATGCCTAAAAACTATTTTTCCTAAAATTGTTTGCTATGTTAGAGACTAACTAATCCGTTAGGTTCTGTGTTACCTGGCTAGAGATATAGAAGTTCTGCAGAGATATCAAGGACAATGAGTATTAAGAAAAGGTAATCATATTTGGCATTTAATAGATAATTTTTAAGGATGTAGGCATCTGACAAGAAATTGAAAAGAAAGTAAAGTAGAAAAAATAGTGACAATGAATATAAATAACTTTTTTAAAAATTAATTCACTATTAAAAAGATTATTATCTTCCTGGTTAAATCACATCGGAATCTTTCAGTACTCAGTGTCTCATTTTGAAAGAATTGGCATTAGGATGGTAAGAAAAGCAAATGCCACATGAGAATTGGTCAAAGGAAAAGACTCTTTGGTGGTGACAGATATTTATATTAATAGCTAGCAATTAGCACAATATCCTATGTATTTTAGGCATTTAAAATGGTGATTCACTATTAAACTGGTGATATTTAACCCTATTTAAATATAAATTGGCTAAGAGAGCCTCTGGATTATCTTCTGACTCAAGTTCCTGTGATTCCATAAAAGGTTGTTCTTTACAAATTAGGATTGTTCTATTTCACCTTATAGGACTAAAGAAGAATTAAAGAGTGAAAACTACAAACAAAATCATGATTGTAATAGGAAAAACATTCCCTTTTTACATTCCTTTTAATGCCAAACTTCTTTTTTAAATAATATTTTGCTCTCTCTGGAAAAAAAATTGCACATCAAATCATTGTGTCAATCTGACATTGCATGTCAAATCATTTTGTACAAGATTTTGAATTCCCATTTTTTCCTCCCTCCCCTTTCCTCTTCCTAAAATTTAAGGCTGTTTGAAATAGATTATGCATGTATTATGCAAAAATATTTAAATATTTTCTCACAGTTGTCAAAGAAGAAGCAGAACAAAAGGAAAAATAAAAATATGAAAGAGTAATGAAAGTGAAGAGTATACTTCAATGAGCATGTAGAGTCCATTTTCTTTATCTGGATGTAGATCAAATTTTCCTTCCCAAGTCCTCTGTACTTTTCTTTCCTTTCTTTCTTTCTTTTTTTCTCCCTGAGGCAATTGGGGTTAAGTGACTTGCCCAGGGTCACATAGCTAGGAATTGTTAAGTGAGATTTGAACTCTGGTCCTCCTGATTTCAGGGCTGGTGCTCTATCCACTGCACCACCTAGCTGCGCCATTCTCTGTACTTTTCTTGGATCATTGTGTTGCTTATAAGAGCTGAGTTATTCATAATTGATCCTCACACAATTTGCTGATATGAGATAAAATGTGTTCCTAGTTCTGCTCATTTCACTTTGCATTAGTTCATACAAATCAAGGTTTTCTGAAATCTGCCTGTTTATCATTTCTTACTGAACAATAGTATTCCATTACATTTATATACCACAGCTTGTCTAGTCATTTCCCAATTGATGTGTATTCCCTTAATTTCTAATAATTTGCCATCACAAAAAGGAGTATGCAAAATTATCAACTTAAAAACTAAAGCAGTGGGAGGTTATTGTACCTAGCTTTCAGTTCATCATCCCCTACAATTGCTTTGACAGGTCCAAACCCAATAATTTTGCAGGCTTTCTATGGTCTGTGAGCCAGTCATTCCCTGCCCCTCTGCAATACCTTGTTTGTGACCTATTGTTTTCCAGATTTTTCAACACTTTTTGTCAAATAATGAGTCCTTAACCCAAAGAGTGAGGCTCTTTGAATTTATGAAACACTAGGTTACTATGATTATTTTTTACTGTGTTTTGTGTACCTAATCTATTTTATGGATCTACCATTCTTGTTCCTTAGCCAGTACCATATAATTTTCATGATTACTCTTGTATAATATAGTTTGAGATCTGGTATTTCAAGATTATTTTTTTTGTATTTTATTTTCATTAATTTTCTCAACATTCTTGAGCTTAATTGTTATTCCAAATGAATTTGTTGTTATTTTTTCTAGAGCTATACAATATTTTTGGTGTTTTGACTGGCACCAAGTTAGTAAATTAACTTAGGCAGAATTGTTATTTTTATTATATTGGCTTGGCCTAATGAAAAATTGTATATATATATGTATAAAATTATTGATTCCCTTAATATTCTCGGCCTTTACTTGTTCTGGATGAATTTTGTCATTTTACTGCCTCTTTAAAATTGCAAACATTAGAATTTATTTAATAATTCATAAATATTAATTATAAATATTTATTTGGTAGTTTGGTTGGTATTACAACAAGTATATTACCTTAAGTAGAATTGTCATTTTTGTTCCAATGGTTTGGTCTTCCCATGAGCAAGTTGTATCTCATCATTTTTTTTTTTTTTAGATTTCTTTATTTATATAAAAAGTGATTCATAATAGTGTTCATATAATTCTGGGGTTTATCTTGGCAAGTAGATTAGAAATATTTTATTTTGTCCATTATTATATTTAATATAATTTTTATTTCTATTTCTTTCTCCTGAATTTTCTTAGTAGTATCTAGAAATACTCATGATTTATGTTCATTGTCTTATTTTCTGCAACTTAATTGATTGTCTAGTGTTTTCTAAGTATGCCATCATTTGCAAAGAGTGATACTTTTCTTTCTTCTTTTCCTATTTTAATTCTTTCAGTTTAATTTTGTTTTCTTATTGCTATAACTAGTCTTACCAGTATAATTTTGAATAATAGTGGTAATAATGGACATTCTTTCTCTACTTCCAATTTTACTGAGAAGACATCATCTCCATTACATATAATACTCTTGGTTTGGGGTGTTTGCTACTTATGTTAAGAAAGACTCCATTGATTCCTACTCATTCTATTGTTTTTAGTAGGATTGATTATTGCATTTTGTCAAAAGCTACTTCTATATCTACTGAGATTATAGCCTACTTTTTTGTTGTTAATTTTATTAATATCAAAAATTATGCTACTGAGTTAGTCTAAGTAATTTTAGTATAAATCCCATCTGTTCATAGTCTGTATGGTATTTATATATAGACTGTAATCTTCATGCTAATATTTTATTCAATACTATTAAGAAAATAATCTATAATTTTCTTTATTTTTAGTCCTCTCAATTTATGCATCAAAACCATATTTATGTCATAAAGTGAATTTGGTAAGGCTCTTTCTTTACTTATTTTTAAAAATTACATAATATTGGTATTGTTTTTAATCAATTCTGCCATTTGCTTCCATTTTATGGGTAAGTTCTTCCTATTGACATTCAAAATTATTATTAGTAATTGTACATTTCCCTCTATCCTATTTTCTTTCATCTATTTTATTCTGTCCCTACTCTCAAATCTGTTTTTTTTTCCTTCTTTTATCTGCCCTCCCTTTTATCACTCTTCCTCTTTCCTTTATCCCCTTTCCCTGATACTTTCATGTTACTTAGATATATTTCTAATACCATTTGAGTGTATTGGTGTATATATGTGTGTGTATTTCCTCTTTGAAGCAATTAAGATGTAAATGAATTTCAATTATTGCCTGCCCTCTCCCCCCATTATTTTCCTCTCTACTGTAAAAGATTCTCCCCATGTTCTTATTTTATGTGAAATAATTTCCCCATTCTTCCTTTTCCTCTCCCTTCTCTCATGGGTATCTTTCTTTTCATTGTTATATCATCCCAACATAATTGAATCACTTCCATACCTCCTCCTCCTCCTCCTCCTCCTCCTCCTCCTCCTCCTCCTCCTCCTCCTCCTTCTTCTTCTTCTCCTAATAACTATAAATTTTTTAGGAACTTCATGTGTCATTTTGCTACATCTTTTCCACAAAGTACTTATTGAGTTACATATAGTTTTTCTTTCATTTTTGCCTTTTCATGAATTTCTTAAGTCTTACTTTTGAAAGTCAAGTTTTCTATTCTGCTCTGGTCTTTTCATTAGGAATAATTTAAAGTACTTTATTTCACTAAATGATTTTTTTTGGTCTTAAAGAATTATACTATTTAATAGATAGGTTATTGTGGGTTATAATCCTAGCTCACTTTCCTTCTAGAATATTACAGTCTAAGTAACACAATATGTGATCATTTCAGTAGTTTATTAACAGCTTATCATAGTAGCTAATACTTTTTGTGTGCTCTTGACTGTAACTTCAAAGTATTTGAATTGTTTCTTTCTACTTCAGGATTTCGGCATTTTTGACATAAAGTATTCCTCTCAGTTTCTGAACAATTCAGAAGTGAGTATTGGCAAATGGAGTCTGCTCCTGTGATCAGTGCTAGCACAAGAGTCCCCTGTAATCTCTTTCTGTTCAGTAGTCATAACCCTTTCCAATTGATGGCTAGAGAAGTAGCTACTGCTGCTGTTGCCACCAACTGGTCCCACCATTGTTGTTTTCTCTACATGAGTTTTTGGTCAGACACTGTATCCATGACACTGATGTAACAGAATTGCACAAATTTGCAACATAATACAACCCCATTCCCCTGCCCCTAATCAACCTTGCCAGGAAAAGCCAATTCAAGAAAGTAAACAAAAAAAATGCTGTACCTAATAAGGAAGAATGGCACCTCATATTGTTGTTGTGATGCTCAACCAGAGAACTGAGGAACAGAGGGAAACAGGGACAGAATTCTAATATATATGAGTTTGTGATGAGTGGGAAAGAGGGGAGCTCTACAAGACATGAAGAAATGGAGACTAATAGCCAACTTAAGCCAATTCTTCCCCACCCCCAAAAAAATTCTCTTGAGGTGAACATTGAAACCAGTAAAAAGTGAATTCACAAGCATAGAAACAAGTTGAAACAGTTTTGAGATTCAGCCCTCCCCTTTCTCTTCTAGCGGCCCCACTACCACCACCATAAAAGGAAGCAGAGTCAAAAAGTGTTATGAAAATGTAAGTGGCAGAAACTAATTTAAGGATTAGTGAATATTTGGCTAATATTTCAGGAAGAAGAAAACTTGAAAAATCTTGATCATAAGCAGATAAACCAATATTAAAATGGAAGGAAATATAACCTTCACATAATTAAAATTATTGCACTGATTAGAGTGCTGGGCCTGGAGTCAGGAAAATAAGTTCAAATTTAATCTCAGTTATTTGCTAGGTCTGTGTCTTTGAGCAAGTTATTTAAACTGTTTATCTCAGTTTCCCCATATGTAAAATGGAAATAATATTAGCACCTACCTACCAGGTTATTATGAGAGTAAAATGAGGTTAAATTTGTAAACTACTTAACTCAGTGCCTGGAACATAATAAATGTTATATAAATCGTATTGTTGCTATTATTATTATGAGATAAAGTCAAACTATTATATACCTGAGGAAGCAGAGGACCCTGTGGATAATTATGAGAACATCTAACTACACAGCAGGATATTCCTAAAAGTTGCAAGAGTGAATTAAAAATCATAAAAGCAGAGGTTATAACCTAGAAAGCATAAATAATAAATACAATAGTGGAACTTTAATACACCAAAGCAAATCTCACTAATAAAAGAGAGCAATCAGTTCTGTCCCACAGAGAAGTGTGGGACAATCAAGAAGTAGAGGAAAAATTAATGTTTAAAGAAAAGATGATTTCTGTAGAGTAAAACAGGATGCATAGAGACAATTTTAAATGTTAAATGTTTCCCAGAAAAACACAATTTAAAAAATCTGAATGCCACAAGACAAGAAATAATACAATAAAAATGCCCAGAATCACTTAAAGTGTCAATTTAAAGAAATTATGGATGACCTCACAATTAAAGCCCACAATATTTGTAATATTCTAAGACATATGGTGGTTAAATTTAACAATCCCAATGACAAACAACAAACTTCTAGTGACAAGGAGAAAGACTTTTAAATTCAAAGAAAAGAAAATTTTAATAATGATAATACTATTATGTACTATCAACTGTATCAAAAAATATTTTAACCTTTTTTTAATTCTAGAACTTTTTCTTTGTTGATTATCTCCAATTTATTCTGAATATGTCCCATTGGTACATAGTTGGATTTAAGAATTTTTACCAACTAGATTCTGAACATTGGGGAGGAGGGACTCTCTTTTGCCTTTTCTTGGATCCCCAACATTTAGCACATTGTCTGACATATAGTAGGTGTTTAACATATGTGAATTTTTCTATTTTCCTGATTGTTCCACTGTTTAAAAGAGTAAAGAAACTCAAGATGTTAAACAAAATGAAATACCTGCAAATCTGAGTCTGTTGGGGCAGGAAGGCGACGCAGTGGATAGAGTACCGGCCCTGAAGTCGGGAGGACCTGAGTTCAAATCTGACCTCAGACACTTAACAATTCCTAGTTGTTTGACCCTGGTCAAGTCATCTAACCCCAATTGCCTTAGGAAAAAAATCGGAGTCTATAATCAGTTGCTAATATTAGGTATTCAATTAAAAAGAGGCACTGGGGGCATTTCTACCAAAAAAAAAATGAGATCTGGAAAAATTATTTTTCTTGCAATTACGCCAGACTACAAGGAAGCAAAAAAGGTAAACCAATATAGCAGCCAAAGAAGTCATAGTTAATGAAATAATTTCCCACAGAAAATATGCAGGAAAAATGAAAGAGAAAGAATACTTAGGAGGTTAAAAATAACTACAAAATAAGAGAGACCATTTAGAGGGTTTTTTTTTTTTTTGGTTTGTTTTTTTAAGCAATGAGACAATAGTAAAAGCAGAAATCACATGGGAGTAATAATAAAGAAAATCCCAAACATCATTAATTAAACGTCATAGTAATCAGCCTACAGATGCAGAATAGTGAATGAATACAATTTGTAGCTTAGCATAGTCCTATGAGGATATCAGGAGTACTAAAGCTCAGAATGAGCTGAGATGGAAGAAAGTTAAGAAATATAAAATCCGTGATTGGAGAAAAAATAGTATCCAAAAAGGAATAATGTTATTGTTCCAGATGCATAGAATAATAACTGATAACAAAAAGACTAACTTGCTATTTGCTTCTTTTGCTTCCATTTTCACCAAGAAATGTTGATTTTTTGGATTGGAAAGACCAGAATCCAATTGGTTAATAAGGAGTTAATACTGAATATAAGTAGCTAGATAATAAGAGAATACCTGTATGCCCTAATGAATTTAAATTACCAGTCCCAGATAAATTAAATCATTTGCTTCTGAAAGAACTTTGGCAATTTAGTGGTATAATGAGTTGAACTTGGAGTCACAGAATTCTTCAATCCAAATTCAACCTCAGATACTAGTTATGTGACCTTAGGCAAGTCAGCAAACCTGTCTGCCCAAATTTCCCCAAATGGAGATAATGGTCCAAGAGTTATTGTAAGAATCAAATGAAATAATATTTGTAAAAGTACTTAGCACATATACTTGGTCCACAGAAGACATTTAATAAACATGTGTTCCCATTCTTTTCCTTCATGTAATTTATGAGTCAGTATTAGTGATCTTGAAAGACTTGGGACAGTGAGAATGTGCCAAAGGATATTCTCTTTAAACTCTTACTATAGTTGTGAATGTGAATGAATATTTTATTAAACAAAGTAACAGAAATAAATTAATGAAGAAGAACCATGTGTTTCTAACGTTAAAAAAAAAGACATCCCAACTAAAGGGAAGGATAAAAATAGGTATTAGATCTGTGATTTTCTAAATAGAGAAAACGCCTGAGTTAGAAAACTCCTTTTACCAGGCTCTTTTCAACAATGAGGCAGTTTAAGGTAATTTCAATAAACTTGTGATGGTGAGTACCATCTGCATCAGAGAGAGAACTATGGAAACTGAATGTGAATCAGAGCATAATATTTTCACCTTATTTTTCTTGTTCTTGTTTGTTTGATTTATTTTTTTCTCATATATTTTCCCCTTTTGATTTGATTTTTCTTGTGAAGTAGAGCAGATATGGAAATATGTTTAGAATAAGTGTATATTTATCCTATAATGTATTTCTTGCTGTCTTGGGGAGTGGAAGAAGGAGAATGGAAGAAAAATTTAGAATACCGGGTTTTGTAAAAGTGAGTCTTGAAAGCTATTTTTGCATGTATTTGGAAAAATAAAATACTATTAAAAAAACAAACTCCTATCAACGCAGGTAGTGATCTAAAAAATATAATGTTGTCTGACTTGCCCAGGTTCATACAGCCAGAATGCAAGAGGCAGGAATTAAACCTAGCTCTCTATCCACTTCATAACACAACTTCTCATAGGAGAAACATGTCAATGTATCTGGCTTAAAAATGAAAATTATAAATGACATTTGTGTACTTATTTTTAAATATATGTATATATATAAAACATATATATACACATATAAGTATTATAAGTTATTTAATTTTTATAGTTCAAAGGAATAGTAAGTTATACATAATAGATTTGCACTTTCATGTGCAATCAAATTCTTTCTATTCTGTTATTACTGAAATACTTCTTTTATTTCTTAAATTCATAATTTTAAAAAGAAAGAAAGAAAGAAAGAAAGAAAGAAAGAAAGAAAGAATAAGGCATAAAAAGAATGAAATGACAGGAAGCAGCCATGCTGCAAAGAGTTTTAAGAGCTAACCAGTACATTGATATTTAATTATGGGGATAATATGGAGCCATTGGGTTGGAGTGAGGAGAGCAGCATAATTAGAGACTACCATCATTGATTGTTTCCAGTTTGTTGGTGACCTGATAAGAAAGCATGGGTGACTAATGTGTTATTTTATTTTATTTTTATGAAGGTTAATTTTCAAGATATTTTAGGACAGTTATTGAAAAGTATTATAAGGATTAAAAATAAATTATTGAAAGTATTACAGATTTTAGATAATTACTCATGTTATCCAACTACACTTGTTTAATTGTGTGAGAAAGCAAGTTTGCAAATTTGTCAATACATAGATAAAATTATCTGATCCCACTATTGCATATGTAAAGATTTTAAGAAAAAGAAGACAATTCAGTCTACACTGCTAAACTAATTTAAATGACAAAGTTACATTTTTATTATGTAGTCATTGTATGTTTATCTTTAGATATAATATTAGTTTTTAATTTTTTAAATTTCACATTTTGTAAATTATATTTAATAAAATTGAGTCAGATGCAACTTTTTTATACTTCATTGTCATATCAGTGACTTTATTAAACTTTATTTTAAAGTTTAAAAAAAGAAAATTTATAAGTTTTTAAGAAATCAATATATTTATGTTACTCAATTTCACTATTTACTGATACATTTTAATATAAAATAAATAGTAGCAATTCCACATAAAGGCACATGATCTATAAGGGTGTGTGTGTGTGTGTGTGTGTGTGTGTGTGTGTGTGTGAAACTATTTTTCAAAACCTTAGGACTATTATTCCTATTTACAAGATTTCTTATGTTACAAATGTCAACCAAAAAATTAATATAAATGGCATCAGTGACAGCATGGTACAACTAATGGTAAGCAGACTTTAAAGCCAAGAAAATATAGGTGCAAATATTATGTAACATCCTTTGTGACCAGGTATAAGTCAGTGAAATTCTCTGTAGTCTCAGAAGCTCTCTAAGATGACAAGTTTCAGAGAATTTTTTGGCTTGTATTGGGAGAGAGAAACAGGTGTTTCCTCTAACCATGAAATCACAGTTCTATTTCCTATGCTAAAATGTAGTTACATGTTATTTTTCAGTCAATGATAGCCAAGACCAGATGTGTCCCAGTATTGCCATGTCACAATATTAATTGCTTGAGCCAATCCTTTGAAGTCACCACGAGGAAATTTATGCCCTCTTAATCTGGGATCAGCCTAGGTACCACCTGTTTTCTGCCACCTGTGTAAATAATAGAAATGCTAATTAAGGAGAGAAATGCTTTATTTTCTTTTACCAGTATAAATCTGTCCCTTGTCTCTTTATTTCACAATACAGTTTTTTTTTAATCGAATAGCTATTAAGAATTGAAGTATATAGTTAGTACAATTATAGAAGGAACTCAGACCACCATTAAAAAGCCCTTTGGTAGGAAAGAAGTCATCAGTATGCTGACTGATCTTTGTTTTGATAATAGATCATGCATATTCACTGACCATTAAACTTTACATCCTCATCTTTATCTTTATTTATGCATATATTCATTATTGCTACTTTCATTTAAGAAAAATTAGTAGACATCCTTGAAATGTATTATACTTAGTACTAGGTGAGATATAAAGAGAAACAAGTTTTCCCTTTCTCCAGGAATTTAGAATCTACTGCATACAGTTACTACCCAAGGCTAGAGAAATATGATCAGAAAAATAATAAAAATCCAAGTCAGTTATTACATTTTTAATGTTGTACTTAAAAGTGTACTTAAAAGCAGTTGCAAAATTAAGCAAAATATTTTTAATTTTGAGAATTTGCCTTAAATTTAAAAAATTACATGAATATGTAAAGGAACAAGTTCTCAAGGAACCACAATGAGAAAGAAGGAAGGAAAAAATGAAAATAAAATAAATGCTTACTATGGGCCAATTGTGAGAATACTAATAGAATAGGAAAGATAGTTTCTGTTCTTAAAGATCTTACCTTCTTTTTGGAAGAGATAAGTCAAAAGTGCTAGCCTAGGAAAAATATATTTATTTAAAACATTAGAGGATATATAATAGAGTCAAATCATAGCAGAATAAAACACCCTGTTTTTAGGGTTAAGTTAGAAATAACAAATTATTTTGTTATGCTACAGAACTCAAAGTCAAGGATTGAGGGTTTACAAGGCAATGGATGAGATGATAACCAAATAGTAAAGTCAATAATGACTAGAGATAAGAGAACCTGTAATAGATAGATGAGGCAACACCATGTCAGGACAAAAGTTTTCCACAACAGGATTTTCAGGGATAAAAAGTTTAATGTCTTCAAATGAGTTTATTGGTTGAGGAGAGAAGATAAATAGCACTGCCTGGCTAGGAGATGTTTAAGAAATAGAGACTTTAAATTATACTATGTTGTTATTGATACATTGACTAACTTGATACATGAATACAATCCCCCAAAATACTATTTATGGTCTATAATTTCTCTTTTATAAACAGATATTTTTATTTCTTTTCAATATCATTTTACTTTGTGTACTTTCCAGTATTTTAGCAGGCTTAAATCCCTAAAATATTAAAAATATTGCTTTTAAAATTGGGCATTTTTGTGAGTACTCCTTTCTTAAATACTTCCACAGTTTCCTTCTTGCCTTTGTAGATGGTTTTATGAGCTTCGGTGAGTGAAAAAAGTCATCCTGTTATAATCAGCTCTTTGGTTAAAGCCAAATGCAATATTCATAATCTATCACTGGACCAGACCCAGAACCTCTTCAAAAATTGCCAGAGCTTGGATGTTGCTGGTTTAGGCAGTGCCAAAGGATCTAGCACATAATAAGTGCTTACCAAATGTTCTCTCATTCATTCACTTATACATTCCCTTCAGTCATTAACTATATCATTTGGTCAAAGGGTACATGCAAGTCATTAAGAACTAAGGTTAAAGCATTCTATTGGCTAGGAATATATAAATAGCCATGTATGAACAATATATACACAATAATTATATACATATAAGTATGTTGCTGTGCTTATATATATACATATATTTTATATGTGTGTATATGTATAAGTATATGTATGTGTATGTTTGTGTGTGTGTGTGTATGTGAATAATTGATGGGTAATCATAGCAGGAAGGAGGACTGGGAAAAGTGAAAAGCTTCTTGCAGAAGGTAAGATTTGAAGAAAACCACAAAAGCTAACAGACAGAGAGAGAAAAGGAGTTAGGTTTACCTCAACTCCTTCATGAGGAATCAGAAGAAGGCAAACGTATGCTTACATTATTATTAGTCATTATATAGAAACATAAGTTCTTACTACATGCAAAGTATTGTGTTCATCCTGGATAACATACCAAGACAAATATGAGATGACCTTTATTCTTAAGGGACATTTTCAAAAAGCAGTCTTTGTCAAAATTATTTATTTCAGTAATTTCTTTCTAATGTTGAATGTTTCCAGACTGCATGAAGCTAGAATATATAACTCATTGATTTTTTTCCGTAATGAAAGATTCTTTATTAATTTAGTTGTTTTAGTTACCTTTTGATCCAATTTGGGATTATTTTGGCAAAGATACTGCTATGCTTTGCAATTTCATTTTCCAGCTCATTTTTCATGAGTAAACGAGAAAAACAAAGTTAAGTGACTTGCCTAGGATAACATAATATCACAGCCATATTTGAATTCAAGAAGACAACTCCAGACTTTCCATTCTATCTACTATACCCATTATGAGGAGGAAGGTTATTACAATAAAGAGAGATAAGAGGTGATCCACTGACAGTTATTACTAAATTTTTTGTTGTTTGTTGCTTTTGAAAATTCACTGTAAGGAAGAGAGGAAACAAAACCAGAAAACATTATTTTGAAACACAAGTTTTCAATGCGGAATTCCATTTAGTGAAATAATTTGTTAGGTAAGAAATAAGGATCAGCCTTTTCACATTTGTTTCTTGAAAACATTTATTGGCAGTTATATGGATAGTCAATCTCCTTCCCTCATGGAGTGTGTTTTTTATTTCTATAAAGAGACTGATTACATTTTTATTTGTTTAAAAAAGCTGAAACTAGTAATATAATAGTCTTCTATTGAGTTTCTGTGTTGATTTTTATTTTGATAAGCCTCATGTTGCTATTGTGATGAAGATGAAAAGAAATTATACTTGTTTATTTGAGCATTTTGAGGATTTTCAGTAAGGCTCTAGATTAAATGTTATGATCTGTAAACAGTTCCTAAAAGTTGGAAAAATAACTGCAATATCAATATATGTTAAGAAAATAAACTTGCCAAAGGAATTTTCAGGAAATTCTTAAGAGGAAAAAAAACAAAAAAAGAAGTATAATTACAAGAAAGTAAATTAAACTATATATAGACATGTTACTATAAGGAATTTTTTAAGGAATCTTTTTTTTAAGGAATTATTTTAAGGAATTTATGCATATCTACCTTGACCTTTATAATAATGGGAAATATGAGCATTGTCTATGATCATGGCACACAGGGATATAGACGCCAACACAAAAAATATACTATATCTATATATATAGTATATTATTATATTGTGGAAAAGAATGCAATTTAAAATAACTATGGATATGTATACATATATTTTGTTTAACATATACTTTAACATATTTAACATGTATTAGTCTACCTGACATTTAGGGGAGGGAATGGGGGGAAGGAGGAGGAAAAAGTTGGAACAGAATATTTTGCAAGGGTCAATGCTGAAAAATTACCATGCATATATCTTGTAAATAATAAAAAAAAAAGAATGCAAAGAAAAGTCTGTTAGAGTTACTTTTTATCCACATGAATTCATCAGTTCTTTCTTTTATCTGAGCTGAAGAAGAAAATCACATTCACAATTATTTCCAGAGCTACTGGCCACTTCTTTAGGTATTCCACATTCAATCTAGGGCTGAAGAGTTCATATAAACTGATCTATTTTTCAAATTCTATAGTGGAAATTAAACATAGAGAAAGAAATTAGCAGTTATATATAAGCAACCTGCTATCAAATAGATTCTTAATTTGATTGTGAACTTAAATTATTCCCCCCAATTAATTGCAGAAAACATTTATTTGAAAAAAAAAAGATAAACAGAAAATAAATAGAAAACAAAATAAAGGAAAACAAAACAGAAAATTGCCATGTGCCCAGTAGACTATCAGGGAGGATTCAAAATATAATATATAACAACAAATTATCAGCTCAAGAAAGTGTGTGTGTGTGTGTGTATGTATGTATGTGTATGTATATATATATGTATGTATGTATGTGTATATATATATATATACATACATACATATGTATATATATGTATGTACATATATATATATATCTGAGTTACCTATTCAACCCATTCCTTATATGAGTAGATTTCCAGAAAAATGAGCCTCTTCCTCCTTCTAATGTTTCTTTTTCTATTCTTCTAGTGCACCTCATTTATATAATATGATTGTTATTTTTACCTAAATTTGCCAATCTTTCTTTTTAGCTACCCTATTGTTGATGTGAATCTTATATACCCACATATATGTATGTGTATATATATAGGCATACATCCTTTTTTAAACAGTTTGTCCATATTAAGTTTCTTAATGTTGATTTTTCATATTGGCTATTATATTTTAAATTTTCTGTTAAGTTTGGATTTGGTTGATATAAAGTTCTAAAAATCTGCAAGTTAGTTATTCAACTATAGATTATAGATAGATTTGCTGGATATGATATTTTTGGCTGCAGGCCTAGTTCTTTCAATTGTGTGTAGATATAATTCCAGGACCTGTGGTCTTTTATTGTAGCTACTTATAAGTCTTGTACAATTCTAATTGTAGCTCCAGCATATTGAATTGTTTTTTGAATTGGGAGAAATCTGGGAAGTTGGCAGAACAGGTTGGTGAATCCAACCTCTCCCAAATTTTCCTCACAAATAGAACAAATTCATGCCTCAGAATATAAACTGAGGAAAAATCAAGAAAACTTGGAGCAGAACTGAGATCCTTTTAGTGCAACCTGAGAAAAATCTGAAGGCCCCAGCCAAGGGAGTAACCTGTGTGAAGTGCAAACACCTCCAGGCTAGCTCCCCTGAAATTTTGAGAGGCTATCCCTATGGCTAGCTTGGTGTGATTGAAACCTCAGCAGTAAAGACAGTGACTTTCACCCTCCTGATTGTGGAGTTGGAGTTTGAGTCCGGTTTGAGGACTCAGCAAACCTCCACTGATTGGGATGACTGGGCCCAGCTGTGCTGTTGAGATATGGCCCTGGGTGAGAAGGAACCAGCATCTGATGAGTGCAGAAGAAGTGGGGCAGGGGCACTGCTGGCTATGGGCACTTGCAGGTAGGTGGAGCCCTTGGTTTGGGGTTCTTGGTCAGAGTTGAGAGCTGAAGGGAAATTTGAGACATCATTCTCCAACCCACAATTAGCTTACACTAATACATTTTAAAAAATGAAACAGCAACGAAGAAAGAACCCGACCATTGAAACATATTATGGGAACAGGGAAGACTGGGATTCATTTTCAGAGAAGGATACTTTAGTTAAAAAAAAATCCACTCCAAAAGGTAACATGAAACTCCTTGCCAAGACAGAATTTATAGAAGATTTCAAAAAAGAATTCAAAAAAATCAAATGAGAGATATTTGGAAAAAAAAAAAACTTAAGAAAAAAAATAAAACATCCAAGAAAAACAAGAAGTTTATGACAAAAAAAAGATATCCAACCAGAAAAAGAGGTATAGAGTCTCAAAGATAAAAATAATGCTTTGAAAATAAGAATTTGGAAAGGCTAGTGAAGCTATGAGAGACCAAGAAATACCAAAACAGAATATGAAAAATATCTTAAGTAAAACAATCGATTTGGAGAACAAATCCGAGAAAAGAAAATATAAGAATAATTGGATTGTCAGAAAGTTGTGAGCAAAAAGAGAATCTTTACACAATAATATAGAAAATAATCTGAGAATATTTTCCTCAAATGATAGAAGATGAGGGGAAAGTAGAAATAAAATATTATTGCCAAACTTTGAAACCTCCAGATCAAAGAGGAAATTTTGCATGAAACAAGAAAAAAACAATTCAAATATTCTGTATCTTATTTTTTAATGATACTAAATGATAATTTTTAAAAAGGCAAAAAGAAAGAGGCAGCAATGACATGTTGGAGAGAACAAGAAAAATAAATTACAAATTACTTCTGAAATTAGAGAATGAGCATATTTATATCTTGCTTTGTTTTAAAATGTCATCATTAATACCCACTCTTTAGAGAAAGCATTTGCTATTATATTCTATACTAACATATTGTTTATTTCTAAACATAGCACTCACTTTTATAATTTTTAAATGGTGTACAAACAACAAAAATAGAAGTTAAAATGATCCATCTGAATTGTACATTTTCCAATATTGCTTTTAATTTTTTTCTCCAACTATTCCTTTTCCATTCAAAATCACATGTATCTAAGCTAAGGACACAACCTTACAAGTACTATTTTGTTTAGAGGAAGTATTCCCTATTTAAAAAGGCAAGTTCTAAACAGAGTTTAATGAAAAATTTATCTTAGAAAATTTACCTCTAATATTTATGACTGCTTCAGTTCATACATGTTTCAGAGTAAAGTAATGCTTCTTTTTCTTGCTTTCTGCCTAAATTTCACATGGAAAATGAACATCAGATAATATTTATTTTTTATTAGAAGAAATAAAAACTTGATTTTATTAGAATAAATAAAAACCTGCAGAATGAAGTAGTATAAAAGTTCTCCACAGGTCATTTGAAACCTTTTCCCTCCAAAGAAGTGGCAGATGGAGAAATTTCTGCCCTATGGACTTGGCAGGGAAGAAGGGAAGAACAGATGAATATAAATGAATATTTATTGTTAATCCTATTTCCTTACTGTTAATAATTCTATTCACTGTACTGAACACAGTACAATTTCTGATCTTATATGAAATATATTTTATTTTTAACAGTTTATATAATATATTTTTGAGAGTAAAATTTTAAAAGAATTTCTTCCTGTTTTAAAAAAATATATATATGTTGGGTATGAGTGTGTGTGTGTGTGTGTGTGTGTGTGTGTGTGTGTTATGTTCTATATAATTCAGGTTTTCTCTCTTTCCTACAGAACCTTATTGACATTCCATTTCCCCTAACTTTGTTGACAAGACTTGACAGTTATCAAAGGTCAGTCTCACTGGATTGAAAAGGATGTTCAGCCCAGCTCAGGTATATCCTGGGAAAGTTGGTGAGAGACTTAATCATAGCAAATGAGCAACTAAGAAATTTAGTCCTGGCTCGATAGGAGAGCAAATCATTGGAGCAGTTTCCAGTCCCAGCTCAGGAAGCAAACTCTAGGAAACCAGGCTTTTCCTAGAAAGAGCAGCCAAGCTACTCACTGCAAAGACAAGGGGAGCCCTGTACTTAAAGCCAAGACTCAAAGCTGTACAAGAAGTGTGGGGCAGCACACCTTTTATCCCAGAAGTAGAGCATCACCATAAAAGTAAAAGAAAAAGAGGACATATTAAAAGAAAAGGAAAGAAAATGAACAAGAAATAGAAAAGAACCTTGACAAAAGAAAGCTACTGTGGTGATTGGGCACACCAAGACACAAATTCAGACAAGGACAAAATGTGCACAGAAGAAATCTAAAAGAGTGATATGAATTGGTCTCAAACTCAAAAAGGCTTCTTAGAAGTTCTCATAAAAGATTTTAAAAGGCAAATAAGAGAGGTAGAAGAAAAAATGAGAAAGAAAATGAAAGTTATGTATGAAAGCAGCAACAGCTAGGAAAAAAGAAGGAAAAATTATGTGAAGAAAGCAACTCGTTAAAAAAAGTAGAAAAGAAATGGAAAAAGAGATACAAAAGCAAACAAGAAAATCACACATTAAAAACTAGAACAGGGTAAATGGAAGCTAATGACATTGTGAGACAGAAAGAATCAGTCAAACAAACTAAAAAGAATGAAAAATGGAAGAAAATATGAAATACCTTGTTGGAAAAACAGCTAACCTGGAAAATAGATCTGGAAGAGACAATTTAAAATGCTATTGGCCTACCTGAAATCAGTGACCAAAAAAAGAGCCTGGATAATGTACTTCAAGATATCATTAAGGAAAACTGTCCCAATATACTAGAAACAAAGGGAAAAATACTCAATGAAAGATTCTATTAATCATCTTTGGAAAGAAATCCCACAAAGAAAACCCTAAGGAATATTATTGCAAAACTCCAGAACTACAAAATCAGGGAAAAAAATATTGCAAGCTGCCAGATAAAAATAAGTCAAATATCAAGGAGCCACATTACCCAAGGTCTGGCAGCTTCAACAATAAAGTATCTGAGGACCCAGTATACCATATTCTGGAAGGCAAAGGACCTGTGGTTATAACCAAACAATTAATTACCCAGGGAGATTCGGCATAATCTTTCAGGGGAGGCAATGAAGCTTCAATGAAATAAGTCTTTCAATCATTTTTATTGAAAAAAAAAAGAACTAAACAGAAAATTTAATCTACAAACACAGGATTCAAAAGAAATATAGGAAGGTAAACAAGGGATAATTTACCTCAGATTTTTTGGAGAAGGGAGGGATTTATGATTAAAAAAGAACTAGAGAAGATTATGAAGTGTAAAATTGTCAACTTTGATTATATTAAATTAAAAAGGTTTTACAGAAACAGAAACAAGAAGGGAAGTACAAAGTTGGGAAAAGTCTTTACAACCAGCGTTATTGGTAAAGGTCTCATTTCTAAAAAAATAAAGAACTGTGTCAAATTTATACACATACAAGTTATTCCCCAATTGACATAAAAATGGTCAAAGAATATGAACAGACAAATTTCAGATGATTAAATTAAAGCCATCTTTATAGCTATATGAAAAAATGTTCTAAATCACTATTGATTAGAGGAATGCAAATTAAAATAACTCTGAGGTAACACTTCAGACTCCTCAGATTACCTAAGATGACAAGAAAAGATACTGTTAAATGTTGGAGGAGATGTGGGAAAACTGGGAAAACTAATGCATTGTTGATAGAATTGTGAAATGATATAACCATTCTGGAGAACAATCTATGGCCAATGGGTTATCAAATTGTGCATACCCTTTGACTTAACAATGCCATTGCTGAGTCTGTATCCCAAGGAAATCTTAAAGGAGGCAAAAGGATCCACATGTGCAAAAATGTTTGTAGCAACTCTTTTTGTGGTAACAAACAACTGGAAAATAAGTAGATGCCCATCATTTGTGGAATGGCTGAACTAATCATGGTATATGAAGATAATGAAATATTATTGTTCTATAAAAATGATGAAGAATCTGATTACAAAAAGTCTTGAAAATATTTTCATGAACTGAGTAAAACGAGCATAACCAGGAATACATTTTACACCATAATGGATAATCAACTATGAAAACCTTGGTTCTTATCAGTGGTTCAGTGATCCAATGCAATCCCAATAAACTTTAGACAGAAAATGTCATCTGACTCCAGAAAATGAACTAAGGAGTCTGAATGTAAATCATCATCTGCTATATTCACTTTTTTTTTTCTGTTTTTAACCTCTCCCATGTTTTTTCCATTTCATTCTGATTTTTCTCTCTCAACATGATTCATAAAGTAATGTGCATTTAAAATAAATATATTAGAAAATAATAATAATAAAATCAATTATTTTAAATTCTGTACACCATAAGTTAATGATACTTGTATATTAAGACATAGAACAATTCAGATTTGTTTGATGGCATGATTATCTTATTTAATATAATATTATACTTATATGTACTATATATATTGAAATAAAAATTTATTTCACTTAAATAGAAAAAACCTTTCATTTCCTAAAATCCTGTGATTTTCATTTACATCTATCATATCCCCACCAGACTTCCTTATTTATTCATGTCCTTTTATTTTCCTTGTATTAATTCTGAAGTTTTTGCTCTATTTTAATTAATATTTTCCACATTCCTTTATTCGTGTCAATCTTGATTGTATAATAGTATTTCATTGAATTAATACTCCAATTTTTTGAAACATTAAACAAATATTGACATTTAGATTGATTTTATTACACTTAATTTATTACCTATAATCCTAAATTGTATTTGAAGATCCAAAACTTCTTAAATAACAACAAAACATGCAGAACATATTTTCAACAGTGGGATGATGAGATTAATGGAAATGATTATTTTTGTAACTTCTATTCCATACTGTCAAATTATTTTCCAAAAAGAATTTGTACCTGATCTTTTACTAGCCATGGATGCTTATACCTTTTTCTTATTAACCATGACAAACTTTTTTTTGACAATTTGATTTATATGAAGTTTATACTTGAAAGTTGTTTTATTTGGTTTCTTTTTAAACATAATCTGCTTAATTTCATTTTAACTGAGTATTAATCCATATTTCTTCTTGAAAATTATAACATTGCTTTATAAATTGTACTTTGAAGGACCTTCTATTATTTATTTATAGTTTTATTGCCTTTTTTCTTTTTCAAAAATTTTTCTTCTTTTAAATAACATTATTTTTCCTAATTACACAGAAAGACAAATTTAAACATTCATTTTTTTAAATTTCATCTTCTATCATCCTCCCACAGCAAGCAATTTGATATAGGCAATATATGAGGAATTATGTAAAATATATTTTTATATTAGTCATTTAAAAAAAAGAAAAACAACAGAAGGGAAAAAACAGGAAAAAATAGCATTTTAAATATTATGAGTCTTTGGGGATTTGCTTAAATCATTGTGTGGCTGAGAATAGTTGTTATTCACAATTAATCCATACAGTATTGTTGTTACTGTGTATGCTATTTTCTTGATTCTGCTCGTTTCACTTTTCATCAGTTCATCAGTGTAAGTTTTTAGGTTTTTCTGAAATCATTTTTAATAGCATAATGGTATTTCATTATTACCATATACGACAATTTTTTTGGTCATTTCTCAATTAATACATATACCCTCAATTTCTCATTCTGTGCCACCACGAGAAAAAGAGCTGCTATAAATATTATTTTTGTAAAAATAGTCCTTCCCTCACCCCTTTAAAAAATATCTTTGGGATATAGACCCAGTTGTGATATTGCTGGATCAAAGGGTATGCATAATTTAATCTTCCTTTGGGGATAGTTTAATAACTGTTTTTTAAAGTTTACATCATAACAATGTATCAAATAATCTATTTTCTATGATCAAGTAATCAATCAATGAGTATTAAATGACTTCTATATGTTAGACAAAATTTCCCGTTTGGCAGTGGGAATTTAAATCTATTAAATGAAATAGTGACTTATAAGGTTTTTATATTCAAAATGAATAAAATTTAAAGGAAAATTCTTTCTCTAAGATAGTTTTACAATGACTAAATAATTCACTACAAAAAGAAAATTACCCAGAGAGAATGAAGGATGGTCCCTTTATGAAACCTGTGAAAATGTACTGAATGTCTTTAAAGCTGGAGGAGTCATTATAAATCATAGCTCATCAGAAAACTGGGAAACAATTTTTATATCCAATGTTTCTAATAAAGATATCATTTCTAAGATATATAGAGAACTGATTCAAATTTCTAAGAATACAACCTATTCCCCTGTTGATAAATGGTGAAGGGATAAGAGCAGAGAATTTTACGTTGAAAAAATTAAAACCCATTTCAAGTCATATGAAAAAATGTGCTAAATCACTATTGATTAGAGAATTGCATGAGGGATATAAATGCATTTTTGGTGGAGTTGTGAAATGATCCACCCATTCTGGAGGGCAATCTGGAACTATGCCCAAAGGACTATAAAACTATTGACCCAGCAGTGCTAATCCTGGGTTTGTACCCTAAGGAAATCATCAAGGAGGAAAAAGGACCCATATGTGCAAAATTTTTTCTTGCACAGCATTATATGTGAAAATGTTTAAAAGAATTGCACATATTTGACTTATATTGAATTGCCTGCTTTCTAGGGGAGGGGAGTTATGAAAAGGAAGGGAGAAAAATATGGAACAAAAGGTGTGTAAGTGTGTGAATGTTAAAAACTATCTTTGTTTGCATTTTTAAATAATAAGAAGCTATTATTTTTAAAATAAATCATAGCTCTTTAAGTTAGTAATTTTTTTAGTTTAAAAGTTAATCTCATATATTCACAAACCCATTAATATTTGACTAAGCATTGAGGATAAAAAGATAAAAACAATATCTGGCTTCAACGTAATTTCAACCTAATGAGGGGATTCAGAATTGAAGGATCTCTGTATGAACAAGATATTTAAAGAATTAATTGGAGATAATCAGTAGGCACTAGTATTAAAGACACAAACAATAATATTTTACAAATGAAATGCTAAGAGACTATGTTTTATATAATACTATATCCACCTGGTTTGTAATAGCCATTGGTGACATTTATATAGTTTTAGAGAAAAAAAAAAAACACAGACACACAGACACACAGACACACACACACACACACATACACACATACACACATACTTTGCTATACCTTTCAATTCATAATAATTACCAAGTAATGGAATTTAGGCTTATACAGTTTAAATGTCTTGATCATGACCCCAAAATTAAATGTTTGTCAAAGGTGAAATTTGAATTCAGATTTTCCAACTCCCTGTCAAGAGCTTCATTACATAAGGTTGCACTTCCGATGTTTAATAATTGCATGGTGTAGGAAAAAAAAAAAAACAATTCAACGTGGAATGTGTAGTCAGACTAAGGCCTTTCCTCTCATGTGGCTGGTTTTGAGAAAGTAAATCACCCTCCCCAGGATTTTCCCAGTTTATCTGCCTGTAAATTCTGGGGATTAGATGAAGTGAAGGACAGCTGGGTAGCAAATAGAATGTGTACCAGACCTGAAGTCTTCTGGACTCCTCTTCCTGAGTTCAAACCTTGCCTCAGACACTTAACTATGTAATCCTTGGTGCTTAACCCTGTTTACCTTAGTTTCATCGAAAGTAAAATGAGCTGGAGAAGGCAATGGCAAACTCTTCTATCTCAAAAGGGGTCATGAAGAATTGAATATGACTGAAAGTCTGGCTCTAAGATCCTTTCCATGTCTAAATCCCATTGTAGCAAACACATTATCTTTAGAACATTTTTGTTTTATATTAGTGATACTTTATGGAAAGAAAGTATAGAAATGTATTTTCCATATTACAACACTATATAAGTGATCAAATCCACCCTTGAAATTTGAGGATTTTTTTTTTTTGGTTGTGGTATGGAACATGAAAAAATTAGTAGGAGAGTCTTCAAAACTTATTCTATTTTGTATGATTTGAGCATGTCATTTTCTTTACAGTTGTTGCTTGAAAGTTATTAAATATCATACTTTATGTTATTAATGTATTGCTTAAACTTTATGAGAGCCTGTGGATCCACCAAATCATTACAGACTTGTCTTTAGACAATTTTGGCCTTCATCTTTAAAAAAAAATCTGTTATTCACTAAGTCTATCTTGAGCCTTCATTATAAGATCATTCTGAAATTTGCAGCATTGGGAAATAGTAGCATCATTGCTGTTATTCTGAGAAAAATATGTTTATGACTATGAAGTAAATCACAAAGAGAGCAATTGCACTTGAATGATTATTTTTATGTGGATTTGTATTCCAGCTGAGAAGGTTGCTCTCATTGGGGGATATTTTTGAAGGGGAATTTATTCACCAATCATTCATTCAAGAGAGTAAGCTTTGGTTTCAGGAGAACAGAAGTGCAAGGCTGATCATAAGCAATTATAATTATTGGCTATAACTAAAATTGTCATTTAGCCACACTTAGTTCTTTTAATATCTTTAGTGTACCTGGTATTTGAGAGCTTTATGTCTTTTTTATCAATAAAGGGAATAATAGTGGCACCTACCTGCCAAGGTTGTTGGTAAGGATCAAATGTAATAGCATACGTCCAATAATTTGAAAATGTTATTGTCTTCTACAACCTACTATTCATATACACGGGACTTATAATCACTTGACCCCTCAATTCTCTCCAGGTCAATTCCCTTACACTAAGCAAACTCTTCTTCTCTACATCTTGACTTCTTTGTGAACCAATTTCACTCTACCTTTTCCTACTCCCTTTAATCCTTAACATGATTATTATATTGCAGATCACATCAATCCAGTTCTAATTGTTCTATCACTCCTACCACCTATCACATTTATGCCTACATATGTGGGGCTGAATGAAAGTGGAAAATATAATACTATTCTGACTGGACCCACTACAATTTTTTGTTAAATACCTTCAACTGGTCCTTAGGCCTATAATTTCCTTAGGAATTCACTATCTCACTCTCCATAGCTTTCTTCCAAACTTATTCATCTCCCCTCAAAACTCCCATGACTCTGCCTCCCAAAACTCTCTAAGTAAAAAAAAAAAAAAAAAAGCTTCACATTTTACAGAAGGCAATTGTGGTCATTTGCCATAAACTCCCTTTTTTTCTTCTTCTGTTATCACTCTGTTACTTTCTGCCACCTTCTCTTTTTTCACCAGTTTTACATGGGGAAAATGTCCTTCTTTCTTACCAAGATTAACTCCTCTACTTGTTCAAATGATTCTATTCTCATCCTGTCTCCTCCAACCAATAACCCCTTCTACCATTCCCACTCTCATTTGTTTTCAATTCCTTCCTCTCCACTGGTCAATTTCTTATTGCTTGCAAATATTGTTATACTTTTGAAAGAACTTCACTTAGTCCTGCTACTCCTGATACCTTTCATCCTATTTCTTCTCTGCTCTTTGTAGCTTAATTTTTTGAAATGACCATCTACAAATCTATACTTTTGCTTTCTTTTCTCTCTTCTTAAGCCCTTACAATTTGGCTTCTGTCCTTATTATTTCACGGAAATTGATTCTCCAAAGTTACTTAAAAAAAGCTCTTAGTTGCCAAATACAATAGTATATTCACAATCATCCTTCTCTTTGATGTCTCTGCAGCTTTTGACAACGTTGATCACTATCATTGAAATTTTTTTCTCTAAATAATTTCCTCTATAAATTCTTCTTTCATGCCTCTAACAATAATTAAAATAGAACATAGTCAGTATATTTTCAGAAATAATATCCCTTTAAGTGTTTATATAGAAATTGTTACTGCTTTGATAAAGTAGTGGGTTACATTCAACTTCCTGAGTAACCTGATTATTCCTTTCTTTGACTAAAATGTATAGACTTTTCTGTATCCATTGAGCTCAAATAGCTCCTAAGGAAGTTTTGGCCTAAAATACTATTTTTTATTTTTATTTTTTTTTATTAAATTTTTTTATTTAATAATTACATTATATTTACACTCATTTCTGTTCCGATTTTTTTTTCCCCTCCCTCCCTCCACCCCCTCCCCTAGATGGCAAGCAGTCCTTTATATGTTGGATATGTTGCAGTATATCCTAGATACAATATATGTTTGCAGAACCGAACAGTTCTCTTGTTGCGTAGGGAGAATTGGATTCAGAAGGTATAAATAATCCGGGAAGAAAAACAAAAATGCAGATAGTTCACATTCGTTTCCCAGTGTGCTTTCTTTGGGTGTAGCTGCTTTTGTCCGTCATTTATCAATTGAAACTCAGGTCTCTTTGTCAAAGAAATCCACTTCCATCAAAATATGTCCTCATACAATATCGTTGTCGAAGTGTATAATGATCTCCTGGTTCTGCTCATTTCACTTAGCATCAGTTCATGTAGGTCTCTCCAAGCCTCTCTGTATTCATCCTGCTGGTCATTTCTTACAGAACAATAATATTCCATAACATTCATATACCACAATTTACCCAGCCATTCTCCAATTGATGGGCATCCATTCATTTTCCAGTTTCTAGCCACTACAAACAGGGCTGCTACAAACATTTTGGCACATACAGGTCCCTTTCCCTTCTTTAGTATTTCTTTGGGATATAAGCCCAATAGAAACACTGCTGGATCAAAGGATATGCACATTTTGATAATTTTTTGGGCATAATTCCAGATTGCTCTCCAGAATGGTTGGATTCGTTCACAACTCCACCAACAATGCATTAGTGTCCCAGTTTTCCCGCATCCCCTCCAACATTCATCATTATTTTTTCCTGTCATCTTAGCCAATCTGACAGGTGTGTAGTGGTATCTCAGAGTTGTCTTAATTTGCATTTCTCTGATCAATAATGATTTGGAACACTCTTTCATATGAGTGGTAATAGTTTCAATCTCATCCTCTGAAAATTGTCTGTTCATATCCTTTGACCATTTATCAATTGGAGAATGGCTTGATTTCTTATAAATTTGAGTCAGTTCTCTATATATTTTGGAAATGAGGCCTTTATCAGAACCTTTAACTGTGAAAATGTTTTCCCAGTTTGTTGCTTCCCTTCTAATCTTGTTTGCATTAGTTTTATTTGTACAAAGGCTTTTTAATTTGATGTAATCGAAATTTTCTATTCTGTGATCAGTAATGGTCTCTAGTTCATCTTTGGTCACAAATTTCTTTCTCCTCCACAAGTCTGAGAGATAAACTATTCTATGTTCCTCTAATTTATTTATAATCTCGTTCTTTATGCCTAGGTCATAGACCCATTTTGATCTTATCTTGGTATATGGTGTTAAGTGTGGGTCCATGCCTAATTTCTGCCATACTAATTTCCAATTATCCCAGCAGTTTTTATCAAATAATGAATTCTTTTCCCAGAAGTTAGGGGTTTTGGGTTTGTCAAACACTAGATTGCTATAGTTGACTATTCTGTCTTGTGAGCCTAGCCTTTTCCACTGATCCACTAATCTATTTCTTAGCCAATACCAAATGGTTTTGGTGACTGCTGCTTTATAATATAATTTTAGATCAGGTACAGCTAGGCCACCTTCATTTGATTTTTTTTCATTAATTCCCTTGAGATTCTCGACTTTTTATTGTTCCATATGAATTTTGTTGTTATTTTTTCTAGATCAATAAAATATTTTCTTGGAAGTCTGATTGGTATAGCACTAAATAAATAGATTAGTTTAGGGAGTATTGTCATCTTTATTATGTTCGCTCGGCCGATCCAAGAGCACTTAATATTTTTCCAATTATTTAAGTCTGACTTTATTTGTGTGGAGACTTTTTTATAATTTTGCTCATATAATTCCTGACTTTCCTTTGGTAGATATATTCCCAAATATTTTATGGTATCAACAGTTATTCTGAATGGAATTTCTCTTTGTATCTCTTGCTGTTGGGTTTTGTTGGTGATGTATAAAAATGCTGAGGATTTATGGGGATTTATTTTGTAGCCAGCTACTTTGCTAAAATTATGAATTATTTCCAATAGCTTTTTGGTAGAATCTCTGGGGTTCTCTAGGTATACCATCATATCATCTGCAAAGAGTGATAGTTTGGTTTCCTCATTGCCTACTCTAATTCCTTTTATATCTTTCTCGACTCTTATTGCCGAGGCTAGTGTTTCTAATACGATATTAAATAATAATGGTGATAGTGGGCAACCTTGCTTCACTCCAGATCTTACTGGGAAAGGTTCCAGTTTTTCCCCATTGCATATGATGCTTACTGATGGTTTTAAATATATGCTCCTGACTATTTTAAGGAAAAGTCCATTTATTCCTATGCTCTCAAGTGTTTTTATTAGGAATGGATGTTGGATTTTATCAAATGCTTTTTCTGCATCTATTGAGATGATCATGTGGTTTTTGTTTGTTTGGTTATTGATATAGTCAATTATGCTAATAGTTTTCCTAATATTGAACCAGCCCTGCATTCCTGGTATAAATCCTACTTGGTCATAGTGTATTATCCTGGTGATAATTTTCTGTAATCTTTTTGCTAATATTTTATTTAAGATTTTAGCATCAATATTCATTAGGGAGATTGGTCTATAATTTTCTTTCTCTGTTTTCAGCCTACCTGGTTTAGGTATCAGTACCATATCTGTGTCATAAAAGGAGTTTGGTAGGACTCCTTCAATCCCTATTTTTTCAAATAGTTTATATAACATTGGAGTTAATTGTTCTTTAAATGTTTGGTAGAATTCACATGTAAATCCATCTGGTCCTGGGGATTTTTTCTTAGGGAGTTGATTGATAGTTTGTTCTATTTCTTTTTCTGAGATGGGACTGTTTAGGATATTTACTTCTTCCTCTGTTAGTTTGGGCAAGCTGTATTTTTGGAGGTATTTTTCTATTTCATTTAAGTTGTCGAATTTATTGGCATAAAGTTGGGCAAAGTAACTCCTAATTATTGCTCTAATTTCCTCTTCGTTAGTGGTGAGTTCTCCCTTTTCATTTTTAAGACTAACAATTTGATTTTCCTCTTTCCTTTTTTTAATCAGATTTACTAAGGGTTTGTCTATTTTGTTGGTTTTTTCATAGAACCAACTCTTAGTTTTATTAATCAATTCAATAGTTTTTTTACTTTCAATTTTATTGATCTCACCTTTTACTTTTAGAATTTCAAGTTTAGTGTTTGACTGGGGGTTTTTAATTTGTTCCTTTTCTAGCATTTTTAATTGCAAACCCAATTCATTGACCTTCTCTTTCTCTATTTCATACAAATAGGCCTCTAGAGATATGAAATTTCCCCTTATTACCGCTTTGGCTGCATCCCATACATTTTGGTATGATGTCTCATTATTATCGTTTTCTTGGGTGAAGTTATTAATTATGTCTATGATTTGCTGTTTTACCCAATCATTCTTTAGTATGAGATTATTTAGTTTCCAATTATTTTTTGGTCTACTTCCCCCTGCTTTTTTGTTGAATGTAATTTTCATTGCATCGTGGTCTGAAAAGGATGCATTTACTATTTCTGCCTTACTACATTTGAGTTTGAGGTTTTTATGTCCTAATATATGGTCAATTTTTGTATAGGTTCCATGAACTGCTGAAAAGAAAGTGTATTCCTTTCTGTCTCCATTACATTTTCTCCAGAGATCTATCATATCTAGCTTTTCTAGTATTCTGTTTACCTCTTTGACTTCTTTCTTATTTATTTTCTGGTTTGATTTATCTAATTCTGAGAGTGCAAGGTTAAGATCTCCCACTATTATAGTTTTACTGTCTATTTCTTCTTGCAGCTCTCTTAGTTTCTCTTTTAAGAATTTAGATGCTACCCCACTTGGTGCATATATGTTTAATATAGATAGTGCTTCATTATCCATGCTACCCTTTAGCAAGATATAGTGTCCTTCCTTATCTCTTTTAATTAGGTCAATTTTTGCTTTAGCTTGATCTGAGATCAGGATGGCTACCCCTGCTTTTTTGACTTCACCTGAAGCATAGTAGATTTTGCTCCAACCTTTTACCTTTAACCTGCATGTATCTCCCCGCTTCAGGTGTGTTTCCTGTAAACAACATATTGTAGGATTCTGGCTTTTAATCCATTCTGCTAACCGCTTCCTCTTTATGGGGGAGTTTACCCCGTTCACGTTTATGGTTAGAATGACCAATTCTGTATTACTTGCCATCTTGTTAACCCCGGTTTATGCTTTCCTCCCTTCTTTCCCCTTTCCCCCCTTCCAAGTATTAAGCTTGTGAGCACCCCTTGCTTCTCACAGCCCTCCCTTTTTAGTGTCCCTCCCCCCGCCTTAGAGTTCCTCCCCCTATCTTACCCCTTTCCCTCCCAGTTCCCGTATTCCCTTCCGCTTAGCTTATTCCTTCCCTTTCCACTTTTCCCTTCTCACTTTTCAATGAGATGGGAGAAGTTTCACCATAGATTGAATATGTCTTAAGATTTTTCACTTAAAGCCAATTCTGAAGGCAGTAAGATACCCACTATATTCATCCCCCTCCATTCTTTCTCTCAGATATAATAGGTTTCCTATGCCTCTTCATGAGATGTACTACCCCCACTTTACCCTTTTTCTGGTACAATGTCCTTTCCACATCAATTTCTAGAACAAGGTATACATGTATTCTTTATACATCTATATAGTCAAAATATAGTTCCCAAGATTAATCTTTACCTTTTTAGATTTCTCTTGAGTTCTATATTTGTAGATCAAACTTTTTGTTAAGTTCTGGTTTTTTCATCAGAAATAGATGAAATTCGCTTACTTCGTTGAATGTCCATCTTCTTCCCTGGAAAAAGATGCTCATTCTCGCTGGGTAAGTTATTTTTGGTTGCATACCAAGTTCCTTAGCCTTTCGGAATATCATATTCCAGGCCCTTCGATCTTTTAATGTGGATGCTGCCAGATCCTGGGTGATCCTTATTGTGGCTCCTTGATACTTGAATTGGGTTTTTCTAGCCGCTTGCAATATTTTTTCTTTCACCTGAGGGTTCTGGCATTTGGCCACTATATTCCTTGGTGTTTTGATTTTAGGATCCCTTTCAGTGGGTGATCGATGAATCCTTTCAATGTTTATTTTTTCCTCTGTTCCTATGACTTCTGGGCAGTTCTCTTTGATAATTTCCTGGAAGACAGTGTCCAGGCTCTTTTTTTCATCATGTTTTTCTGGGAGTCCAATGATTCTCAGATTGTCTCTCCTGGATCTGTTTTCCAGGTCTGTTGTCTTCCCCAGAAGGTATTTCACATTTTTCTCCATTGTTTGATTTTTTTGGATTTGCTTGACTGATTCTTCTTGTCTCCTCGAGTCATTCAATTCCACTTGTTCAATTCTGATTTTCAGTGAAGTATTCTCTTCACTCACTTTTTTAAAATCTTTCTCTAATTGTCCAATTGAGTTCTTTTGTTCTGTGGAATTTTTTTCCATTTCGCCAATTTTGTTTTTTAGAGAGCTGTTTTCTGTTTCCAGTTCACTAATCCTATTTTTCAAGGATTTTACTTCTTTATCCACTCTCTCTTTAACTTTCTCCAGGCTCTTTTGCCAAGCCTCCCTCTCCTTTTCCCAAGCTTCCTTCTCCTTTTGCCAAGCCTCACTCTGCTTTCCCCATTTTTCTTCTAGCTCCCTTGTGAGAGCCTTTTTAATCACTTCTATGAGGTTCATCTGTGCTGAGGAACAGACGATCTCCTCCTTTGGGGAATCACCTGGGGACTGCCTGTTTTTAGTCTCCTCAGGATTTAGAGTCTGCTCTCTATCTGTATAGAAGCTGTCAAGGGTTAAAGTCCTCTTCAGCTTCTTGCTCATTCTGTCTATTAATCAGAGACAAACTACCAAAGAAAAACAGAAAAAACTGGAGTCTTTCTTTGGGGGGGGGGGCTGGGTGTGTTATCGAGCTTCCTCTACAGACTGCAGGGGGCAGCAGTGAGGCACTAGCAGGACTGTGCTGCGCCTGCGCTCTGAGATCCCAGAGCGTGCTGAGTCACTGAGGGGGGGTAAGGAGGGGGGCCAGGTCCTGAGAGACTCCAGCTGTTTGCGGTTGTATTCTTCAGCCCCGGTGTTTTTAGCTTCTCTGCTGGGCTGTTGACTTGCTGCAGCTTCCAAACCTGTAGCGAAGCTCTCCCCGCAGAGATGGCTATGGTCACTCCCCTCCCCCTCTTCAGTCTGCTCCCGTGCTCTCACTGCCGCTGCCCTCAGCCTGCGCCCGATCTAAAACCGCCCCAGCCCTCCAGTAAAGACAGACCTTTCTTGGCGGATCTCAAGGATGGCTTCTCTTGGTAACTATTTGTGGGTTTTTTTCAGTCAAGCATTGATTCAGAGGCTTGTAATGAAGTGGATAGTGAGAGAAAGCGCGGAGCTTATGCAACTGTGAGCCTCCTCTCCACCATCTTAACCGGAAGACAAATACTATTTTTTAAAAACCATTTTGTTAAATCCAACATTGGAGTTAAACAGACGTATGTGTGCACACATGGACGTGAATATCCATTTCCCACATAGTGTCACACACACACACACACACACCAATTTCTAGCAGTGCTCTTGTTTATGGCAGTAATTTTCATATTACCTATATTTCCTTTTACAGGATATTTTCTTACTTTACATAAATAATTGGACCTTCTTATACAAAAGAATATTGTAATGATAACATAGTTTTGGTTCTAATAGTTCTGTCTCTTCTCTAAGGTAGCAGTTATTCTACAGTTTTCATATTTGCTTTTGTTTGCCTTTTTTCTTCTTCTTTATGTTTTACTACCTTTACTCTTGTTCTAGATATGTTAGAAGAGAAACAAAGAAAGATGCAAAAGCATGGATGTATTATACTTAACATTTATTTTAAATAGTTAAAATATGTGGTTGAAAGCATCTACAAATAAATTATTTTGTCTATGATATACCAAATTATTTGACTGATTTTTTTCATGAGTGAGTAAATCAAACACTTTCATAATTTATAAGTTAAACAAACATTTGTATTATAATTTTAAAATGCAACATTTTGAATACCTGAAAATTACTAGTCAAATTAATGTATGTAAAATTGTTGTAAATTACTGTAAAATGATATGTGGGTATTTTCACCTCTATTATTATCATTATTCACTTGCAGAATACTTGAATAAATTGAAGGGGTTGGATGTTTATTGTGAAGAAGTGAATCCTTAGAGGTAGCTGCTATCTTAAAATATTTGAAGAGTTGTTTTGTGGAAGGAAATTAGTCTTACTCAATGTAATTTCAAAGATATAACCAATGATTGTCAATTAGGAAACAATTTTTAGTTCAGTATAAACAATAACTTTCAATGACCTGAGGTATTCTTTCAAAATTGAGTAAAGTTAAAATCTGTGTCAACTAGGAAGAAAAATGTATATTTTAACTAAAAACATGAATTCTTTTTAAAATGAGTTTTATAAATGCGTTTTTTTTATAAATGAATTTTAACCTAGAATTCTCAAAGCATTTATAAATTCTGCAATTTTACTCATCTTTGACAGATCACAAGTCGTATATAAAATTCCAAAATACAAAAATAGGGAGACAGAGAAACAGAGAAAAATAGACAGGTAGACAGAAACAGAGACAAAGAATGATAGAGAGATGAGCAGAGAGAGACACAGAGACAAAAACAGAGATGGAGGCAGGGAGGGAAGGAGGAAATTATTCTTCTGGATTTAAAGATAGGAAAAAGAAGTAATTTCAGAAGCTATAATCTAGTAATATAATACTAAATACGGAAAATTTCAGGGATTATTTAAAATATATTTTTGAGTACTTAAAAGTAAAATGATGATTACTAGAAGAAAAATCTTATTGTAAACTAGTCTTGCAATTGATTTCTAATCACACAGTTTTAAAAATCTAAAATCTGATGTCAAAATGATAGACAAATCCATTTAGGTGAAGGAGCAATAAACAGAATTGAGATTTTTTTTTGAAGAATGAATAACCAGATAGATTATGCATCTGTGAAATAGATAAATAAATAAATGCCTTGCTATGAATAAAAACATAAGTTATTGAGAACTTTATCCAGATTTTTCCTTAATATTTCATATAAATAAAGATGACACATTATATAAATAATTTTATCCAATTTACATAGTGTTCAGAGTGTTTAGAAAATAATAGAAATAATACTAATAATTTTTTATCTGTGTTAAATAAAGTGAAATTAATGAGAGCTTTGGGGGAGTTGGTAGGGCAGAAAGTGAGTGTTGGTGTAGAGAAATAGAGACACACAGAGAGATAATTTTCAAGTGATTCACAAAATGAAAACATTTTATTGTTTCTGCTTTGTTGTTGTTTTTTATTTAATTTCAGAGGATAGAGAGATAGTATAAAGTCCAGTGACTACCAAAAAGATATATTGATCAAGGACAAATGTTCCTAAAAATAAAATGCTAGCAATTGTCTAGTTACTAAATTATCTGTATGCAGTTCTTAACCACTTCTTTATTGGGTTAAACATTTTAATAACTAACATTTTTGCATAGTCTTGAAAGGAAATGCTCTTGATTATATCATTAAAAGATTATAGATTAATCGCTTTTCCCCATATCTCACAAGGAATTTTACTAAATGACTTTTATACTAGATGAACATGATTATAAATAAATCCATAAAAGATAGAATCCCTGACAATGCATAATTCTTTGAGAATTAACACTGGAATCTAACACTATTGATTTTGTCCTTCAGTCATTTTCAATCATATTTGATTCTTTATGAACCCATTTGGGGTTACTGAGTTAGTTTGTCCTTTCTTTCTCCAACTCATTTGACAGATAAGGAAATAGAGGCAAACATTGCTAAATGATTTACCCAGAATCACAAAGCTAATAAGTGTTTGGGAATATTTATATGAACTAGGCTGTTCCGGCCAAGATGGCGGAGAGGAAATACACTTCTGTGTAACCTCCGTGTTTTTCTCTCACTATTCATTTCATTTCATGCCTCTGAATTAATGCTCGACTGAAAAAAAACCATACAATTACTTACCAAGAGAAACCATCCTTGAGACTCGTCAAGAAAGGTCTGTTTTTGCGCGAGGGCGGGGACGGTATTTGGAAGCAGTCTGCGGGCAGCAGCTGCAAGCGACAGCACAGATAGCAGCTCAGAACCGGGTAGAGCGGAGAGGGGGTGGAGCGCGATCGCAGCCGTCTCTGCGGGGAGAGCTTTGCTACAGGAGCAAGTCAGCAGCCCAGCAGAGAAGCTAAAAACACCGGGGGTGAAGAATACAACCCCAAACAGCTGGAATCTCTCGGGACCTGGCCACCCCTCCCCCACAGTGTCTTAGCCCGCTCAGATCTCAGAGCACTCGGATCTCAGCGCGCAGGCGCCATAGCACAGTAGGACCCGTGCCTTACGAATACCCTGCCCCTCACCCAAAGAAAGCAGCCTCCATTCAAGGGGTTTTTTTCCTTCTGTTTCTTTGATAGTTTGTCTTTGATAAATAGACAGAATGAGCAAGAAACTGAAAAAGAATTTAACCCTGGACAGCTTTTATACAGATAAAGAGCAGACCCCAAACCCTGAGGAGACTAAAAACAAACAGTCCCCAGGTGATTCCCCAAAGGAGGAGACCATATGTCCCTCAGCACAGATGAATCTCAGTGAGGAAATTAAAAAGGCTCTCACAAGGGAGCTAGAAGAAAAATGGGAAAAGGAGAGGGAGGCTCTGCAAAAGGAGAGGGAGGCTTGGCAAAAGAGCCTGGAGAAGTCAGTTAAAGAGAGAGTGGATAAAGAAACCAAATCCTTGAAAAATAGGATTGGTGAACTGGAAAACAAAATTGGCGAAATGGAAAAAAATTCCACAGAACAAAAGAACTCAATTGGACAACTAGAAAAAGATCTTAAAAAAGTGAGTGAAGAAAATACCTCACTGAAAATCAGGGTCGAACAATTGGAATTGAATGACTCGAGGAGACAAGAAGAATCAGTCAAGCAAATCCAAAAAAATCAAACAATGGAAAAGGATGTGAAATACCTTCTGGGGAAGACAACAGACCTGGAAAACAGATCCAGGAGAGACAACCTGAGAATCATCGGACTTCCAGAAAAGTATGATGAAAAAAAGAGCCAGGAAATTATCAAAGAGAACTGCCCAGAAGTCATAGAAACAGAAGGTAAAATAGACATTGAAAGAATTCATCGATCCCCTACTGAAAGGGATCCTAAAATCAAAACACCAAGGAATATAGTGGCCAAATGCCAGAACCCTCAGGCAAAGGAAAAAATACTGCAAGCGGCTAGAAAAACCCAATTCAAGTATCAAGGAGCCACAATAAGGATCACCCAGGATCTGGCAGCATCCACATTAAAGGATCGAAGGGCCTGGAATATGATATTCCGAAAGGCTAAGGAACTTGGTATGCAACCAAAAATAACTTACCCAGCGAGACTGAGCATCTTTTTCCAGGGAAGAAGATGGACATTCAACGAAATAAGCGAATTTCATCTATTTCTGATGAAAAAGCCAGAACTTAACAAAAAATTTGATCTACAAGCACAGAACTCAAGAGAAATCTAAAAAGGTAAAGATCAATCTTGGGAACTATATTTCGGCTGTAAAGATGTATAAAGAATACATGTATACCTTGTTCTAGAAACTAGATGTGGAAAGGACATTGTACTAGAAAAAAGGGAAAGTGGGGGTACTACATTTCATGAAGAGGCAAAGAAAACCTAGTATATCTGAGAGAAAGAATGGAGAGGGATGAATATAGTGAGTATTTTACTGCTTTCAGAATTGGCATTAAGAGAAGAATTTTAGACATATTCAATCTATGGTGAAACTTCTCCCACCTCATTGAAAAGTGAGAAGGGAAAAGTGAAAAAGGAAGGAATAAGCTAAGTGGAAGGGAATACGGTAACTGGGACGGAAAGGGGCAAGTTGGGGGGGGAACTCTAAGGGGGAGGGAGGGATACTGAAAAAGGGAGGGCTGCGAGAAGCAAGGGGAGCTCACAAGCTTAATACTGGGAAGGGGGGTAAGGGAGTAAGAAGGGAGAAAAGCATAAACCGGGGTTAACAAGATGGCAAGTAATACAGAATTGGTCATTTTAACCATAAATGTGAACGGGGTAAACTCCTCTATAAAGAGGAAGCGGTTAGCAGAATGGATTAAAAGCCAGAATCCTACAATATGTTGTATACAGGAAACACACCTGAAGCGGGGTGATACATGCAGGTTAAAGGTAAAAGGTTGGAGCAAAACCTACTATGCTTCAAGTGAAGCCAAAAAAGCAGGGGTAGCCATCCTGATCTCAGATCAAGCTAAAGCAAAAATTGATCTAATCAAAAGAGATAAGGAAGGGCACTATATCTTGCTAAAGGGTAGAATGAATAATGAAGAAGTATCTATATTAAATATATATGCACCAAGTAGTGTAGCATCTAAATTCTTAAAAGAGAAATTAAGAGAGCTGCAAGAAGAAATAGACAGTAAAACTATAATAGTGGGAGATCTCAACCTTGCACTCTCAGAATTAGATAAATCAAACCACAAAATAAATAAGAAAGAAGTCAAAGAGATAAATAGAATACTAGAAAAATTAGATATGATAGATCTCTGGAGAAAATGTAATGGGGACAGAAAGGAGTACACCTTCTTTTCAGCAGTTCATGGAACTTATACAAAAATTGATCATATATTAGGACATAAAAACCTCAAACTCAAATGCAGTAAGGCAGAAATAGTGAATGCATCCTTTTCAGACCATGATGCATTGAAAATTACATTCAATAAAAAGCCACAGGAAAGTAGACCAAAAAATAATTGGAAACTAAATAATCTCATACTAAAGAATGATTGGGTGAAACAGCAAATTATAGACATAATTAATAACTTCATCCAAGAAAATGATAATAATGAGACATCATACCAAAATGTATGGGATGCAGCCAAAGCGGTAATAAGAGGAAATCTCATATCTCTAGAGGCCTATTTGTATAAAATAGAGAAAGAGAAGGTCAATGAATTGGGCTTGCAACTAAAAATGCTAGAAAAGGAACAAATTAAAAACCCCCAATCAAACACTAAACTTGAAATTCAAAAAATAAAAGGAGAGATCAATAAAATTGAAAGTAAAAAAACTATTGAATTGATTAATAAAACTAAGAGTTGGTTCTATGAAAAAACCAACAAAATAGACAAACCCTTAGTAAATCTGATTAAAAAAAGGAAAGAGGAAAATCAAATTGTTAGTCTTAAAAATGAAAAGGGAGAACTCACCACTAACGAAGAGGAAATTAGAGCAATAATTAGGAGTTACTTTGCCCAACTTTACGCCAATAAATTCGACAACTTAAATGAAATAGAAGAATACCTCCAAAAATATAGCTTGCCTAAACTAACAGAGGAAGAAGTAAATATCCTAAACACTCCTATCTCAGAAAAAGAAATAGAACAAACTATCAATCAACTCCCTAAGAAAAAAACCCCAGGACCAGATGGATTTACATCTGAATTCTATCAAACATTTAAAGATCAATTAACTCCAATGCTAAATAAACTATTTGAAGAAGTAGGGATTGAAGGAGTCCTACCAAACTCCTTTTATGACACAGATATGGTACTGATACCTAAACCAGGTAGGCTGAAAACAGAGAAAGAAAATTATAGACCAATCTCCCTAATGAATATTGATGCTAAAATCTTAAATAAAATATTAGCAAAAAGATTACAGAAAATCATCCCCAGGATAATACACTATGACCAAGTAGGATTTATACCAGGAATGCAGGGCTGGTTCAATATTAGGAAAACTATTAACATAATTGACTATATCAACAACCAACCAAACAAAAACCATATGATCATCTCAATAGATGCAGAAAAAGCATTTGATAAAATCCAACAGCCATTCCTAATAAAAACACTTGAGAGCATAGGAATAAAAGGACTTTTCCTTAAAATAGTTAGGAGCATATATTTTAAACCTTCAGTAAGCATCATATGCAATGGGGAAAAACTGGAACCTTTTCCGGTAAAATCTGGAGTGAAGCAAGGTTGCCCACTATCACCATTATTATTCAATATTGTATTAGAAACACTGGCCTCTGCAATAAGAGTTGAGAAAGAGATTAAAGGAATTAGAGTAGGCAATGAGGAAACCAAACTATCACTCTTTGCAGATGATATGATGGTATACCTAGAAAACCCCAGAGATTCTACTAAAAAGCTATTAGAAATAATTCATAATTTTAGCAAAGTAGCAGGATACAAAATAAATCCCCATAAATCCTCAGCATTCTTATACACCACCAACAAAATCCAAGAGCAAGAGATACAAAGAGAAATTCCATTCAAAATAACTGTTGATAGCATAAAATATTTGGGAATCTACCTACCAAAGGAAAGTCAGGAATTATATGAGCAAAATTACAAAAAAGTTTTCACACAAATAAAGTCAGACTTAAATAATTGGAAAAATATTAAGTGCTCTTGGATAGGCCGAGCAAATATAATAAAGATGACAATACTCCCTAAACTAATCTATTTATTTAGTGCTATACCAATCAGACTTCCAAGAAAATATTTTAATGATTTAGAAAAAATAACAACAAAATTCATATGGAACAATAAAAAGTCGAGAATCTCAAGGGAATTAATGAAAAAAAAATCAAATGAAGGTGGTCTAGCTGTACCTGATCTAAAATTATATTATAAAGCAGCAGTCACCAAAACCATCTGGTATTGGCTTAGAAATAGATTAGTTGATCAGTGGAAAAGGTTAGGTTCACAAGACAGAATAGTCAACTATAGCAACCTAGTGTTTGACAAACCCAAAGATTCTAAATTTTGGGATAAGATTTCATTATTTGATAAAAACTGCTGGGATAACTGGAAATTAGTATGGCAGAAATTAGGCAAGGACCCACACTTAACACCACATACCAAGATAAGATCAAAATGGGTCCATGACCTAGGCATAAAGAACGAGATTATAAATAAATTAGAGGAACATAGGATAGTTCATCTCTCAGACTTGTGGAGGAGAAAGAAATTTGTGACCAAAGATGAACTAGAGACCATTATCAATCACAAAATAGAAAATTTTGATTATATCAAATTAAAAAGCCTTTGTACAAACAGAACGAATGCAAACAAGATTAGTAGGGAAGTAACAAACTGGGAAAACATCTTTACAATTAAAGGTTCTGATAAAGGCCTCATTTCCAAAATATATAGAGAACTGACTCAAATTTATAAAAAATCAAGCCATTCTCCAATTGATAAATGGTCAAAGGATATGAACAGACAATTTTCAGATAAAGAAATTGAAACTATTACCACTCACATGAAAGAGTGTTCCAAATCACTATTGATCAGAGAAATGCAAATTAAGACAACTCTGAGATATCACTACACACCTGTCAGATTGGCTAAGATGACAGGAAAAAATAATGATGAATGTTGGAGGGGATGCGGGAAAACGGGGACACTGATGCATTGTTGGTGGAGTTGTGAACGAATCCAACCATTCTGGAGAGCGATCTGGAATTATGCCCAAAAAGTTATCAAACTGTGCATACCCTTTGATCCAGCAGTGTTTCTATTGGGCTTATACCCCAAAGAGATACTAAAAAAGGGAAGGGGACCTGTATGTGCCAAAATGTTTGTAGCAGCCCTGTTTGTAGTGGCTAGAAACTGGAAAATGAATGGATGCCCATCAATTGGAGAATGGCTGGGTAAATTGTGGTATATGAATGTTATGGAATATTATTGCTCTGTAAGGAATGACCAGCAGGATGAATACAGAGAGGCTTGGAGAGACCTACATGGACTGATGCTGAGTGAGATGAGCAGAACCAGGAGATCATTATACACTTCGACAACGATGTTGTGTGAGGATGTATTCTGATGGAAGTGGATTTCTCTGACAAAGAGACTTAACTGAGTTTCATTGGAGAAATGATGGACAGAAACAGCTACACCCAAAGAAGGAATACTGGGAAATGAATGTGAACTATTTGCATTTTTGATTTTCTTCCCGAGTTATTTTTACCTTCTGAATCCATTTCTCCCTGTGCAACAAGAGAACTGTTCGGTTCTGCAAATATGTATTGTATCTAGATATACTGCAACATATTTAACATATCTAGGACTGCTTGCCATCCTGGGGGGGGAGGAGGGAGGGAGGGGAAAAAACGAAACATAAGTGATTGCAAGGGATAATGTCGTGTAAAAATTATCCTGGCATGGATTCTGTCAATACAAAGTTATTATTAAATAAAATAAAATTTAAAAAAATATTTATATGAACTAATGCAAAGTGAAGTGAAAAGACCAGATCATTGTACATATTAATAGCAATATTTTAATGATTATCAACTCTTAAAGACTTAGCTACTCAGATCAAGACAATTCCAGAAAGAAAAGTGCTATACAAATTTGAAGGGAAAACTAATGACCTCTCAGTGCAGATTGAAGCATAATCTTTTTTGTAGTTTCTTCACATTTCTTGCCTTTCGTAAAGGTTTTTTTTTTTTTGGATTTTTATTTGTTGTTGTTTGCATTAGAACTGAAATGGAGATGTTACATATTAAACTGAAGTTATTTTGATTGCCTCCTTAATGAGTGGAGGAAGGGTACAAACAAATTTGCAGTTTGAAATTTTAAAAGATGAATGTTAATTTTAAAAAATACAATTTGGAAATATTTAATGAAATAAATAATGCATATATTTTTCAAAAGAATTAGCACTGGAGAATTCTAATATTTGGAAATTTTACTAAATAATCCCCTCTACTTTAATATGTCCATAGGATTATAAATAATTTCTCAATTTTGGCAACTTTTAACTCTAGTCTAGAGCCCAAACTACTTCAGGAAATCTTTCTCACCCACCCCACCCTAACTGTAATTTGATATTGTTGAATTGTTTCTTTGATCTGCTAGTATTTTCAAATTTTCTCCTATCTACCTCTATTCCCAGCAAATAGTTTGAATTAAATAAATATTTTTTAATCAATCAGTTTTATTTCATCACACTTAGTCTACTTATCTTCAAATTAATATCTATTGCCCTACAAAGTTCTTAGCAATATATTTTAACACTGTGGAATTGTACAAAAATATGCTAGCAAAATTGATCAGTCACTTTAATATAGGAAATTGGGTAAAACCAGAAATAAAACTCAAGTATTTCTATGGTAATCATTGCTATTATTGAACTGTTAGTGTATAAGTGTTGTAAGATTGCTTATTCACAAAATAGTTAATTCCTAATGATTTTGCTACCACATCCATTAGGAACCTTCAGTGTTGAAAGAAATAATATTATTGCTGCTTTTTGATTTTTCCTAGTGTGGAAAGACAATGTCCATGCTTTAAAACTTGAACTATTTTTTAAATAGTTATGTCTATCTAGCATTACTTTAATGGAATTTTATAAATTAATCAATTATTATAGTCAATTTAAGTAACCAATATGAATAAGGGAAGTTCTAGAGTGGGTTGTTCATTTTATTTTTTGGTCACAGCTATTTGATGTGTTTATCTATGTTAATTAAATTAGCCCGATCTGCATTTCATTTTATGATGTGTAGACATAGACTGTGTCTAATTATTTGTCTTGGATAAATGTCTCATGTCAAATTAAATCTATTTTTAGACATGATTGCTGAGCTATTCTCAGTGATTTTTGAAAAATCGGTGATGAGGAAAATTAATTCAACTTTGAAAAATGGCAAATGTGCTGATTTTCAAAAAGGGGGAGAAGATTTGTATCTGAAAACCAATAAGCTTAACTTTGACTTCTGAAAACATTCCAGATCCCTTTATAAAAGAGATGGTTCTGGCATTCCTAGATTGGTCAGTCAGAAATCAGAAGGATGCTTTGTTATGAACCTACACTATAGCAAAGTGTTTCACAAAATCTATTATGTTGTTTTTTGAATAAGACACATGGCTTCAACAAAGGACAGGCTTCAATAAAATTCAGAAATGGTTGAATAGACTTTAGACAATATTCTTATCAATTTGGGGGGAAAAAAAGATTTTTGGCATTTTTAATCAATAATTTGAATAAATAGTTGTGGCATAATAATTAAATTTAAAGATGGCTTCTGCTAGTAGGGAAAGATAACACAGTGGACTACTGATTGAATTAAAAAAAATTATGATCCAATCACAAATTCAATGAGTATTTATTAAGTACCCACAATGTGTCAGGTAATATAGAGATTACAGAGATACAAAGAAAGAAAACATTCCCTGCTTCCAAAAAAATTGCAATCTACTTGAAAAGACAAGTCATGAACAGCTTGTAGAAACAAGATAAACTTGGGGTAATCTCAAAGAGAAGACATTAAGATTAAGAAGAACTAAAAAATGGTTTATTGCAGAAGGTGGGACGTTAGCTGAAATTTGAAGGAAGCCAGAAGGCTAAGATAGCAAGTTGCAAGTATGAAAGATAGCAAGTGAAAAACACTGACAGGCAAGGAGATGAATTGTCTTGTGTTAGGAATGGTAAGGAAAGTGTCACTGGATTTTGAATACATGGAAAGAAGTAGGATCTAGGAAGTTTGTAAAGGTAAAAGGAATTGTGGTTATAAAGCATTTGAAAAGCAAGCAACTTCTTATATTTGATCCTATAGGTTATAGGGATATATTGGAGCTAATTCTAATGATGGAAGAAATGGGACATGATCAGATCAAGAAAATCATTTTGACAACTGAGTAGAAGATAGATTGGAATCAGGAGAGATTTGAGTCAGGAAGATCTTTCATTAACCTTTTCCAGTAGTACAAAACTGAATTACTGAGCCTATCCTGGGGTGATAGAAGTTTCCTTTGTTTTCTTGAGGTAAACTTGAAAATTATCTCCTTTCTCTTTTTATATATCTTATATTTTAATTTTTCTCCTCAGATTCCGCTTTCAACCATAGTCTTTCTCTAGATCTTTCTGCATTTTAAAATGTAGTTTTTCTAAAATTGTACATAATACTTTAAATATAGAATGTTATATGAAATTTTGTGAGATGATAAATTCAATTTTTAGAGTCTACCAGTGCATCACTCTGTCATTCCTTCTTTCCTTCTCTTTCTACTTATCGCTCTTCTTTCTCTCTCTCTCTCCCTCTATGCTTTTTTTCATTTGTTTTTCTTTTCTTTTTTTCTTCTCTTTCCTTCTCCTTTTCTTTTTTTCTTGCTCCTAAGCTAGAGGTTCAGTATTTTATCACCACACGATCCCACTTTTATTTGACACCAAAATTTTCTCCTGTTTCATTTCTTACCTGCATCAGTTTAGTACTTCCTCAATAATTTGTTCTCCAGTTCTTTGGGGTTTACTGTATAGATTATACTTAAAATATGGAAATCAAAGCAACTTTAAACCTATTGTAATTCAGAATTCCTATTTATCATGTTCATCTTTCTGCTTGTAGATATTATGAGTATATGTCACCACACTCTGCTGGGTTTAGTTGTTATTGTTACTGTTGCTTTTAAGAAATTAATATAATTCATATCAGATGGAAATCTGGTGATATTGTAAAGTATGCAAATGTAAATAAACATTTTATAGATAAGAATATATGGACATATTTTCCTTGAAAGTAAATGTAATTCATTTAAAGAACATATTTAAAAATATATTTTTATGTACCAATGACCTTAATGAAAGGCAATTTCTAATATGAAGTTATTTTTACTATGTTTACCTCTGTATTGGTGGAATGACATCTCAATAGAATTATGTGAAATAATATTAGCATATTGGATGCATTTATTCTATGCTTCAAAACCAGTTTTTCCTTTGGATATTTATTATGTCTTAATTGATTACCCTTGGAGACTAATTGATACAAATGTTTCATTATTGACTTAATAGAATATCAATTCATGATGACTTGTGAGGAGTGAGCAGTTATGTTTTCAGCTGTTACTAGATTGAATGTTTTGCCTCTCAGCAATTTATTGCTGTATAATTGTTTAAGCAAGTCTTTTCAGCTTTATAGAGACTAAAGCTAACAAAGTTAAAATATAAACTCACTGGTTTAAGTAGAATATAGTCAAAAAAGCAGATTGATTTAGAAATGACTAATATTTTGTGAATTTATAATTTCTTGTAATGGCTGTATTTTTTATTAATCTAAATCATAGAGAAAATTCTCTAGGGCTCTAAGTTACAGGACAATTTCTGATCTTCATTGGTAAAGAGTTTCCCCTCCCCCCCATAATAACAGCTCCCCATACCTCCTATCTCTCTCACACACACACACAAAAGTATAATATTCTGGGATTACAACTAAGTAAATATATGTGCTCAATTGCATTTGATATTTTTAAAACAACAATTCACCCTCTCCACTGCTTGTTGTGCTTAAAACACACTACCTTGAGATTGGCAGGTAGCTTTATGGGGTTTTATTCAACTATAGTAGGGGAATGTCTAGCTTGCTCTTTCAGACAGATATTTTATAGTCTGGTTATTTATACAAGCAAATAAAAATTTTGACAAGTGATAAAATATGACTTGAAAGAGGTTTGGAATAACAATGATAAAGTGCAATGTTTATATTTATACTTGTTACAAAAGAATTACAAATCTGAGTATGTGCATACTTGATCATAGGAAATGGAGGGTATTTTCTAACATGAAATGATTTTTACTATGTTTACCAACTCTTTTAAGCTATCATATTATTAAATATTTTTTCCAATTTGATGATTATGGTACTTTCTAACTTCCTATATCTGTAATCAGTCATGTGATATATTGTATTGCCTTTATTCAAATTATCAATACGATCATCTTCAAAGGCTGTCTTCTTGAACTTAATATCAGAACTTTATACTAGAGGAGTGCATTTCTTTATTTCTTCTTCCATTATTCACATACAGATCACATCTTAAATCTGAAAGTCCACTTCTTATTTCTTTACTTTCAGGCTCAAACTTTCAATAAATTTCTAATTATCATGAAATCGCATCATCTAAATAATACTAATAGAATCCCTAGTCATTATCATACAAGTCATCTCTTTCTCCCCAGTGATTTTTGGCATACTTTATTATGTTATCTTTAGCACTTCTTCAGAACAAGCATATTAATGGAATAATTTCAGAACTGTGTTCAAAGTCATTCATAGTGTAGGTACTCAGTTTTTAAACTTTTTTTCCCCTCTTTTCCCACAATATAGTTATTTAAAACTGACTTTTTTGAATTGTTTTGAATTTTGATTGAGGTTACTCAGTAGTGATTCAGTGTATTTAAAATGCTGCCATCTATGGATCTGAAGAAAGTAATCATCAAAAGAAAAATTTGTTTCTAAATTTAGATAGACACTTTTTGTAACACTTCGTGAAGGCTTTTGATAAACATATATATGCTTAACATCTCTTTTGATATAAATTCTTAGCAGATTGCATGTCTGCCATAATATATTGTATGAATTTGGCATATATGTGAGGAAAAAACATCTCTGAGAAGATATTTCAAGTCATTAATATCTCAGATACTTTTATAAAATGTCAAGTAATAATATGCAAAGTTAAATCTTGTGTCATCTAAAATGCTCAGCCAGTTTTATGAAGACAATGAAGGAGTATACTGTAGAACATTACTTGGAGAATTGCTCTCACTGATTTTTTGTAGGATGCTTTTGTCAATAAGTGGTCATGTAAGTAGGTAGCTGCAAGTACCTTTTGAATGACATTTGTGCATTTGGGTATGTTTATTCAAAAACAGATCATGTTTTTCATTTTTTAGTAGTCATCTCCTTTTGAAAATGTTCTGATAGTCAGTAGCCAAATGGCATTAACTTGGTACTGCTATTAAGGGTACCTTTATTTTTTTCTCATTTGTGTACTTGATCAACTCCAAACTTTTTTTTCAGGATTTCAATATGATTAAGAGGCATTTTTTGCATTATTTAATTTTCTCTAGAAAATGGAAATAAAGCCAAATAAGTTACGTTTTATAGCATTTTTTTTCTGTCCTGTATTAGTTGAAAGTTTATTATTGCTGGTGTTTTAAATAAGCCGATAATTGTGCTTCTTTTCTTTGACTTCACAGATAGTAAAGTACAAAAGTTGTTGTCCTACTATTGTTACCAATGAGAACAGATTTTCTTTAAAAAACAGCAGTAAATCCATTCCATTTTGAGATTTTTTTGTCTTTTCTAATTTTAGCTATAAAGCCTTCCAGTAATTATTTCTTTCCTCTGATTCTGTCATTAAGCTCTCTAAAAGCTTGTTTTCTATATTTCTACATAAAATGTAAAAAACAAGGAGTTCATCATCTTTCATTGATCTAAGTATTTTTTAACTTGTACTTTTAAAGATCACTGTAATCTTTGACTGTCATGTCTCCCTTTGACAAAGAAACTGCTTTCTTCCTTGATAAAGCATTTTTTTTTTGTTTTCATTATTTGGTGGCTAGTCTATGTTGGTTAAACTTTTCTAGGAAATTGTAAAAAACTTAGAGATATTACTTTTGTTCATGTACTTTTTCATAGTCACTTTATTATGTATATGTTGTGTGTGTGTGTTTATATTTGACCAGATCATATTGCGACTTTTATAATTTCATTTCTTCACCCCATCTTTATTCTTTCTTTAACTTGGTGTCTACAAAAGTATCCTAGTACAATAGGAATAATAAAGGTAGCTGTAGAGAATAAAAAATAGAAAGGAAAAAAAGTTTCTAGAAAAGAGATAAGATGGAAGGATTATTCAAAATTAAAATAAATGAAAAATGAGGATAATGTGATAAATTGAGTATGTAGATGCAAGCCAAATCACACAGGAGAAAGAACATGTGAAGGACCTACATTAGGAAAAATAACTTAATTGCAGATTTGAGAATTGAAGAAATAAGAATAAAAATATTTGATACTAAAAATTCAAGATTGCCAAACTAATAAGTAGGTAATGAGTTTGAAATTTTATCTTTCATATCTGGGTCTATTCTGTGGGAAAAAACATTTTTTCTACCTTCTTCACAATTATCAAAATCTTTTCTAGGTCAAACAAGTCACCTCCACATCCTTAGCAGAAACCCATAATTTTCCTTGCTCCTCCCTGCTATAAATAAGCCCTCTTGAGGCCTTATAAAACTTAAGTGTTATCATTTGATGGGAAAGTAGAACTTGAGAAGCCTTCTGACACTAATTTTTTGCCCTCCTCAGACTCTCTCCAATCATTGATACTCTGCCTGTATTCTCTCTTCCAAATGATTAGCATATTCTCATTCCTTCATACTCATCTTATGCTGATATTTGTAATTCTCTGGCTATTGATTTTTTTATCTTCAATTCACTATTTTCTCATGCTTATCTACCTCAACTTCACCCCTAAAATTCCCCACTTAAAATCTGCCTGACCATTGCAAGTGCCTTCTGAAGTATTGCTTCATAATCAGTGCACTTCCTTTAAGTTTAAGCTTCATCTATTCTCATGTCTATTTTCATGTTTTCTTGTCCAGATTTCTTCACTATTCTAAGCAGCCTTCTCACTCAGGAAGATCCCTCTTCCATTTTAGTGACCCATCTTATTAGTGAATTCCTCCTATGACCTACATTTTGAGAAAGTACTCAGGCTAGCTAAGTTTACTTTCTTTACTCCTCCCTGAGCTCTACTCCCAACATGCTAGACTTCTTCTTATACCTGTATCAGACTATCTTTCCACTATCCATGTAAAGGGTAGGAACTTTGGAGAAATATACGTAACGCTCAGTATGATTGATTTAAGCAAGGTGTTAACTCAGTGGAATCGATAAGATAATGGTTATCTTGTTTAGCATGTGAGTTCTCTAGTTTAATGTTGGAATCTTTACAAATTGTTAAGTCATTAGAGTTGATAGAGACAATCATTGTCTAATTTAGCATGGTTCAGTATCACTGATCTGATCTTACAAGGAGATGGTTTGGGCCAGAACCTGAAACAAGGTACTAAGTAGAACTAATTGATACAATGCTTGTGTTCACCCCTTTACTCATTGGAGTTCACAAGTATGGGAGATTCACAAAGCAAACTTTGTGAATTCACTCCTCCCTTAGGTGCGCCTCCAGAAGGAGGAGTCAACCTTTGGGAGATGATATATAAGAAGCTGACTCAGTCGGGGGTTCAGCTGAATTTAGATTGAGAGGGGAACATCAAGTGACTTCAGCCAGAAGCCCTCTCTGAGTGAGGAGTTTTACTTCGGAACATTGACTGGGGTCGGAGAGGAGTACTCTGGGAGATTGAGAGCTAGAAGCCCTCTCTCAGAGGCAAGACAGATTCACCTTTGTGCTGGCTGGGCTGAAGGACAAACCTTTGGATTTGGAGACATTCAGAGGGAGTTCTTGCAACCAAGCAGAGAGAGATAGGCCTCTAAGCTAATCGGGCTATATTGGAGGCAATAAAAGATTTGAACTTTTAACACCTGACTGCGTTTTGGGAGATTATTACTTTCAACTGAAACTAAGGCTGTCTCCAGAAAATCTCCCCAAGAAACCAACCTTCCCCCAGAGAGGAAGATCTTTATTATTTTAAAAGAAGAAAATTACCACAGTTCAGTATGATTGATTTAACCTTACAACAAATAATGGTTCCTTAGTGATATAATGATTGGTTTATATTCAGTAAACTGTAATATTGTAATTGTAATTGAGCATATAAACTGAGGATAAACTCAGCCAGGGACAGACTTCAAGACAGAGACCATTGTGGTGGCTCTTCTGCTTCCTCTATGAAACCAAAACCTCTTCAGGAGGGCCTCCAGAAAGCTAGCTGAGGCCCAGGTGAAGGAGACAGAAGGTGAAAGAGACAATAAAGACTTTTGAACTTTATCCCTGGCTGTTCTTTTGGTGATTAGTCTGCTGAAATGAAGGCTGGTCCCAAGACCTCCAGAAAGCTAACCAGAACCTTACCATCCCAATTTTGGCGTTTTCCTTATATGCATTATCTCCCACAATTGCAATGTATATTTTTTGAGGGAAAAATCTTATTTATTTTTTGCTAGCATCTATATTCCCAGTACTTAGCCAGTTTCTGGGACAAAGTAAAGGCTTAATAATTTTTTTTTCATTGATTGACTCCTAGGCCTTACAAACAATAATTCCACTTAAGAGTATTTCTTCTTTCACTATCCATTCAAGTATGTCTAAAATTTTCCTTAAACTCTCTTATTGACTATGGTACAAATCAGAACAATCTTGGTTTTCCATCACCACTTCAAGCCTCTTCCTTTCCTTCCTACCCTATGCAATTTCTTTTTTGTTGAATTTCAGACTATCACTCAAAATATGTTTGCTTCATTCCTCAAAAAGTTAGTCACTGGCTATATTTTTACTCTCCTAATCTTCTCCTGCCCCAAAATTAGGGAATTTCAACAATTATAGTGGTACTCTCTCAAATATCTTTGCTTCCCATTTTCTCAATCTATTCTTTTCCTATGACCTGTACCTCTGTTTCATTTCTCTTCCATGCTAAGATCCAAATATACACTATCCTCTGTACTTGAATACTTTGTCCCTTGACATATTTTTAGTCACATCTCATCAACCTCATCCATGAATTACTTTTACTATTAGTCTGCTCTGTTACTATTAGCATACTACTGAATAAAGCTGAAGTAAACTATGAAATTATATATGGTCCACTACAAATTTCCGTTAGCTTATATAATCTGGGACCTCACTAAATTAAACTCTACTCTACTCTACTCTAATTGATTCTGTTATTATCCTCTAGATAATGAATGGTTCAAGCACTGTCATCTATCTTAACCTTCCTAAAGCACCTCTTCTTCAGCCATATCAAAGGAGAATATGGCTTTACATTTCACAGAAAAAAATAAATTAGAATCAATTACCAATCTTTCCCCTTGTCCTTTCCTCTTTATCTTATCTCATTTAGAAGTCTCCCTCCACAATCTACTTCTTCATTTTAGTGTCTAATTAAGAGGTGGGCCTTCTTTTTGTCAAAACAAATTCTTCTGCACCTACCCTTAATCAGTCCCTTCTACCACCTCCAATGTTATCCCCACTTTCTTATTTACATTTTGTCCCTAAATACTAGTTCCCTACTATGCCCATTTATCTCAGCTATTCTTAAAGGGAAAAAAATCATTGCATCCTATCTTCCCCACTAGATATAATCTTTCCTTCTCTTATTGCCTAAATTCCTTGAGAAAGTTGGCTATACACCGAGCCTCTACTTCTATTCTTTTCACTTTATGCATTCTGCCTTTAGTACTTGTTCAACTAAATCTTCTCTCCAAAAATGACCAAATGAGCAATGCAGATTTATATCACTGAAAACAAATAAAGCTTGTATAGAATTTAGTGGCAGGATCTGACAAGGATTCATTTTTGGTGTAAGGTCTGAATTAGTAAAATAATTGAAGATAATTAAAATTACAATAATATAGTCCCAAAATGTAATAGTTATCAATCATCTGAAAAGTTTTGTAAAATTAAGAAGAAAATGAAGAATTCAAGAGGAATATGTATATTTAAATAATCAGATTTATAGGAATGAAAACTTTATGAAGGCCAATTGGTTTTTCATTAGTAGATTCTCTGTATATTTTCAGTCTTCTATTATCCAGGTAGGATCCATATTACAAGCTTGTTACTTCTTCAGAATTTATTAATCATTTATGTACATTTTGTTTCAATATTGTTAATGACATTTCTTTTCATTTGCAGATGGATATTTAGGAATTTTTAAATATTATACAAAAAGCTAATTAAAACAAGATTGCTTTGAGTCATATCTCTATTTTCATAGTTATATATCAATCCCTTAAGCCAAGGATCAGCAAACTAGAGTTAACGTGAATGTTTTACTTGAGAATCACCAGTAATCATGTGTAATATTAATTTTAAATAGCAGCCTAAACTAAAATACTTATCTATTTCTAGTTCTTAAAAATACATGAATAGAGGAAATATTTAATTCCATATTATGCTGTTACAAGCCACATTAAAGTAATAAAAGTTGACAGATTCCATTCAAAATCAACTAAAAATAGAAAACTAATTTTATTTTGTCAAGCTCTTATCAGTTAGTATAAACAGGTCAGGTTTTTGTCTCTTTGGTAAACTTTGCATTTTCCACCCACCTGAAATAAACTAAACAACATTTTTTTGGGATCTCTAAAGGCAATTTAACCTGCAGAATATCTAATATGAGAAAGATAATTTAAAAAATGGAATAAAGAGTCTGTATTTTTAGCCTACTGGATAGAAAGAGGCACCAAGCCAAATTCATTTTTAACATTTTCATTACTGACAATAGAAAAGAATTGCATTTGCCAATATTCTACTCAGAGTTGTTCAACTGTCCTAGGTATGAATTCCCAATTGCCTGGTAACAATTTACTGCAGAATATCTACCTATCTAGTGTTAAACATGTATCCTGAAAGATAGAAGAGAAAAATATAATATTACTTTTATTTTTAATAGATAGATACCTTAAGGGGGAAACTGGTAGTTTTGGGGAGATGGAGGTTTAAGGGAAACAAAGATAGTCTTTGAAAAATACTCTCTAAAAAAAAGATATTCTCTTTATCTCATTTCTCTCTCTTATTACTAGAAAAGGAAAAAAAAAGACTAGAAATAAAAGGTGTCATTTATTTCCTCACACTGTTGTCTATATGTAGTAATGGCATCCATTTCTCATTTTCTTTAACTTGCTTTAGCTGATCTCATGAATATATTAATTTGCAGAAATCTGCCACACTCTGTGACACAAATTCATTTTCTCTCTCTCTCTCTCTCTCTCTCTCTCTCTCTCTCTCTCTCTCTCTCTCTCTCTCTCTTTCTCTCTCTCTCTCTCTCTCTCTCTCTCTCTCTCTCTCTCTCTGTGCAATGTGACCCCCATTATCTCTAGGATGCACTACCAATTTCATCACTCAAATGGCTTTCTCCAATACTGAAGTTTCTGGAGCATGCAAACAGTGCACTTCTGTGTGGCAGTGGGAGTTTTCCTCTAACAAATTAATTTAGCAGAAAATTGTTCACCACCAGCAGTGCTAACCTTATTAAGGTCTTTTCTTAAGCAAAGAGAAGGTTTCAAGAATATGTAAAAGGCAGTCTGAAAATCTGACACTTGATCACATGAAATTGTATCAAATTAGTTATTCGAGAATGTCTGAGTTGCTGTCCTCATGTTATTTTTTTTAAGTCTTATTTAGTTTTTTTAATATCTAATTAGTTTGCCATCAACATTTATTGAATGCTCTTGATTCCTCATTCAGGGAAGCTTTAGGTCCTTTTAAACTAATTAGTTTTGTACAGAGGAAAACTGGCCCATAACTACAACTATCCATTTCACTGTGTGTTATCAGATTTAGTAAGAGGGTGTATGAGAGTACAAGAACATCACTAGACACACACAAATACACACACACACACACATAAATACATAAACACATACATTTTATATATGTAGATATAGATATATGTATATATGATAGCAAACAAGTGGACCTATTCTGTGTATGTGGAAGAATAGAGTACTATTGAGCATTTCTTTTTTTTATTATAGTTTTTATTTGCTAAACATATGCATGGATAGTTTTTCAACACTGACCCTTGCAAAACCTTCTGTTCCAACTTTTCCCTTTCTTCCACTTACCCCTCCCCTAAATGGCAGATAGCCCAATACATGTTAAATATGTTAAAGTATATGTTAAATACTATATATATATATACACAATTATTTTGCTGCTCAAGAAAGATCAGATCTAGAAAGAAGGTTAAAAAAAAAAACCTGAGAAGGAAAAGAAAAATGCAAACAAACAATATCAGAAAGACTGTAAATGGTATGTTGGGGTCCACCCTCATTTCTCATAGTTCTCTCTCTGGGTGTCACTGATTCTCTTCATTACTGGACAATTGACACTGGTTTGGATCATCTCACTGTTGAAAAGAGCCATGTTCATCAGAATTGATCATCATATAGTATTGTTGTTGAAATATATAATTATCTCCTGGTCCTACATTTCACTCAGCATCAGTTCATGTAAGTCTCTCTAGGACTTTCTGAAATCATCCTGCTGATCATTTCTTACAGAACAATAATATTCCATGACATTCATATACCACAATTTATACAGCCAATTGATGGGTATCTACTCAGCTTCCAGTTTCTGGTCACTACAAAGAGGGCTGCCACAAACATTCTTGCACATACAGGTCCCTTTCCCTTCTTTAAAATTTCTTTGGGATATAAGCCCAGTAGTAACACTGCTGGATCAAAGGGTATGCACAGTTTGATAACTTTTTGAGCATAGTTCCAAATTGCTCTCCAGAATGGCTGGATGTCTTTACAATTCCACCAGCAATGTATCAGTGTCCCAGTTTTCCTGCATCCCCTCCAACATTCGTCATTATCTTTTCCTGTCATCTTAGACCATTTGAGAGCTGTGTAGTGGTATCTTAGAGTTGTCTTAATTTGCATTTCTCTGATTAATAACGATTTGGAGCACCTTTTCATATGACTAGTAATAATTTCAGTTTCTTCATCTGAAAATTATCTGTTCATATATTTTAACCATTTACCAATTGGACAATGGTTTGACTTCTTATAAATCTGAGTCAATTTTCTATATATTTTGGAAATGAAGCCTTCATCAGAACCTTTGACTATAAAAATGTTTCCCCAAGCTATTGCTTCCCTTCTAATCTTGTTTGCATTAGTTTTGTTTGCACAAAAAGTTTTTAAGTTAAAGTAATCAAAATTTTCTATTGTGAGATCAATAATGATTTCTAGTTCTTCTTCAGTAACAAATTCCTTCCTCCTCCATAGGTCTGAGAGATAAACTATCCCATGTTTTTCTAATTTATTTATAATCTCATTCTTTATGTGTAGATCATTTTGACCTTATCTTGGTGTATAGTGTTTAGTGTGGGTCCATGCCTAGATTCTGCCATACTAGTTTCCAATTTTCTCAGCAGTTTTTGTCAAATAGTGAATTCTTATCCCAAAAGCTGGGTTGTTTGAGTTTCTCTTTTTCTGATATAATCTCCTTTCCACCTCTAAGTTCCTTTTTTATGTTATAACAGTAAAATCTAATTATACATGTACTCTTTATGTATACCTATAACAGAAATACAGTTCTCAAGAGTTCTTTTTACCTTTTTATGCTTCTCTTGAGTCCTATATTTGGAGGTCAAATTTTTTGTTTAGCTCTGGTTTTCTCATCAGAGATAAATGGAATTCATCTGTTTCTTTGAATGCTGATCTTCTTTCCTAGAAGAAAATGCTCAGTTTATCTGGGTAATTTATTGTTGGCTGCATTCCAAGTTTCTTTGCCTTTTGGTATATCAGATTCTAGGCCCTTCGATCCTTTAATGTAGATGCTTCTAGATTCTAAGTAATCCTTAATGTGGCTTCTCAATATTTGAATTTTTTTCCTGGCTGCTTGTGATTTTTTTTTTTCCTTGATCAGATAGTTCTGGAATTTAGCCACACTATTCCTTAGGGTTTTAATTTGAGACTCTCTTTCAGCAGGTGTTTGATGAATTCTTTCAATGGCTATTTTACCTTCTGATACCATGACATCTAGGTAATTCCCTTTGATTATTTCCTGAAAAATAGTGTCTAGGATCTTTTTTGCATCATGATTTTCAGGGAATCCAATAATTCTTAGATTATCTCTCCTACATCTATTTTTCAGGTCTGTTGTTTTCCCAAGTAGATATTTAGCATTTTTTTCTATTTTTATTTTTTGAATTTGCTTGATTGATTCTTGCTGTCTCCTCAAGTCATTCATTTCCATTTTTTCAATTCTGATTTTTAATGAATTATTTTCTTCATTTGCTTTTTTATTTCTTTTTGTATTTGTCCAGTTGGGTTTTTAAATGAGTTGTTCTCTTCTATGGAATTTTTTTTTCCCATTTCACCATTTTTTTAAAGGAGTTATTTTCTTTTTTCCAATTCACTAATTCTGTTTTCCTGGGAGTCATGTACCTTTTCTGTTTTTGAGGGAGTTGTTTTCTTTTTCCACTCTATCTTTTGATGAATTATATGCCTTATCCAGACTCTCTTACAAAGTTTTCCTTTCCTTTCCCCATTCTTCTTCTAGCTTTCTTTTAAGATCCTTTTACATTTCTTCTATGAGAGTCTTGTGTGGTGGGGACCAGGTCATATCCCCCTTTGGGGCTTCATCCAGAGATAATCTGCTTTTATTCTCCTCAGAGTTTGAAATCTGCTCTCTTTCATTATAAAAGCTATCAATAGTTAGAGTCTGCTTTGCCTTTTTACTCATTAAAAAAAATACTGCAGTCTGATTTTGGGGCAATGAGGGCTTTCCTAGCTTCCACAACAGACAACAGGAAGTAGCAGCAAAGCAGCAGCAATAAGGCAGCTACTGTGCTGTGATCAGGCTGAGTAACTCTGATATTTGGTGGGTGTGGCCAGGTCCCATGAGACTCTGATGCTTTGGGGTATACTCTTTACCCTCTGTGTTTATATTGGGAGTTTTGTAACTTCTCTGCTGATCTACTGGCTTGTAACCAGAGCAGAGTAGCCATACTATGGCAGAGTCCTCCCCACAGATTCTCCACCTTTCAGAGACCACAATTCTTCCCCCCTTTCTGCTCAGGATATACTGGCTTCTGTGCTCTGCCTGCCTTTCTACCTGTGCCTGTGCCTGGTCTCTTCCCGTGCCCTTGAGCAATCAAAACAGAGCTTTTCTGGTGATCTTCATGATTATCTTCTGTTGGTAATGTGTTGTACTCCCAATATTCATAGGTTCTGACAGTCCAATAATAATTCAGAGGATGAATTTCGTAAATAGTTTAAGGGTAGTGGAGGAGCTCAGAAAGAAGTATGTGTCATCTCTGCCATCTTGGCTCTGCCTCCTATTGAGCATTTCTTAAGTTTCTAGTACTGAAGGTCATAGAGGAAAAAATATATATACTGTGCCATAATATTTGCAGAATAAACACATGGTGTTCCAATTATTTTTTTTGGGGGGGGGAGAAGGATACATGTGTGAAGCACTACCCCCCATAAAATAAAATATGCTATGATTTTGGAGGTATCTTATCCACAATTCTAGGAATTATTACAAATGTTGAAATGAATAGATTCAGTTTTCAAAGTAGACAAGAATAAAGTTTCATAAAAAAATTGGATTTTTATGATTCAGAGTAACTTTTTTTTTTAAAATAAAAACATTAGAAGTGAATGTGTTGCATTTTAACGATGTGATCAGATTCTATGTCTGAAACAGACTTTGATTCAAACTCAGAGAGCAATGGGAAATGAGGGCAGTGAAATGGAAGAAAGCAATTGGCAGAAAATCTTGAAACAAATCGGTACTAGTTTAAATTTGACAGAAGAAATTGAGAACGTATGAGGCTATAAAAATTGGAGCCATGGTCAAAGTGATTCCTTAAGAAAATTGTGTGTGTGCCATTAGAAATGCTGCATTGGGAATAGTCTTGGAATTAAAGCATATTACCTTCTTGATTTGATGCTTATGTTGGGGAAATAGAAATAGCAAATTTATTGGCTAATTATTAGGTACTCTTGATGCCTACTGCAGACTATAATTATGCAAGAAAGAAATCTTTCTGTAACAGATTGACTGATTTATACAACATTCATTTAGTGCTTATTAAGTGCAGAACAATTGACTTAGTGCTAGGGGAATGTAAAGTTTTCATAATATACCTCCCAGTCTTTTAAGCAACTTGGAATCTAGAAATAAAGATAATATTAAGGTATAGAAAATAAGTGCACAGTATTAAGAGGAAAATATATTAAAATATATTAATATATTGTTGCAAACAAATTGTGACAAGAGATGCATGGAAGACACTCTTTACTGGCTGGGAAGATTAAGAGAAAATCTCATGAGAAAAAGGGCATGTAAAATGATGGATAACAAATCAATCAGTGGAAAAAAGATGATTGTAGATCTTAGATATGAGGACACTTGTAGTTGATGTAACCTGAGTTATAGCTTAAGACTTTTTAGTCACCTAGGTTATATACAAATACTTTTTTATGCTCTTTGAAAGCATTAATATAAGCACAGATATGAAATCCTGTATTGATACTCTTTATGATTAAAAATGATTGTATTCACCTTTCAGATTGACTAAGATGACAAGAAAAGATATTGATAAATGTCAGAGAGGATATGGGAAACCTGGACACTAATGCACTGTTAAGAGAATTGTGAAATGATCTAGTAATTTTGGAGAGCAATCTGGAACTATGCCCAAAGGGCTGTTCTACTACAGGTAATAGAATTACTACTGCTACTGAACTACTACTAGGTCTATATCCCAAGGAAACTATAAAGGAGGGGAACGGATACTTGTAGCAGCTCTTTTTGTGGTAACAAATATTTGGAAAATGAGTAGATGCCCATGAGTTGGAGAATGAATGGCTGAATAAGTTGTGGAATATGAAAGTAAAGGCCATTTATTATAGTTCTATAAAAAATTATGAACACCCTTATTTTTAGAAAGGCCTGATAAAATTTACATGAATTGAAGCTGAGCCCAAAAAAAAAATCAGAACCAGGAATATATTGTACACAGTTACAGCAAGAATGCATGATGATCAGCTACAAAAGACTTAATTCTTCTAAGTGGTTCAGTGATCCAAACCAATTCCAATAGACTTTGGACAGAGAATGCCATCTGCATATAGAAAAAGAACTATGGAGACTGAATGTAAATAAACATATGCTATGTTCACTTCTTTTTTCTTTTTTTTTTCTTTTCCATGTTTTCCACTTTGGTCCTGATTTTTCTTTCCCAACATGATTCATAAAGCAATGTGTATTAAAACAAATAAATTAATTAAAAAAATAAAAACTGGAAAAAATTCTAAAAAAAAGAGTGATGTAAAGCAAATTTGCCTTTTTATTGATATTTGCTTAGACTAACAATAAAATTATTTTTGATGCAAAGCTCACATATCAAAATGGCCAATGCTACAGAAACAGCTTGATATTTGAAGGAAGCAACTTAAAATTAAAAGCTTTTCTTGGTTTACCCACAAGTGTAGGAGGAAAAGGAAAAGAAGAAGGAGTAGGAAGAGGAGGGTAAGGAAAAAGAGGATGAGGAGAAGGATCAGGAGAAGAAGGAAAAAGAAGAAGGAGAAGATGAAGGAGAAGGAGGAAAAGAAGATGAAAAAAAGTAGATGAAAAAGAAGAAGAAGAAGACGAATCACACAATAGAGAAGTAGATGAAGAAGAAAAAGTAGACAAAAAAGAAAAAAGTAGAAGTAGATGAAGGAGAAGAAAAAAAGAAATATACAAAGGAATAGAAGAAATCCAATTATTATTATTACTACTACTATAGATAGAACAAGGAGAACAAGAAGACGAATTGTAGTTATATTTTAGAAAGTGTGTGTGGTACAGTTATGTAACTCACACAACACTGATCATAACAGCAATGACTTTTATATCATTCACTTTTTATTATTCTTAAAATGCTTTTCTCTATAGAAGTTGTTTTGATCCTTTCCAGAGGGCATTAAAGATCTAAGTATAAAATGTTTTAATTTTTTTTCAGTTTGAATTGTATGCTTATTTAAGTCATTAAATAATTCCAAAATACATACCTAGGTATGAGAGAGATATAATTGCTAAATGGAAATTTAGATACATGGGGCTAACCTTCGTCCTTTAATACATCCTATTTTACAAAATCAGACTGAAAAATTGAGCTAAATTGATTATCTGTCGCATTGGGTGTGGCTTTTAGAATCTTAGAATACATCATTTAGATAGTTTACTCTTCAGTGTTATAAAAATATAGATTCAAAATAAAGGGAGAAGTATATGCAAATTCATAGTGAAAAAAGGAGATTCCTGTTTTTCTGAAAAAGCTGAGTTAGAGTTAATATGTCAAAGTCTGAGTGTGCTCACTTTTCTTTGGATACTAACAAATAAAGATTGTCTAGATGAAGTGGAGAATCAACCTCATCTTATGAACATTAGGATGAATTTACAGAGCATAACATGAAGTGAAGATATGAAAATCATCCAGTAAATTTAATCAATGTAGACAGCTAAATGAGAAAAGGCACATTCCAAAATAAGTATATCAAATTAGCCAGATAATTGTTAAATCTCTACTTCATACTGCCCAAATTTAACCATTTTTAAAATGCAGTTTTCTTATATTTGTTGTTATAATATGTGCATTTATCAGATATGTTTTCTTTTGAATTTCTGAATATTAATAATTTTATATACATGTGGCTAAGAATTAGTCTGATTACTAACTTCTTTGGCCACATTTCATATTTCAGAGAACATTCTTTTAAAAATTGAAGGAAACTATAGTCTTACGTAATTCTAGAATAACTTAATGTACACATTAGAAAATCTGTTTCTCAATATTTCTAATTACATTCATCCTTATGCTTATCATAAAGCATCAAGATTTCAAATAGAGTAAATCATTTTAATTGAATCAGTCCTCAACAGGAATAATTATTATGTGAGATAGAACAGCCTCAGAGTTGAAAGATTTCAGTTCAAGTTCTGCTTTTGGCATATACTTTTTTTTGTGACCCTGTACAAATCACTTATGGGCTAAATTCCAGAGGAAATTCATGTCAATTTTACATTGTAGAATATTAAAACATCTGCAAGGTAGAATGAGGTATTATGCCAAAAGTTTCCTATATCAATGAATAGGTTTAGACCACACATATATATACACATACATACACACATCTCTAGTTATAATTTTATTTACTACATCACTATCACATAAAATAGTAGTTAGTTGTAGTTGTAGTTAGTTGCTTAAAGAAAAAACTTTATAAAAGTGTCCATTATGAAACTGATCAAATTGAAATTTTTGGTGAAATTATAATTAGCATGTCTTTCTACAGTAATATGAAGCTAATTTTAATGCTTCCAGCTTATGTGACACTGTTGATATACTTACCTAGTATCACAATCAGTATAACTTCACAATTGTTATGGAAGTTGACATACATTATTTGGGGTCATTCCTTACTTTGTAAATTAAATTTATTATTCATTTTTAAAATGATAATCTAAGAGTATATTTTCTCTGATAAATACTACTAGTTTGTCAACCTTCAAATGAGTATTCCTTTTTTTTTTAAATTATAACTTTTTTATTGACAGGACATATGCCATGGTAATTTTTTACAATATTATTCCTTGCACTCACTTCCCTCCCTCCACCCTCTCCCTTAGATGGCAAGCAGTCTTACACATGTTAAATATGTTATACTATATCCTAGATACAATATATGTGTGCAGAATCAAACAACTCCCCCAATAATGCATCAGTGTCCCAGTTTTCCCACATCCCCACCAACATTCATCATTATCTTTTCCTGTCATCTTAGCCAATCTGACAGGTGTGTAGTGATATCTCAGAGTTGTCTTAATTTGCATTTTTCTGATCAATAGTGATTTGAAACACTCTTTCATATGAGTGGAAATAGTTTCAATTTCATCATCTGAAAATAGTCTGTTCATATTTATCATTTATCAATGGAGAATGGCTTGATTTCTTGTAAATTAGAGTCAATTCTCTATATATTTTGGAAATGAGGCCTTTATCAGAACCTTTAACTGTGAAGATGTTTTCCCAGTTTGTTGCTTCCCTTCTAATCTTGTTTGCATTAGTTTTGTTTGTACAAAGGCTTTTTAATTTGATGTAATCAAAATTTTCTATTTCGTGATCAATAATGGTCTCTAGTTCATCTTTGGTCACAGATTTCTTTCTCCTCCACAAATCTGAGAGATAAACTATCCTATGTTCCTCCAATTTATTTATAATCTCGTTCTTTATGCCCAAATCATGGCCCCATTTTGATCTTATCTTGGTATATGGTGTTCAGTGTGGGTCCATGGCTAATTTCTGCCATACTAATTTCCAGTTTTCCCAGCAGTTTTTGTCAAATTATGAATTCTTATCCCAAAAGTTGTTATCTTTGGGTTTGTCAAACACCAAATTGCTATAGTTATTGACTATTTTGTCTTGTGAACCTAACCTATTTCACTGATCAACTAATCCAAATGAGTATTCTTTTATAAGAAGGAATAGTTTTTAAAAACTAATCAACCAACACAGTGATAGATCTAATGCCTAACTGTAATTTACCTACTACTAATTTTTCTGTTTTCTATGAAAAGGAAAAAAAATCATTCTTTAACAAAAGTAGAAATCGAATTATTATAATAGCATAGAATTATTTGCATTTAGAAAAGATATCATTTGAATATCATTTTGCTTATCTTTGTTTTTGATGTCTTCACTGTTCATTGGTTATATAAACAAATGTGTAGAAAAGCAAATAATTTATAAAGCTTATGTCTATTACATCTTAAAGCAATTGATTAGATAGCACAAGTATGAATGATTGGATTATTATAATTATATTACTCTGTAAAACTTGTTTGATTTGAGCAGATTCAATTACTTTGTTAAAATTTTAATACTACTATTTATCATGAATTTCCCTACTAAAACTATTTCATTAGAATTTAATGAATTCCTCAAACAGCAGAGAGGGAGGGAGAAAGAGAATTTAGAATTCAAGAAAAAAATTAATGAAGTAAAAATATTTTATATGCCATTGGTAAAAATAAAATATTATTTTAAAAAGGAAAATAATCCACAAAGATCTCATTTTTTTTTGTTGCTTTCTTGACTACCTTCAAATTCGAGCTAAAGTCTTACCTTCTGCAAGAAAACTTTTTGCCATTCTCACAAGGCTAAAATCATTCCATGAAAAGTACCTCCATGTTCACATGTATATATTTTATTTTTATATAGTGTCTCCTGTTTTAAATTGTTAAAAAGCAGTTTAAAATATTCTAAATCTTGCAAATTTTCTATAGCTATTATTCCAAAAATTTTAGTTGACTTTTTAATGTTATTTATATAATATCTTAAGGTGATAATTTTGATTCTTCTTTATTATTATTATTTCCTCAATTTCTTGTCTTTTTATTATTGCTATAGTCAGCATTTTTGATATTTTGTCAAATAGAAAGTGTTTCATCCCTGAATTCTTTGGAAAGGTTTATATTTTATTCCATAATAAGTTATAATTGTGATAAATACAATGATCATTCATTATTTCAGATGACCAATAATAAAACATACTATCCATGTCAAAGAAGTTGCGTGTTTATTGTGTGATCGAACATAAACTTTTGTGTACAATCATTGGAGAATTTGTTTTGTTTGGCTATGTATATTTTTTCCATAAGATCTGACTTTTGTAATCATGTGTTTCCTCCTTCCTCCATATTGCATTTGTAACAAATCAATCAATAAATAGATGTTTATTAATCATATAATATGGGTTAGGGATGATTCTTCATGATTCTTAAAAGATATTTCTTGGTCAAATTCTTAATGGTAATATACTGTAATCTACATACATCTGCTATGTGTTTTTATATTGCTCTTTGGTTTATTTATTATTTTGGGTCTTTTGAAATTTTGCTATTCTGCTCTTCTCCATCATTTAGCAGCAACTGAGGAAATATTTCTATTGAGTAGATGAACTGGATGGGTAGGAAATAATATGATTGCAATGAAGGTGCCTTATAGTTTCCTAAATGAGTCTTACCTGCTCTTCTCTTCCCATTTAATTTTGTGACCAGCTTATTTTTCTGCATACATTTTCTAATATATACTGAATTCAATCTTTTTGCCCTCCCTGCTGCACAACATATTGTGATTAATATTCATTTTTCATCCACTTTGCTTATGTGGATTACTAAATGTGCTATAATTGGACAAATTGGAACTAGTTGCTAAACACAAAATGATTAATTGAATTTTATAATAAAGATAGCAATAATAGTTATCATTTATATAGTACTGTATTTATGCCAGGAACTTTGTTAAGTGCTTTTAAAATATTATCTCATTTGATGATTACAGTGACCCTGCCGGAAGGTGCTACTATTATCCATATTTTGCAAATGAGGAAACTAAGCCAAAAAGAGAGTATTTGATATTTCCCAGTCACAAGGCTAACATGTATCTGAATCTGGATTTGAACTCAAATCTTCCTAACCCAGGAAAATTACTCCATTTACTTAATCCTAGCTGCCAAAATTTTATATAAATCACCTTGTTTATGTTAGTTTTCAATATTGGAAACTTTATAACTTTAACATGTAGTTATTTTTTTCTAAATTATTTTAAATATATGAGTTCTTTTGACAATAGCTTTTTGTGTTCAAAATACATGCACAGATAGTTTTCAACCTTCACCTTTACAAAACCTTGTGTTTCATATTTTTATTCTACCCACCTCACATCCTCACTCCCTTAGACAGCAAACAATCCAACATATGTTATCCATGTGCAATTCTTGTGTACATATTTCTACATTTATCATGCTGCACAAGAAATAATCAGATTTTTAAAATGAGAAAAAATTAAGCAAAACAACAATGAAAAATGTGAAAACACTATGTTGTGATCCACATTATATCCCCATAGTCCTCTTTCTGGATGCAAATGGTTCTATCACAAATCAATTGGATTTAGCCTGAATTACCTGATTGTTGAAAAGAATTGTCAGAATTGATCATCATATAATCTTCTTGTTGCTGTATACAATGTTCCCTTGCTTCTACTCACTTTATTTAGCATTAAATCATGTAAGTCTCTCCAGGCCTTTCTGAAATCATCCTGATCATTTCTTATAGAACAATAATATTCCATAACCTACATATGCCATAACTAATTCAGTCATTTCTCAACTGATGAAAATCCACCTGGTTTCCAGTTCCTTTCCACTACAAAAAGGAATGCTACATTCTGTATATGTGGGTCTTTTTCTCTTTTTAATGATCTCTTCAGGATGCCAGACTCAATAGCAAAACTGCTGGATGAAAAAGTGGGCATAATTCCAAATTAATCTCCACAATGGTTGGATCAGTTCACAACTCCACCCATAGTGTATTAGTATCCAAGTTTTCCCACATCCCCTCTAGAATTTATCATTCTTTTTTCCTTTCATCTTCAGCAATGGGAGAGATGTGTAGTGATACCTCAGAGTTGTCTTAATTTGCATTTCTCTAATCAGTAGTGATTTAAAGCATTTTTTCATTTTAATAGAAATGGCTTTAATTTTTTCTTCTGAAAATTGTCTGTTCATATCCTTTGACCATTCATAAAGTGAAAAATGGCTCGTATTCTTATAAATTTGAGTCAATTACCTATTTATTTTATAAATGAGGCCTTTATCAGAACCTTTGGATATAAAAAAATTTCCCCAGTTTTGTTTTCCTTGGGATCTTGGCATAAATGTATTTTTGTTAAGAGAAAGTCTTTGCATGCAATTTTTAAATGATTTTTAAATGCAGAATTTGATTCATTTAAAGTAAGATGTTTCAGCAATCCTATTTCATTTTAAGATATCAACACATTTTTGCCCTTCAGAGACTTTGTCATTGATCCCAAAGTGCTATGCTGAGATATAGCATATGTATTTTAGTATCCCTTAATGGAAATATAATTTAAAGTTTGAAATATTGAGCTTGTTAATCATTATTCAAACAGTAATGGTATAATAATGCAAGTAGAAGAGGGTGAAGAAGTGAGGTTCTTCTAACATTATTGTGATTATTGATTGAAAGTTAATGCTGGGTGTCCAAAAACTACTTTTCTTTCATCTATAATCAAGTAAGTACAGAATTCAATGAATGCACAGTACTGGTAGATGGTCATCTTAATCAATCTTTGTATCGATTGCTTAGAATTATGTCTATAGATACTAAATAGATATTTATTCTATTATTGCATGCCTTCCTTTTACCAAAATAAGTTTTATGTTTTAGAAAAAAAAGAAAAAAATAATAGGCAGATTTGAATAGACTTTAATAAGGAGAACTTAGTAAGAACCATGAATTTATTAGATTAAATTAAAAAAAAAAAAACCAGCTCAACCAAACATGCAAAATTAGAGACGATGGCATTACACATTTTATCCCACAAATAAAATATGCTATGTGAGGTGAAATAGTATTTTGCTATCCTTACCATCTAATGTAGGCTCATATTTAGTAGTTTATATCACATACCTTCTTTCAGTTCAAGAAGTTTGACTGGGTTAAAGACAAAGTTTGTCTGAAGAAAAAAACACAAACTCTTCTGACCTTTAAAACACTTTATAATCTTACTCCAAAATCATGTTCTTGATTTATTTCAAATTACTCACCCTCATATATTCTATATTCCAATCAAACCTTCATACTTCATGTTCTTTCTACATGCCATTCCTGCATCCATTCACCTTTGAAATGCTCCCCCTCCCTATTTCTGAAATTCACCTTTAAAAATCCATACTTCAAGGATGATGTTACATGTGCATTTTATATAAAAAAGCCTTCTTTCTCTCATTCCCAGATTAATTCTGCCATTATATGTGTACATATTATTCATATATAAAATATGAAATAAAAGGTTTGCCTTGGAGAAAGAAAGACATGGATTCCAAGCTTGTCTCTGATACAGGTTACTTTGGAATTCATGGGCAAATCTTAGCACTGTGGGCAACATCTAAGGTTACTAACTTACTAGGTTAGACTAAAAAAAAAATACATATGCAGCAGTGGACGAAACTGTCTACACTGTAATCAAAGAATACTACTGAAGAAAAATATGTTCAATTTATCATTGTCCTCAAGTAATTTAAGCTCTCTGAAGGCAGGGATTGTAATGTTCTTCTCTAAAATGTAATCTTCTCTGGGAGCAGGTTTCTTGGGGCAGCCTTAGTTTCAGTTCAGTGTAATCACCTCGGATGCATCCAGAAGTTAAAATCCAAATCCTTTATTGTCTCCTTCAAAGTCTTATCTCCTTCACTTGGGGCTTGACTAGTTTTTCTTAGAGGCCTTCTGTAGTCTTGGTTCCAAGTGCTTAAACTGAATTCTCTGGCTTCTGAATCTCCTCGACTGAATCCTGGATGAGGCTCTGAGAGCTTCTAGTGAGCTTATGTATAGGAAACCATTATTTGTTGTAGGATTAAATCAATGCTCAACTAGATTTAGCCATTGTTTCCTCAATTCCACCTACTTAGCACCTTGTAAAAATCCTAACAAGGGATTATTTTGTTTTTCTTCATGTTTCCAATGTCTTAGCATAGTGTTTGGCATACAGTAGACATAAAATTAATGCTTGTTGAATTGAACAGAAATATCTTATTTCCAAATCAATTTTAATAGTATAATCAGTCAATAGATAAATATTTATTAAAGTGTATGTACTTACATATATATATATATATATGTGTGTGTGTGTGTGTGTGTGTGTGTGTGTGTGTATTATATGTGTGTGTGTATATATATATATATACACACACAATACATATATACATATACACACATGTTGTGTATAAAAAGCAAGGTCACTCAACTGGAACAATAATATAATTTTTTTAAAAGGACATTCATTTCCTGATTACTATGTTTGTTGTTTCTTTTTTATTTGTCTTGTCAGAAGTGATACAAAGTTGATTTTGTAAACTAGATTAAGTTACTGTTTTGTAATCCACAGTAGGTGGACATTTTCACTACAATAAAGAGAAAGAGTAATGTTAACACCAAACTCAATGAAAACCTTCTAAATTTAAAATGGGATAAAGTGAAGACAAATACTATGAGTAATATTGCTTTCAGTATGGAGTATATAAGCTTCTGTAGACTATATGTCTCGAAGTAAGCAGTTTTTGCAAAAAAGAGTATTTTTTATCATGCATTCGTCCAATTAGTATCTCTTATGCATTACCATCTTTAAGAAAAATAAGTTAAAAATCGATATAAGATACAATTCGTAGACTTTGCTCTGAATGAAAAAAGGTAATTCACAATTTGGTAGAAAACATGATTTTCAGGTTGTCAATGAAGCTTAGTAGCTCTAGAAGCCAGTAAAAGTTTACATCACAAGATGAACTCAAAAAGGACTTGGAATTTTCAAACTATTTTTGTCTGTTTCTTCCGGAAGCTCACTTAATTTTTTCTCTAGGAATTTGGATGCTATGCCACTTGGTGCATATATACTTAGTATTGATATTATTTCATTAACTGTGATAGCGTTTAGCAAGATGTAGTCAAACTATTTTCCATATAAAAATTACCTTTGAAATATTTTGAAAAAAATCCCTATTTTTGGCCTAAGAAAATTCAAAGCACTGCTTATTCATGCTTAATTTATGATATGAAATATTTCAGAAGTTAAGTGAAAATAGCCAATTGGAAGTGTTTATGTTGCTAGGATTAATATAAATCTGTTGCTCCTTTAATATATTTGGTTAACTAAAGTTGTCAGTTCTCATTTTACTAATCCGTATACTAAAGATTGTATTTTTCTCCTAAAATTAGATATTTTTTAGTTTCAAATTTAACTGTTAATTTAAAAAAATGCTGGCGTATTGCTTGAAGTTGATGACTGTACAAGGTATCAAGGATAGTACATAATTAGGCCCATTTTATTTATCTAGCATTATGATTAGTTGATTTTGATGCTTGGTTTATACAATTCAAGAAGTAACTTTGACAAGAACCAAAGAGAAATAAGCCATATTTAACTGAAGTATTAAGAAGATGTAATAGTAATCATGCATATTCATATTATCACAGTGTTGAAGGTTTGTTTCCAAAAGTTTTTTTTTTAACACAAATTATATGTAGAGAAGTGCAAGTATTTTTAATATACATATTAGATGAGGAAATAGAGGCTTGGCAAGGTTATTTGACTTGCCTAATGTCACAGCAATAGAAAATATTCAAGATGATCAACAAACCTTTGCTTTTAATTTCAAGTCCAGTGCTTTTTGTACTAGGTAGGCCTACTGAAATTCATGATATAATAAATATAATAAAGTAATAGAGTTTTAAACTGGGCACTAATTTCAAGAAGGTAGTGTTCTATTACAAAACTAACTTTTAATTTGGGGTCATTCTCTTTATTAATTTTATTTTCTCATAATATTTTTTCCTCCTTTCCCCCCATCATTGGACTAATTCTGTGACATAGTATTGAAAAGCCCTGAACTCTTCACTTTCTGAAAACATCACTTGCTTGAGGTTTGGATTTTGTGTTCCATAGCATCATTAGCTTTTATTAGATTTACCTGAAGATGGGCTGCTAGCTTTTTTTCTAGTCTTTAAACATATAATTGAATCATAATTGCTGTGAATTTATATTGCTTTCTTGGGAATCAATGTGTGGCTTTCTTTTGAGACAATTGCTGCTATTTTCAGTGTATTACTATCTTCATGTATTTGCATTGTGGCAAAGATTAAAATGATGTTTTGAACTGTTAAGACATAATTACATACTGCTAAAAAAGACTATACATACATATGTATGTATGTGTGTGTATGTGTGTGTGTATATATATAGGGCTATATATACACACAAATATGTATATATTTATGTGTACATATGCATACACATTACAAATACATATATACACATACATACACACAGAAGCTTAGCAATTTGAGAAGTTGTCACTCAAAATCTTCATCACAGGGTGATCAAAAAAAAAAAAAAAGAAATCACATGAAACTCATAAAAAAAAGGTTTGATAGCAGGGACTATTCTCACTTTTCTTTGTCTATCCAGTATCCAGCATAGTACGTGGCATAGAATAAAATTAAATTACTATTGTTGAATTGAATTGAGAAGATCTCCCCTTATTTTCATCTAAATTACATTCAATAGTATAATCAATGAATAAGCACTTATTTACTACCAACTATGTACCAAACATTGTGCTGTGCATTGGGGAAACAAAAAAAGACAAAAGACAAATACTGTCCTCAAGGAGTTAAAAATCTAATGGAAGATATTATTCATTATTCATTCATATATACACAGCGATATAAACAGAGATACAAAAAGAGAAGGGTGAAGTGGAAGGAGAAAGGGAGACAGGAGGGGAAACAGGGAAGGGAGAAAGAAAAGGGAAAGGAGAGCATTAGTTATGGATGATCATTGCTATTCTCTAGAGGATTCTTAGCAACAGAGCATTGCATCTCCACTTTGCACAAAGGTGAATACAACCCTCTGCCCTATTTCTTCAGTCATGTCTACATGTGATTTAATTACTTAATCAATAATTTTTAAAGCATCTTTCATATGCCTGACATTGTTAGATGCTTTGAATAAAAAATATTTCAAACAAGCACTAATTGCATACCTGTTATAGACCAGGACTATTACAATTCTCTCTTCTCCTGTTGTCTCTAATAGGTTAAATTTGTCTTCTATCTCATATTTTTTAAGCCCAAACTTATTCTTTCAATTTACTTTGCCATACAATATATACTATACTTTGCTAATTCATCCCATCATCTGCTTTATCTATATTATTCTGCTGTATTATGGTCAGTGAATTATTGTTCTAAGTTGGGAGTTGATTCAGCTTATTATTATACTGCCCTATTATGAGGAGACCAGACACTGAAACTCCAACTAAGATGATAATGATGATGATAACAATGACAAAAATTACTACTAACTACAATTATAAAGAGAAGAGTTATGTATAAAAGGCCAAATTCTCTGCTAGACTAAAAAGGGCCAATGGTGAATAAGAATCATAAAGCTTGTTATACACACACACACACACACACACACACACACACACACACACACACGTTACAGTTTTGTTTTTCTTAATAGAAGGAATAATTTATATCTAAGTATGAGAATGCCAGTGAGTTCTCCAAGTCTATGCCAACCATTTGTTTCTATATTTAATAGAAAGAATTTTTTAGCTTGCATCATGAAATATATACATACATAGAATAAAAATAGATAGTCAAGATAGACAGACTTTAAAAAAAGAATTATTATTGAGCAATGAAAGAACATGTCAAAATATCACAAAGTTATTAGAAAGCTCTTTTGTTAAATTAATGATTTTCAAATAAGTTGCCCTAAAGAATCATAACATAAATATTATTTTTTATTACTGAAAAGCTTTGACTTCAATCTGCATTTTTATATTTTTCATTTCCTGAAATTTTATAAAATATAATAAAATATAATCAAAATAAAAACAGTAGAATATTTAATCTCAATATGAAAGTATTTTCTACTTAAAGCATACTGCATCATATCAGTATCAAGAACATTTTATATAAAATTAGGCATTATAATTTTTTCAACAACTCCCAGATGTACAAATCTAGCTCTAGTAGTTCTCCTGAGGGACCACATCATTAATTGCCTTTCTTGGACATCTCAGAAACATTTAAAACTTACTATGTCTAAAATTAAATTAATTAATTACAGATGTGACCACATCACACCTTTACTCAATAAGCTTTGATGATTCCCTATTAATTCCAAAATCAAATTAAAAATTTTCTATTTGTAATGTAAAGATCTTCATAATCTTACCCCTTCCTTTCACTTTTCTTTTACCTTTCTCCATTGTGTAGGAATTACAACTTAGCTATAGTAGAATACTTGCTATTCCTGCACCATGACACTCTATTTCCTGACTCTTCGCTTTTTTTTTTTTTTTTTTTTTTAACTGATTGTACCCTATGTATGGAATACTCTCTCTCATCACCTCTGTGTTTTCTTTTAAGACTCAATTAAATTCTACTTTTTATAGAAATCCTTTCATCACCTTCACTCCTATTAAAGCCTTCCAAGATTATCTTCCAATATAGATTGTGTATAGTCTATCAGTCCATTTATCCATCCTTCTCTCATGATACCAACTATGAATATTTTGTATAAAGTACATTAAAATTACTGAAATAAATATGGAAGCATCTTTGAAGTTCTCATCCATTGATAATAGATAAAATTATACTTTCTGTTGAGAAAAGTAGAAATAGGCATATATCTAAGAAGAAGATGAGAAGAATCTGACTCCCTAGTAACAAATTTGCCATTTGAGCATTATGATTCTTGTACAGCATGGCAATTTATCAAATTTGTTTCAGTCATTGACTTTGACATAGGTCTCTCTCTCTCTCTCTCTCTCTCTGTATGTGCATATGTGCATATATACATATACACATACATACAAATACACACACATACACAGTTATTTACACGTTGTTTCCCTTTTTAGAATATGATGTCCTTGAGGAAAGATAGAAAGGTCACTATTTTTATCTCTCTTGTATTCCAGCATTTAGTATAGTGGTTTACACATAGTAAGTACTTAATTAAGGCTTGTTGAGTGATTTTTTTTTCATGGAAAGCCTTTACAATTATTATGACTTTCCAGTCCTTAAGTATACTTCAAAAATATCTTAAATATAAATTAGTATGGTTCCCAAACTAAAGAAAGAATAGAGACATACTATTCTATTGATTACTAATGTATAAAATAATTGTACAGTGCTATGTCTTTACCAAAAAAAAAAAAACCCACAATCATTACAATAAATCTTTCTCCAATGATATGAAAATGTAATTTATTTAATAAGTAAACAATTCTTAGTATATGAGAAGTAAAAAGATATTAATTTTTTTAATAAAAAATCACATGGACTCAATTAATGGAGAAATTTCCAAATATATTGATCTTTACCATGTAAGGCATGTAGAGATGTATCAAAGAGAAACTGAATACATCAGAGGAATTAAAACTCAGTTAAAATTGTATAAAGCAATGAACATTTATACAATAACATTCTTATGTAAACTTTCAGAATTGTAAAATGTAATGTAAACTATTTTAGAAAACACCCTAACAAAAAACCCAAATTGTAGAGTTGTTTCTCTGTCAGCTATAAAAATATAAATAACAAAACACTCTAACAAAAACCCAGATAAATTGTAGGGTCTTTTCTCTAAGTTAGCTGTAAAAATATAAATAACATTTGTATTCCCCAAAAGGAATAAAATAGATAAACATTCTTAAAGTACATGTCAAATAGATCAGAACTCTATAGTGATTTTTTTTTAATAAGTAATCATCACTTCACTAAGCAATGGTAAAAGTTGATTTGTTTAATGTACCTGGAATCAATGCACCTTCAAAGGAAGCCTATGAAATGATAAGTAAGATTCAAAAAATTCAAAAGCTCTCCGAGTGATTTTTCTTATGAAATCAACCAATAATTTTTCAACCTGGATTAAACAAACAAATGGCCTAGTAATATGGATTTGTTTATATACATGCAAGGATTTAAGGTAACAATTCAAGATGCTAACATTGCTACCAGAAGTAAAAAAAGTTATCCTTAAGGACTTTGAATTTATTCATCAGTGCTCATTATTTAAGAATACTATAAAAACAATCTGCACAAAAAACTATATTGTGAAAGTTGTAAAAATGTAGTATTTATAACAGTCTATTAGAAAAATTTGTTAATTGAGAAGCTTGCTAACCAACAGATGACAAACCTCACATTACAAATATGGAACTGAAATTTCTTCAAGAATTCAATAAATAATGTGTATATCATATATAACTGGTATATTATAATAGGCAAAGACAGCTAAGTGGTATAATGGATAGAGCTCCAAGCCTGGAGCCTCAACAACTTGATTTCAAATTTAGCCTCAGGAATTTATTAGCTATGTGTGACTGTAAGTACATCATTTGACCCTGTTTGTCTCAGTTTCATCATGTGTAAAATGAATTGAAGAAGTAAAACAGCAAACCACTTCCAAATTGCCAAGAAAAATACAAATGTGATCAAAAATTGTTGGACACGACTGGAAAAACTGAACAAATCACAAGCATCTGCTTCCTACAATTGCCCAAATCTAATACTGATGTTTAAAATTATTGAATGCATTTTTAAATAGTCACAGCTCTAACAAATCATCATGGACCTTAAGCTATATAGAATCAAAACATTTCAAAATAAAAAAATCTAGAAGAAAGTCAAAATCATGTGGAAAGGTTTAAGTAAAGAATCTACCATCAAAGTTTTTCTGAAGATGCTTACAAAAAGACCTTATGGGAAAAAAGTATGTCTCAATACTTTTATTAAATTCGATAAAGAAATAAATTTGTCCATTCAGACAATTGCATACAGAAACAGTAAATGTAAAAGAAAAATAAGATAGTTAATAGAAGGACAATTTTTGTCTATGTCCTATCAAATACATGTGAAGGATGTAACAAGTAATTATGACAATAGCCATATGTATTTATATTGTGTTTGACAGCTAAAGTTATAAAGTATTTCACAAATATAAAGTATTTCACAAATATTTTATTTCATTCTCTGATGCAAACTACCAGAAAGATTGAAAATGACTCAAGAACTGACTTGAAAGAATAAGAATATGTAATGGTTTTGTGTATACTGTAGAATTTTCTAAAAACATGACAGTTTTAGTTGTATCAATCCCCATCTTTTAAGATCACTAAGCAAATAGAAAGGGAGCAGTTAAGTAGTGCAGTGGATAATACTGAGCCAGGAGGACCCAAGTTCAAATCCAGCCTCTGACACTGTGTGATGTTTGGCGAGTTACTTACCCCTATATGCCTCAGTTTTCTCATCTGTAAAATGAGCTGTTGAAGGACTCTAATATGTTTGTCAAGAACAAACCAAAGGGCTTCATGCAGCTTCAAAAAGAACCCAAAATACTAAATAAGAACAACAGCAACAAAAATGGAAATAATGAAGCAATTTAGATGATGAGACACTTGGTATATATGTATGTGGAATTTAAGTTATTGTAATAATTGTTTATGAAATAAATTTATATTCTCAGAAATTCAATCTCTACTATCTTAAAAAACAAGTGATAGCCAATTCTTATGGAAGTACAAATGAAAAAGAATCCAAGGTATGGCACTTAATTTTTTAAATATATGTTTCATGAAAAATCCATTTTGTGACTAAATTTCCATAATGTCTCATCATTATTAAAACATGATGTCAACAAATAAAAATAGTCAAAATTCTGAAGCATTGATATTTTATATACAGAATCTTCTAATTACTCAGTCATTTTGAGAAAATGCATACTTTCCCTGTAATTATTCATAGCTTGTTCATTTTTACAGGTATTATAGTAGACAATATATCATATTAAAGTTCTAGCTGTTGCTTTGATGCATGAGCTTCATTTAATTTGGAAAAAAGGCATGGCTGTTATAGCAGTACTAATAAAATACATATTTTAAGCAAAAGTGTAAGCATATTTTAACACATTAATGTTCTTCTAAAGGATTGCTATTTGCTTTTTATTCAGTTATTCAAAATTGTACTACAACCTTAGCAGGTAACTAAAAAAAGCTTTATCTATGTATGTGTGTGTATACCAACATATATATGTATATATGTACATATATGAGTGTGTGTGAGTGTATCTTATACACAATATATATATATAATGTATATATGCACATATATAATACTTATGTATATATGTGCATATATATGTAATACATATATACACAATATATAATATATGCATACATAGGAATATGCCTATGTGTGTGTATGTATATATACATATAATACACACACACACACACACACACATATATATATATATTCATATCATTCTTTTTGTTTGTTTGCTTAGTTTTTTCTGACTCTTCACAATCCTGTTTGGAGTTTTCTTGGCAAAGATACTGCAATGGATTGCCATTTCCTTCACTAATTCATAAACAGGGTTAAGTAACTTGCCCTATAGGGATCTCAGGCAGGATTTGTACTGAGAAAGATTGATCTTCTTGACTCTAGGCCCAATATTCTATCCACTGTGTCAATAGCTGTCTCATTTTAATATATACAAAAGGCAACATGGTATATATCTCCTCTTTTTTGCAATCAGGCAGACATAGATTCAAATCCTGCCTTAGAGCAAATCAATCTATTTATGCCTCATTTTCCACATCTATAAATAGGTACTGTGTCTCCTCCTCTATGATTTCCCAGCCAGTACAGAAAATTGGCAATTTAAAAAAATTATAAACACTTCAAAATTGTTTATTTATTTGTTTAATGTAAGTATGTTATGCATAAAATGACAATTTCTTATTCACAGGACATATCTATATTCAAATTGTATAAATTCAGTTCAGAAATATAAACAGGTAATTTAAAAGTCTGCTTAAGATGAATAAAGCTATCATCAAAATGTCAGGAGTCCTAGGGTCATTGCAGTCATACGTCTACCCTTAATTAGGCAAAGTGACTTTAGAAGTTGGTTAGGGGGTGGCTACAATGGAAAGTGGACCAGGACTGCAGTTAGAAAGTCCTGAATTCAAATTTGGCCTCAGCCTCAAGGCAAGTTACTTAATCACATTTACCTCATCTTTAAAATAAAAATAGGGAAAGTTAGGTGGTGCAGTGTATAGAGCACCAGCCCTGAAGTCAAGAGGATTTAAGTTCAAATGTGGCCTTAGATGCTTAACACTTCCTAGTTGTGTGACCCTGGGCAAGGCATTTAACCCCAATTGCCTCAGCAAATAATAATAATGCCTCTTCCCATGATTAGTATAAGAACCAAGGCTGGTAAAAATTGCAAATCATGTAGCACATTACATTGCAAATAGTAAGTACTAAATAAACATTAGTTACTGTTGCTGTTGTTTATAAGACAGAGCCTCACTTTTGCCAATTTTTAAAAATGAGGAGATTTGCCTAGGTAATCTACTTCTAGCTTTTAGGAATAAAAAAGTATTCTTGAAGAAATTATTTCTTAAGTTAGTCATTGAAGATCAGGTAACATTTCAATTGATATGAATAAGGGAAGAAAAGTCTAAGTGAATGAATGGGATAGTATAATATATAACAAAATCTTGAGAAGGGTGAAGTGGTGTTTAATTTCCCTGAAGCAAGAATACTTGATGGGCAATATTGTATGACAAAGATAAAAAGGTATGTTGATGCCAATTTGTGGACTGCTTTGAGTGCCATACTAACAAGTATGGTAGGTAAAAAGAAGTCATTGCATATTTTTGAATGATATGATTGTCCATGTAGATTTGAAAGATTAATCTGGTAGCAGCATAGAAAGAATTAGAAGGGAAAGGATAGATACTATGTAGGGATCAAATCAAATCAAAAAAAAAAAAAAAAAAACAATTCTGGCTTAGGGTGATGACTGTACAACTTACAATGGAGGAAAGATTCTGAGTCATTTTGGACAGAAAGTTAAAAAGATACAATAAATTGAATATAGAAAATGAAGTAGTTAAATTTTTTTTTGATTAACGAATATGTGAGCAGAAGATATGTAATAATACCAGTAAGCAAATGTTAGCACATAAATACAAGTTTTAAAGAGAAATATTGAGATTTCTTTTGAGTCACATTGATGTACCAATTAAATATTCAGATCATTGTAGGAGATATGGAAAAGTGAACTTTGAAGTTATTTATTGAAACAGAACTCTAAAAAAAGTATTTATAATGGAGGCAATATTTGGAATTTTGTCAATGTGCATAGAGAAGTCTGAAAAGAGATCCAAAGTAAAACTGCAAACTACATAAAGAGAAGAAAGAATGGAACATAAATGAGGGAAAAGAAAAAGATAATAAATAGTAAGTAGATAGAAAACCAGAAAAATTTAATTAACTAAAGTCAGAAAAATCAAGAAAATGGGGAGTGGCTACCAGTCTTAAATGTTTCAAAGTAATGAAACTAGGTGAAATTTTTTGTTTAAATTTTTTCCTTAAGGCTAAACTCTCCGGAAATTAATTAATCCATGGGAAAGTATCATGAGAGGATATCATTGTCTTTGGAGAGTTTGTTCTTTCAGAAAGCTGTATAGTAGAGTAGTGGAAGACTAATTATAAAGCCTTTGGTTGTGAGTGATTGTTAAGGCAGTTTAGTGTTCTTGGGAAATTAAAGGGAAGAAAGAAACCAGACATTAGTGTAAAGGGTTAGCAGAATATAGGCAAAGTGTATATTTATAATGACAGTGGAGTCTTGAGAACATTTATATAGGTCAAGGATAAGTCAGTGGAAAGAAAGAGATTGATGGTGCAATTGAGAGAAGAGATAATTGATGAGCAAGATAGTGGAAAATGTAAGGCATTAGTGAAACTTTGCCAAGGAAGAAACATGTTTTTTAATCATAGCAAAGGAAAAAAGAATGAAATGATAATATAAAGAAGTTCTGGGATATAGAAGAGAGGAGTTATAGAAACTCACATTACATGCTTTATATCATCTCAGTGAACACAAGGTGAAACCACCTGCTAAATATGTAGAAGGTTGTATATGAGGTTATTACTTTGAACATGAAATATGTGGTAGAAGATCAATAATAAATATACAAAATTATTTCTATATAGCAGTGAAGGTCTTTAAAAATTTATTCATATGGTTTTAGAGTAATCAAAAGTGGACTGACTTTCTCTAGCAAAATGTCGCTGTATAGGAGAAAGTACATTGGAAAAAGATTATGTTCATCTCTTGCTTAATCAGGTTATGGTAAATGATGTTCCACTGATTGCTGAAGGGTCTTCAGTGTCCTTAAGTCTTCAGAGTAACTTGAGCAGACTAAAATAGACTACCAAATGACCTTTTAGACAATCATGCTGCACTGAAGACCTAAAAAAAAAAAAAAAAATGCCCAGTTACACACACACACAAAAGAAACAACACCCAAAACAATTTGCATTATATTATGGACAACAATAATTATTAATGTGAATATTTATTAAGTATAGCATTATACTAAATACTGTAACACTAGATTAAGTAAAGAAGCATAGAAGAAATGTTATTTAGTTATTTTTGACTCTTAATAGCCACATTTAAGACATTCTTGGTAAATACACTTGAATGCGTTTGTCATTTCATTCTCCTTACTTTACTGAGGAGAAAACTGAGACAAACAGTTATGTGACTTGCCCAGTCATACAGCTAGTAAGTGTCTAGGACCAGGTATGAACTCAGCAAGCAGCTTATGGTTCAGCACTCTATCTACTGTACCCCCTAACTGCCTGATACAAAAGATAGTGCTTGCCCTCAAGGAGCTTAAAATGTCTACGGTAAAATAAGAATGATACAGATGAAAGAAAAAATGCATACATACATATATATGTGTGTGGTGGGGGGGAATTGTTTCATTTTCATCATCCTTTAGTTCTGTGTAATCTTATGTGTTTTGTTTTCTTCATTTAAAAATATTGTTCTGAAAAGAGATCCATAGATTCCACTAGATTGCCAAATGGATTCATGGCATAAAATAGTTAAAAGTCTTTCTTTATGCCATTTGGTTAGGTGAAGCTATATAAATCACTTGCTCTCCACCACATCCTGTTTTTTTTTTATTTAAATTCATTTGAATTGACTTTTAGGCTATAAGAAAATACACTCTAATTATGTATATTATATAATTATGTAATTATATAATTATATATATATGTATATATATATATAATAAATATATAAATAAATATATGTACATTACATAATTATGTAAATCCCACTTAAACTACAGCCAACAATTTTTATATTTAAAACTGTGTTTTAGTAATCTAAATTCCATTTTCAGGTACCATTTCCTTAAAATATAAAGATTTATCTCTGATCTCTCCAGCCATGCTTTTTTTTTTTTCCTTCTGTCATTCACTTAGTGAAGTATCATTCAAGCAGGCTAAAGATGTCAAGTGTTCAATCACTCTTTCTTTCAAATAACAGTGTCCTCTATACCTCTCACCTGTTCCGACCCAGGTATCAGAGTACTTCTTGTTACCACTACCACCCAATCAAAAAGAGAGACTCACAGAGACAAAGACTGAATGAGAGAGTTCAATTTTAAAAAAATATTTTTAGTTCTGAATTCTCTCCTACCTTCTAACTATTTCCTAAAAATTGAGAAGGCAAGAAATACTGTACCCATTATATTTATGAAACTCCATGTAAAATATGTTTCTACATTAACTATATTATGAAAGAAAATATGAAGCAAGAAATATTTAAAAAAAGAAAATAAAATATTCTTCACCCTGTACTCAGTTCATTAATACTTTCTCTGGAAGTAGAAAGCATTTTTCAACACCATTACTGGAATTTTCTTAGATTATTGCATTCAATAGAGTATTGTCTTCATTAGTCTTTCACAGCTGAACAGTTTTATAATATTACAGGTAACATGTTCTACTAGTTCTCTCCATGTGTATATATGTGTATATGTACATATGTACGTATGTGTGTGTACATTACATATGGGTCCTTTTCCTTTTTTCTTTGATCTCTTGAGTTTACACACCTACTATTGGCTTTGCTGGGTCAAGATAGATTCAAAATTTTTATGGCAAGAATATTTATTTGGAGATTTACATTTGAACACTTTAGAATTTAATATGGAAGATAATATATAAATCCAAGGTTATTCATAATATTCTCATTTATTGTATTTCAGGGGTCTTTTGAAACAATGTATTGGTCAAAATAAAGCAAAAATTAATTTACTAAATACAGATATTCATTACAAATTTTATTTTTGAGGAGCCATGTTAGGTAATGTTATCATTATTTGTTGGATTAGGAGGATTTTTCATATTCTGCTACAAAAATCATGTCTCACAAAAGCCTATCATATTCTTTTTTTTTTAGTTTTCCTTTTTTATAATTGCAGATCAATTTTCTTTTTCTTTTTTTATTAAAGCTTTTTATTTATAAAGCATATGCATGAGTAATTTTTCTGACATTGACATATGTATATATACATATATATGTATAAATATATATACATATTTATATAGTTATTTTGTTCCACAAGAAAAATCAGATCAAGAAGGAAGAAAAAGAAAAATGGAGAGAGAAAACAAAATGCAAGAAAATAACAATAGAAAGAGTGAGAATGCCATGTTGTATTTCACACTCAGTTCCCACAGTCCTCTCTCTGGGTGTAGATGACTCTATCACTTAAAAAAAAAGGGGGAACTGGTTTGAATCATCCTATTGTTGAAGAGAGCCAAGTCCGTCAGAATTGATCATTGTATATAATGCTGCCGATATGATCTACTGGTTCTGCTCATTTTACTTACCCATCAGTTCATGTAAGTCTCTCCTAGCCTCTGAAATCATCCTGCTGATTATTTCTTACAAAACAATAGTATTTCACAGCATTCATATAACATAATTTATTCAGTCATTTTCCAATTGGTGGGCATCCACTCAGTTTCCAGTTTTTTGCCATTACAAAGAGAGCTACCACAAACATTTTTACACATACCCTTTCCCTCCTTTAATATGTCTTTGGGATATAATCCCAGTAGTAACACTGCTGGATCAAAGGGTATACACAGTTTGATAACTTTTTGAACATAGTTCCAAATTGCTTTCTAGAATGGTTGGATCTGTTCACAGTTCCAACAACAATGTAACAGTCCCAGTTTTCCCACATCCCCTCCAACATTCAGAATTATCTTTTCCTGTTATCTTAGCCAATCTGAGAGGTGTGTAGTGGTATCTCAGAGTTGTCTTAATTTGCATTTCTCTGATCAATAGTGATTTGGGCCACTTTTTCATATGGCTACCAATAATTTCAATTTCCTCATCTGAAAATTGTCTGTTCATATCCTTTGACCATTTATCAATTGGAGAATGGCTTGATTTCTTATAAATTAGAGTCAATTCTCTATATATTATAGAAATGAGGCCTTTTTCAGAAACTTTGGATGTAAAAATGTTTTCCCACTTTATTTCTTCCTTTCTAATCTTGTCTGCATTAGTTTTGTTTGTACAAAAACTTTTTAACTTAATATATTCAAAATTATCTATTTTATTAGCAACACTGATCTCTAGTTCTTTGGTCACAAATTCCTTCCTCCTCCACAAATCTGAGAGGTAAATTATCCTACGTTCTTCTAATTTGTTTATGATATCATTCTTTATGTCTAGATCATGAACTCATTTCGAATTTATCTTGGTATGTGGTGTTAGATGTGGGTCAATGCCTAATTTCTGCAATACCTTTTCCAGCAATCTTCGAAATTATCTTCTTCTGATAATTTGTTGCACTCCCAATATTTGTGGGATCTGTTGGTCTACAGCTAATTCAGAGCTAATTAGTCTGAGGGATGTAGAAAAGGTCAGAGAGAAACATGTATTTTCTCTGCCATCTTGGCTCCATCCCCAGAAGTTATGTATGCAATTTTTTTTAGCACTTTGGCTATAGTTCCATATTATTCTCTAGCATGGTTATAGCATTTCACAGCTTCTCCAGAATTGTATTAGTATATTTGTTTTTTCTGAATTCCCTTTAATATTTGGCATTTTCCATTTTTGTTATGTTAGCTAATCAGGTAGGTATAAGATAGTATCTTAGTTTTGTTTTAATTTTTATTATTCTATTAGTGACTTGGAGCTTTTTAGACACTATTATCAATAGTTTTGATTTCTTGTTCTGAAAATTGTTCATATCCTTTAATCATTTGTCAATTGAGGAATGACTTATTTTTATACATTTGGCTTAGTTCCCTATATATCAAAGACATTTGCAATAAATTTCTACCAGTTCCCTGATTTTTTTCTAATTTTGGCTTCATTAGTTTTGTTCAATCTTTTTAATTGAATATAACTAAAATTATACAGGTTATCTCCCATGATCCTCACAGTTTCTTATATGATTATGAAATTATCCCTTACCCATAAATCTGATAAGTGAATTTTCCTATGCTCCTCTAATTTCATGATATAACCCTAAATATCTAAGTAATGTACCCATTTTGAGCTTATCTTCGCATATGGTCTAAAATGTTGGTCTAGGCCTGGTTTCTGCCAGGCTGCTTTCTAGTTTTTCTGTCAGTGAATGCATTGGTACTTAAAATGGTGTTGATGTTATGATGGCAGAGAATGTGGAAAATACCTCCGTATAAGGTTTAAGTTGATCAACTCAGTTTACTATATTAAGTGCCTATAGATTATTTAAACCTCTCTGTAGAACAGAGTTTTATAAACTGAATTATTTTATCTTTTTTTAAAAAATTACTGCATTATCTTTATATTGCTCTGTATTTAAATCCTATCCATTTCATGCATTTAAACATATTAACCTGAGAATGGATCAATATAATCAATACACCTCACAAGAATTACAAAATAATTGTTTGTATGTAAGTGTGTATGTATATGTATATATGGAGACACATACATATCTATGTACATGCAAATGGGTGTATGTATTTAAAGAGAGAGAGAGAGCAAATGAATGTTAAATCAGGACATTTATCTCAATAGAAGTTGAAGGTAGCTATTGAAGATGAAATGGGACTGAGGGAACTGGCAACTTAGGAACAAGAAACTGAACCTGAGGAAAATATGTTTAGAAATCAATAGGAATAAAACAAAAATCTTTGCACATTAATTGTAGAGGGATTGGATGAAATCAAATAGCAAGTATTTATAGTTATATAGTTCTGCATAGTTTTTTTTTTTTAACTCAACATTTTCAATAAGCATTTTATGTATAATACCATTCACCTTGCTAAATGTGAAAAAGCATGGAATTTTCAAATAAAAGAAGAGAAAGGGAGGAGTATATACTAATAGATGTAATATTTATGAAAGTGCAGAAGGGTTTTAAAGTGGTATAATAAAAGTGTAGGGATCATGTCTGGATTGGCATGTGTGTTTAGTCACATGTAGGAAATGACATTTGAGTTAATTCTTTAATGTAAATATAAATAAATATATATTCATAAACATAAAATATAAATTCTTTATATAGGATTTCAGCTGGCAGAAATACTTTAGGGAGAGCAGTCCAGGCATAGAAAATTATGAGAATAAGAGAATGGAAAAAATGAGAAAAGCTCAGAATACATTATAATAAAAGTGAAGAGAATGATTTGACCAGAATATAATGCATATGGAAAGATATCATTGTCAAACAAACAATTGAGTTGGATCCAGTATATGGTTAAAATTTAATGCTAGTCTATACTTTAACATGTTTAATATTTAGGGGACTACCTGCCATCTAGAGGAGGGGGTGGAGGGAAAGAGGGGAAAAATTGAATAGAAGTGTTTGAAAGGGTCAGTGTTGAAAAGTTAACCCTGCATATGTTTTGTCAATAAAAAGCTTTAATAATAATAATAATAAAACTGATGCTAATCATAACAGTTAAAGTTTTATTTGGTAGCCAATAAGGAACATTAAAATTTTTTGAATAGTGAAATGTTATTTGACCTGTACATTAGAGACATTAGATGTATAAAAGATTATCAGAGAGAAGGTATAGATATAGAGATCATTAGTGTTTTGCAGTTCCCCAAAAGAGAAATGAAAGCACTAGGGTACTTAAGTTATATGGGTGAAAAAGAAGAGAAAGGATAGATATAAGTTTCAATTAGATAGAGAAAAAAACTTGGTGAATAACTGCATATGACAGGAGAATGAAGAGACAAGATTAATATCATAGTTTTTAATATCAGTATCAGGGGAAATAGTAGCACTCTTTGTCAAAAGTTTAAAAGAAACATCAAAAGAATTGGTGTAATAATGATATAGTGTTTGAGCTAGTTTTGGATATCTGATTGAGATGGTGGTTAAGAAGTATCTTGCCAAGATGAAAGGCATAGACTTTTAATCAGAGCTTTTGGTTTTGAATTCCATTTCTGTTTCCTATAATGTCAATATCACTTAGCCCCTCTGGCCGCATTTTATTGATTTATAAAATGACTAATTTATCTCTTTGGAGCTCAATCCATGACTGATTCAAATAATCTTTGAAATTTGATTTATCAAAGCCTCTTCCATCTCTTTATTTATCCTACATTCCTGAAATGGAGTCCTCCTTTACTACTCAAGTCTCATATGTTGAAATTTCTCCCTTTCTTCAAAGTATAACTTTATTGCCACATTAACCTTTCCCTGATTCTCAATTGAAAGTGAGAAAATCTTCTTAAAACTCTAATAACATTTTACTGAACTTCTACTTTGTACTCCCCACACTCTTTTCTTTTTCATAGTTCTGTGTCACTTTTTTTTTCCCCAAATAGATAACAAAGTCCTTGAAAATAGGTTGCACTATGTGGCTAGCCTTTATTTGTGTCCCTAGGGCCTACTACAATCCCTTACATTATAAATGAATTTTTAATTGATTTGTACAGATGTCCCTATAGCCTTAAATTATTCTGTAACTCTAAGAACAAAAGCAGTTTGGGTAAAAAGAAAGATAGTTTTAGAACTTCTCAAGATAGCAAAAGATAAGAGGCATGAGGAACTTCAGGGATATGAAATAGGAAAAAACTAGAAGAGCCCATATCAATGTAAAGTGAGACTAGAGCCTGTCTCTGTCAGTCTCACTCAGTTGCCTTCTCTTCTGAGGTTCATTCCCTCCAGACAGAACTTTGGCCTATCTTTCACCTTTTATGTAATTATTAAAAGGGACTATTTAGTACAGTGATTTATTTAAGACTTTGTATGATTCTTTTCATTGAAGTAAGAATTGCCCTTGTGTTCTTGGTAATATTACTTTTTTTCCCCTACAGTTATGTAGCAATTAAAAAGCTAGTTGGTACCCTCCACCTGGAAAACTGTAGTAGGAACCTTAGAAAATGAAAGACACTAAGTAAGGGCAATGCATTCCTATCTTAAGATGTAATGTATGTATAACTCTGTTACTATAAGAATATTGCATTTAGAGAATTAAAACTATATGAATGAGATCCTATAAAATGAAAAAAAGATATATAGAGAGAAATTGTGATCATGATTTAGTTGTGGAGAGGCAAAGGCCTATAAATTGTTTTAAGAAAGTACTTTAGTTTTGAATTCTGCTCTGTGAGATATATCATTGTTTGATCCTTTTGTCTCCCTTTTGAGAATGAAGATTACAAATCATTTTCCTCAGCCAAGTAACATGCTAATAGTCTACCAGATATCCAGTTAAGTATAAACATGGTGTTATGTATCCCTGATTATTATACTTAAGTGCTAGTCCTATGAATTTTGAGTCTGTGCTAAGGTAATTATTATTTTAGTATCATCTTCATTGTTCACTTTCTTTTCACATTCATATGGTGTCTCCATGATTCATAGGCTTGCAGGCATACTACAGAATGACTGAAGGCTAGGGAGCTTCCTAAAGTTGCTAGGTTGTAGGTATGGACAATTTTTCCAATATTTGTAATTATATTAATTATTTTAAGTGAGTTTGTCCTATCCCCTTGAAGGTCTTCTCCTTTAAAAATTACTTAAGGTCACACTAAGCTATAATAAATTAGCTTTTAATGTGACAACTAGTGAGTCCACCCCAAAAGCTCATCACTTTTCATTTTATGTATCCATGTTAATGAGTCTAGGAGACAGATTATCCACCTAAGAGAATATCACTCTCAAAAGCCCAAATGCAGCATAAAGGAAATGGACATTACTTGGAGCTTACTGTATTCTCAGAGGACCTATATAGGTATCAACTTAGCCATAAATTGGCAAAGAACCTTGTTTGCCCTCAGGCTGTCAGGAACCTATAAAAATTATATTTTAACATTTTTGAGGAGGGGGCTTGAAAAGAATTGTCATTTGTTGAAAACTCCATCTATGATGTTGTAAATGTGTTTTTCCCCTAGTCAAAATACCAAAAATAAATAAAAGTCCTTGGCTACAGATTTCAACAGAAAGCTTCTATAATCTCTAATATTTTATGTAAATATTTATGTAAATAGTTAATACAAATCTTTTTTAAAGTCTATCAATAAATATGAATTAGATGTATAGTTTAAATTATTCAACTTTAGGTGTAATGCTTTTTCTTAAAAGTGACAAAAATCCTTTATTTTTATTTTGTAATAATTCACTATTTTTTTCTGAAAAAAATGACTATTACAAATGAGGTAAATAAAAAGAAGTAATGATTTCTTTATTGAAGATCATATTCTGGCCTAAGAAAATTAATTTGAACATTCAAACAACTTTTTGTAATTGATGTACTAATATTTATGCTGAGTAATGTTTCTATAAATCCTTTACATTGATTATAGGGAGCTTCATTGGCAGCTCCCTTCATAAATGGAATAAAAGTGCAGTATAGAGAAAAAGAGAGGGAGGTAATGATGGAGAGGAATCACTTTTCTTTCCTTTAATAATTTTACATTATTCCTTAGTAATAGATGAAATTTTATGTATACCTCTCTTGGTTTTTCATATCAAGGTATACTTTTTTATTTGGTATCATTTTAGTTTATTTTGATCATGAAGATTATAGAGCAATGAGGTTTTGCTGAGCAAAAATAAAGCAACTACAGAAATGTAATATAATCCATTAAAAAGATAGTATTTAAATTTTAGATGTTCTATATGTAGCAAGTTGGAAGCTTTCTTTTTACATTGTATTTTTTTGTTCATTCCAGTGTGATTTTGTCCTTTTCCAGAAGACAAAATGATTTAGAAATGAAAAGCAATTACTTATTATACATGCAGTCTTCCTCCTGCTTCTACTAATCCAGAACATACACTTCCTTTAAAAACCAGCTCAGATTATATTTATCTTGTGAGACCTTCATCTATGATACCTAAAGAGATCTCTCCAGATAAAGTTCAGGATTATTTATTATTTCTAGAATTCATTTGTTTTACATTATAAGAAGGGCAGGCCAACTAATATAGATGCAAGAGTATAGGATATGCTGGCTCTCTACTATGACCTGTGTAATCTTGGTCAGATCTTTTCAATAGTCTTCACTCTTCTCATCTATCAAATAAAGTCATTAAATTATGGCGTCCCTGAGTTTCTTTCTAGTTCAAAATCTGTATTATATTGTATTTTTATGTATATAACCTACCACCCTAAAACACACTGAAACTTTGTTGGGGGAATAGATCATAGATTTGGAACATTGATGCCTGTTATAGTGCTACCTCCTCTTTCCATGTAGCAGGAACTTGCTAAATATTAATTGACTGATTTTTTTTAATTGCTGATTTTTTTTTATTTTATCTAAAATGGATACAATATAATTGAATAATAAACTTCTTTGAAAAAATGAATTTGAGGTCTATTATGATTAAATAAATTAGAGCAGGCAAGATTAATGAAAAATTTTGGTGGTTTTTGTTGTTGTTTAGATTAGAAAGCATAATAGGACTAATTAAAATAATATAGACAGGACAATTAGAATTATGAATTACTCCCCTTTGTATCTCTATTGTGTATAATATACCTTTGTATCCTTAATACCTGCACTGTGCTTTAAGGACTATAACTGAATTAATGAATATTTTATTTTAAATTTTGCACTTGATAGAAATAATTTGTTAAATATTCAACATTTTGAATAATATGTAACAGCATCATTGAGTCATCTATGGTTTAACAGCTAAAAGGCTAATCAAGAAGCATTTGAAATTGTAGTTAAGTAATTTTCTTTTTTTCTTTTTCCCTTCCTTTCTCTTCCCTTTCCTTCCCTTCCTGTTCCTTTCTAACTTCTTTCCTTTCTTCCTTTCTTTTTCCTATGTTTTTAAGAGAATTTTAAAATCACTTCATAAACTTAAATTTCAGAAGACATATGGCATCTATGTTATGGGTTTGTTGTCAGATGTTTTAAGAATTACTTGATCATGAAAATGATCATCTACAATGGAGGAAGCTCAGACATAGAATGTTAAAATGGCTTTTCCTCCACACAGAATGTTTGTTGCGGGGCAGAGATTGGAACATATGTCTCTACTGTCCTCTATTTTGTTCCTTTATACCCAGCTTCCTGAAAGCTTCAGATCACAAATGATAAAAACAAATGATTTGGATTCTTGTAAGAACATCATTAACACATCATCATCATCATTATCATCAAAAGATATTTAACCACCCACAGATACTAGAGGTTCCAAAAATTTCCAGAGTTCATTCATTTGTCATGGCAAATTTTGCCCTAGAGTCATATTGCGTTATCAAACTTTTATATCTTTTTAGAGAGAAGAATCTTAAATTTGACAGTGTTGTCTGCCATTTTTGTTTTCATATTTTCTGAGGTTTTACACTGTTTTTGACAGTTTTTCCCCTAAATAATAATTTCACATTCCATCTTCTTGTATATGCAGAGATTTAATAGTCTCTCTACTCAAAACAAAATGCTCAATATATGTTTTAGATAAGATGATTAATCCTAATGAACCATCCAGGAGCAGAATGACTACTTATATTTTTTCTCATTCTCCAAACCATCTTTTTAAAAGGATGTCTATTTTTGAATGATGATAATGATTCTATAATTTCCTTGGGCAGCATGTTTTATTCCTTAAATGATATTTAAAAGTTTTTTTTAATGCTTAGCATAATTTTTCCCTACTGCATCTTAAGCATGTTCTTTCTTGTTAGTAGTCTTTGACTAATGACATTTATTGGTCCCTGATCTACTTATAGCTTCACTTTATGTTTTTGCATGAAGTTATTATGTTTCTGCTCTTCTAAATTGAATATCATCAGTTTTTTCTCTTCACCTTTTTCATATTTTTACATATAAGATTTATTAGAAAGCTTTTAGTACCTTTTCAATAAGAGTAGTGTCCTGAAAAAGACAAAATGAGATGGAATGAATCTCTTGTCTCCTTCACTTGGGGCTCGGCTAGCTTTCTGGTGAGTCTTTCAGACCAGCTTGGTCTCAGTGGGGGGCATGCAGGAGCTCAGCCACCAACTCCTCTCCAATGCAGCTGAACTCTCTTCTGCGACCAGCCAGCCAAGTGGAATATATATTCTCTCTTGCCTTGCCTCGGAGAGAGGGCTTCTGGCGTAATTCTGCTGAAATCTGACCGAGAGCCTCTGTCTGTTTCTTTTATCCAAGAGGGAGGAATTGTGGGATACGAGAGAGAGGGATTATGGGTTTTCTCCCATAGTGCTCTCTGGCCCAAAGAGCTTCAAGGGAGGTGTGAACTCATAAAGGTACAAAGTTTACTTTGTGAAGCTGGCATACTTGTGAACTCCAATGAGTAAAGGTGTAAACACAAGCCTTGTATTAATTAGTCCTACTTAATACCTTGTTTCAGGTTCTGCCCAAAACATTTTCTTGTAAGATTAGATCAACTCTAATTAGTTAGCAGTTTGTAAGGATTCCAATATCTCCCCCTTTCTTTTGTTTTAGAACATAGGGTGGTCATGACCTCCCTGATTTCTCAAGGAGGTGAGAACCCCACCTAAAAGGTCAAATCAGATTAAAATTAACACAATTAAAAGAAACAAGCAAGCATTTCTTTAATCCAACAATTCTGAAGTAGTGTTGCTTCTTCAAAAGTAACTTTACTTGTTGTTAATTTTCTGCTATTTCTATGTCTTTTATTGATATCAACAAGGTATTAGATTTTTAATCCCTTTCTTGACAGCTGATAACATGATTATCTTCACATTAGCTTCTAAGAAAGATCATGATTTTTTTCATTAGAAATAAGCAAAATTCTTTAAAAAATAAACATAGTAAATTTTCAAAATGTATTCAGTATCATAAGTCAAGATCGTGTCTGTAAACAATCATATGGTAAAACATTGTATTGTAAATTATTTAAGATATTTCTTTTTAAAATTATGCTAAAATAAAGCAATAAGAGTTATTCTTATTCTTGGAGTAAATCTTATATTTGGGTTTAAAATCAAAGGCTTTAAAATCACTAGATCGGTAAGGTGACATCTGAATTTTCAGGTTTTCTGATCATATTAATGATGGTAAATTTCATTTTCATTTCTCTTTTTAGATATAAATTCTTATTTTTGTTATTAATTATGAAACATAATAATCATGTTTGTCATTTATTCCTGGGTATGGTCATTCATTAATCTCAATTTTGTTTAATTTCATTCAAACAGGTTAAATTTTTTAATAGTAAAAATGGCTAGATTTTTAAACAATAAGTAGCACAATAGATAACATTGATTTCAGAATTATGAAGTATCTGGATTTAAGTTCTGCCTCAGATATACACAATATGACTATGTGATTTTGGCCAGGCTTTTTTCTCTCAAGACTCCCAAAGAGTTCTCACATATTATAAATTGCAGGGCACATGCTGATTTGAATTGATAGACAATATTATCTCATTGGCAGTTTCCTGTAGAAATGATATCACTGATAAGAATTTTTATAAAAAAACAGTAATTGATAAAGGCAAAAGTAGAATACACATGAGATCCTCATAGTAGAACTAAATTATAAAAGAAATAATTAACTTTAATAAAGTCTTGGTTTGAGTCATGTTCTAGTCACTTTTCTAGTATTGAGGACAAGGAGAGATGACTAACTCAAGAGCAAACTGTGACATTGTCAGTGTGATCATTTACACCTTGGAAATTAGTAAACATTACAAATAACTTTAATAAAGTCTTGGTTTGAGTCATGTTCTAGTCACTTTCCTAGTATTGAGGACAAGGAGAGATGTCTAACTCAAGAGCAAACTGTGACATTGTCAGTGTGATCATTTACACCTTGGAAATTAGTAAACATTACAAATCAGAACTTGATTTGATGTTTCTTTGCTTGTCTAAGATTAAGAAAATGATAGAGAAATTGTTAACAATGCAGATAAACTTAAAAATATGTAGGTGCACATTTTTCCTCCCAGAAAAAAGGTTGTTCAAAATTAACTAGCACACCTCTGGGCCATCCAAAGATCCAGGCTGGATATTCTTAGGAGATTGGACAGTCCCAGTTCTGGTCAATCATAACTCACACTTTGAAGGAAAAAAAATGGCTTGGTTGGGACACGAGAAAAATAGTAGAAGATGGGAGCAATATGAACTAACTGACTTCACTGAGGGGAAATATAACACGAGAATAGAGAGAATAAATGGAGGACAAGATTTTAGGGGTCCAGGTGGTTTTAAGCTCTCCCAAGACATCAGGTTTTTTTTCCCCTGAGGTAATTGGGGTTAAGTGACTTACCCAGAGTCACACAGGAAGTGTTTAGTGTCTGAGGCGGGAATTTGAACTCAGGTCCTCTTACTTCAGGACACTTCACCACCTAGCTGCCCCTTGTTTGTTTTATGAAGTTCTTGGCTAGGCCAAAGAAGACTAAACGTGGAAGGGAGGGATCAGGGATCCACACAATTGTGTAAATCAAGATTAAGGGACTGATAATCATGTTAAGAGAAATGTGAATTTGACTGCTGGTTCACATTCATACTCCTCCCCTATTACTATTATAATAGGAGTTTTCTAATATTACTGTGAGCCATATTTTGGAAAGGTAGCTAAAGAGATTTGAGCTTTTCCATTGCTTTTTCGTTAACAAAGTGGGAGACTAATGAATTTTTCATTGTCAGTCAGAAAGGCAATACATCTTTTATCCCTCTAGTATCAATGGTTTTTTTTTCTTTTTATAAAATAATTACTTGGCAATTTTGAATGAAAAATTTTATCCTTGTAGAAAAAAGAATATTTGCACAAGGAAGGATTTTTCATGTGCTTTGAAACTCAGCTGGCTTATAAAAAGAGGCAAGAAAAAAGCTTTTATTGTGGAGGGGAATATGGGGAAGAGAGGAGGAGTGAATGAACCTTATTCTTACTTACTCATAGAGGAAATAACAGAATACTCAATATACATATATAGAAATCTTTCTAACCTGACAGGAAAGTAGGAGAGAAATGGATATGGGAAGTGAGAAGGGTGTAAAAGAGAAGGCATAATGGGAGAAGAAGTGGTTTACAGGGAAACAATTTTCAGTAGGGACAGGGTGAAAGGAGAGAGATTAGAATAAATGGGGGGGAAATACAATTAGTAATACTAATTATAAAAAAATAATTCTGAAGCAAATTTTTCTCATAGAGAGAACTGTCAATTTATAAAAAATAAGATCCAAACTTCAATTCTTAAATGATCAAAAGACATGATCCATACCCAAAGAGCTATAAATTCATACATATTCTTTGATCTAACAATACCACTACTAAGCATGAATCCCAAAAGAGACTTTTTTTTAAACAAAAAAGACCTACATATAGAAAAATATTTATATAGCTCTCTGTAAATTGAAAATTGAGGGGATGTCCTTCAATTGAGGAATGGCTGAATAAATTTTGGTTTGTGATTATGATAGAATGTTACTGTTCTATGGGAAATAATGAGTAGGATGCTCTCAGAAAAACAAGTGGAAAGTCCTTCATGAACTCAAGCAAAGTGAAATATCCTATATTCAAAATAATAACAATGTTCTGAGATGATTAGTTGAAAATGATTTTGCTGTTTTCAAAAGTACACTGATCCATGACTACTCTAAAGGATTTATGATGAAAAATCCTATCCATATCCAGAGAAGTTCAATGCAGCCTGGAGTCATGGATAGCAATTCCAAAATTTCCCCCTAACTTTTGGTAAATATTATTATAGTATATCTAAATTAGTTGTTTGTTTATTTTTTAATTAGAAGTCCAATTGGTTTGAGTGAGCCTACTTGCTGAAAAATTCCTCAAAGTTAACATCTTTATGAGTTATCGATGATGTATCAATAGTAAACTATGGCGCAAACTTGACTTGTGAGGACATTTTTAATCCTTTACTAAGAATTTTAATTGATAAAAGAAGAATCTTATCTTTTTGTAAATGTTGTGTTCATTTTTTAAAATTTCAGCTTAACTATATTTCCCCCTGATAGTTTATTTCCTTGGGTTATTAAGATTTTTTGGAAATTCTTTTCCAGGGAGTCATGTGGAAACCAGAAAGAATGCCTTAAATTAATTTCTGTTAAAATAGATCTTAATGAAAAAAATAATTGATTCACTTACAAATACTACTAGGTCATTGAGGTTTTTTTTGTTTTTATTTTGGAGTGTGTGTGTGTGTGTGTGTGTGTGTGTATGTATGTGTGTGTAACTAAAGATTCTTTTTGTAGGCTAATTTTTTGAGAATTGTTTCCATCATATTAACATTATTGTAATTCATTAATGGAAGACTATTAGTTTCTTGAAAGCAATATCCATGATTTTTGGCTTAGTTCTGCTACTGCTAAGTTTGTTTCTCTAAATCTCAGGCAAAATGCATGCTTCCATGGCCCAAAATTTTGTGCCAAAGTTTCCAGACATTGTTGTACTTCTCTAGGTATCAATTCATAGTCCACAAAGCTGCCAAAGTTATATTCACTTCTATTCCAATATCTTGTCATGTCTTTCTGTTGCTTCCAAGGTCAAATATAAAATATTCTATTATTTAAAGCCTTACAAAGTGGGTATAATATCTTCCCAGGAATACTGAAGCACTTAACTCCATTTTACATTTACTATTATTGGACAAATTAACTTCTTACAAAAGTATGGCCTATTGTCTCCATCTCTGCCTTTATCATATTGTTTCCCCATCTTTAGAATGGAATCCAGGTCATTTCTGAATTATAAATTCCCTTTCTTCCTTGAAAATATAATTCAGATGTGACCTCTATGTTAGAGTTTTCCTGAATTTCCCAACTATAAGCTCCTTATGGGCAAAAACTAATACATTTAACCCCCCACCCTCTGTGCTAATTACAATGGCTGACATATAATAGATATTAAATCTGATCTTCAAGTTACCTGCTACTCTGTTTGTGACACCAGTGGGTGGGAGAACAATGGAAGCTAGAAGCTGCTCAAAAGAGAGGTGGGTGTCTTACTTGGTATGGAACTAGAAACTAATACTCCAGCCTAATATTTAAAAAAGTCACTCTTAGCACATACTATTTCCTAAGTACAAAATTCCTAAAATCTTAGGACTTATTGCATAAAATTTACCTCATAAATGTGAGTTAACATTATACTTAATTATAATTTCAATATAAAAGTAAAAATTTAAGTCGCAGCATATCCTGGAAAAGAGAGACAGAGAAAATAAATTTGTTTCTTTGAGTTTTAGAGGGTTTAAGAAAGATTCTCTGAAAAAGGTAAATTAAGTCAGTAAATTAAAAAAAAAATCAGTTCACTTAAAAGCAGAGAAAGATTTTGTTTGAAATTTGTTTTGATGCTTAGGCATCACTAGTGGTACCTAGCAGTTTCAAAGAATCTGAAAGAGGAGTCAAATACACAGTGCAATTCGAGTTTGAAGAGCACATAAGAATGGAATTGTGCCCAAAGGAAAAGGGAATAGACAAGATGTGAACAACCTATCAGCTTTTATTCTTTTATGCTAAGATAATTTGCCTTTTCTTTTCTCTTTTTTAAATGAGCATGGTCACAATTAGTCTTCTTTATTATCCTAAGGGAAAAAAAAATAAATGGTGACTCATAGTATCATATCCTTGAACATTTGTTATATAATATCTCCTGAATCTCATTTGCATGCCTTATGAATATATTTATTGTACTGAAAGCTGATTACCTAATTTCTTCTAAGTCTTTCAAGGCAGTAAGCCAGGACATTCCTAAGTTTATAAGCATATTGATTTTGACAGTTGGGAGAGTTTGAGATTTCTGTATTAATTACTATGTTTATATAAAAATGAGCTTTATGTCATTTGTGCCTTCTTATTATACACGTTTTCAAAATTACAGAGCAATTACATGAATTGCTGAAACTGTGTGTGGTGCCTAATTTAATTTAACAAGATGCAGCTATATTTTTCACATATCATAAAAATAGACGTATTAGATATGGAAGTCATAATAAGCCGTTAGTTATAACAGTATGAATAGTGCTTAAAACATATGCCTTTCTGATGATAATTACATTGATCATAAAAATACAGGTATACTTACTGGATACTTTGGCATATTCATTTGCATATTTTCTTTGTTATTCTTGATGGCATATATTATAGACATACAGATGGAGTGATAACAGAGTTAAGAGAGAAAGAAGGTTCAGAGGTCATCTGGCTCAAAATTATAATTTTGAAAATGAGGAAAATGAGACCCAGAATATTTAAGTGACTCAGTCAAATTATACTAATAGTAAGTCTCAGGCAAAGAGAATTACAAGTAATAGTCCCCAGAGTTAAATTTAGCTTGTTATGTTAATCATGATGATAGCAATGATATAATGTATGTGGTTTGAGACTTCTTAGCATGGGCCAATCTCTGATGAAAATCAATCATTTCTTTGTAATTCATATTCCTAAATAGCAAATTACTCTGGAGCACTAAAATGTTTACTGACTTGCCCAAAGTCACATATTTTGTATGTATGACTTGATCTCAACTTTTCCTAATTCCATCTTTCTATATGCTATAAACTATAAATTTTAAAAATAGTATTGGGCAGTTTAAAAAAAATTGTAGAGTTGAGCAGTTATCTTATCCTATACAATAAAGCCCTAAAAATGTAGAAGTGTAGAACGGGGAGCCAAAAGCAGACACACAGTATGACAGTAAGTCTGCTTGAACTGGGTAACATAGATGAGATATAAGGAATGTAGGGTATAAGTTTAAGCCATAGTTTCTATTTAGGAAATATGAACAGTACAAAAATGAAAGTATCCTGTGTAAGACATCAAACACATTGTAACTATCTATCATGTTCAAAACTTCTAGGTATAGGGGATATTAAAAAAAAAAAAACTAAATTAAATAAAACCTTAGCTCCAGAGGACTTTTATTCCCCTTGGGTAATAGATCACATAAAGAGATAAGTATGCATGTGATAACTTGAGAAAGAAATTGTTGAACTAGAGAAAGGCTTCCTTTGGGATAGAGACATATATATCTTGAAAGATTCCAGCTATTCTAAGAGGGAAAATTGAGAAGGAAACACATATCAATTAGAGAAATCCTATGCAAAAGCAGAAAGGCAGAGACTATTAAGATCAGTTTGAGGTATTACAAGTAGGTCAACTTTGACTGGATTGTAAAAGGTATAAAGGGGAATAAGTTGGGAAAGGTGGACAGGGTCCATCTTTGTGGATAACATTGTTTGGATTTTTATTCTAGTAATAGTAGCTGTTGAATGTTCTTGAGTAGAGATATAAGATGACTTGGGCTTTAGAAAATTGTATAGTGGATGACCCAGAGAGGCTAGAGATTGCAAACCTATGTTCTATCATAGGTTCAGAAGACTAAGAGACTGGTTCCAAGTAATTTAATCAGTTTTTCAAGCTTGAGCTCCTGAAAACTCAATTTATTAGTATTATTTGGACTGATTCTGTGAACCTTAAATATAGCCAGGAAAAAAGATACACACCTCCAAAGAATGCAAAAAAAATACTTTTTGTCTATATGTCAAAGCCCACTTTGAGACTACAATACTAAGAAACATGATTTGAGTGTGTATAAATAGAAGGCGATTAGGAAAGGAAGGATTAATTCTTTCCTCATATATCTAGGTTACAGAAAGAAATTAAGACTGAGATTGTGAGGGTCATACTCATTGGAAGGCTATGCACTAAATAGAACATTTGGCACAGTAATATAAAGAAGAGATTAAACCATAATTCATTTTTTAACCACTTGCTGCCCCAATTATTGGACTTCTTATTTCCCTTAGGCCTCAACTTATTTTTGCATTTAATGTCAATCTCTCCTCTTCTTTCTGAATCCATTTAGCTGTGTCTTTCTTGTCTCATGATTATTATGATATTACCCGTTATATTTTAGTAAGCAATGGCAAATAATAATAATAATTTTAAAAAAAAAGGATTGTGTTAGATAGGGCCTTATTGGTCAATAGAACTAGATATTTAGGAAAGATGACCAATAGAAATAAAAAGTAATATTTTCTGACTTGAAAGTGTAGTTTTAGTTTTTATAAATAAACAAAGGATATATTTAGTATATGGAAGAATCTAGGGGAGTAGTGTGTTCTCATTACTGTAAAAGATATCATGAGAGCAATAATTAGAACAGCTAGGTGATATTGATTTATGTGTACAAATAATTACCTTTATTAATTTTATTCAAGTGCTTGTTCTCAGATTTCTAAAAGGAAATATCTTTTACATTATATACAACCTATCATTCTCTCACCCCAAATCCAATCTTATCCAAGCTGTCAAAATGACCTCCCTAAAGCATGTTTCCTGGTGAGTAAAGAAAAGTGACTTTTTCTGTTAGAGCCCTCAGGTTCTAAAATAAAAGTCTCTGGTGTTCAAAACTTTTCATAATGTTTCTCTTCTCTTTTCTTTCAGTCTTTTTATGTATTTTACATCTTCCCCCATGCTCTTTGATACAATGACACTGGCCTCCATGTTGTTTCTCACATAACACATTCCATCATCTCATTCCTGGAAGGCATTTCTTTCTCTCATTTTTCCCACAAAAATCCCCTGCCTTTCTTCAAGTCCCAGCTAAAATTCTACCTTCTACAGGGAGTCTTTCCCCATTCCCTTATTTTCATGCCTTTTTCCTGTTGATTATGCCAAATTTATCCTCCATATATCTTGTTGGTGCATTATTGTTTATGTATTGCCTCTCTTATTTGATGATGAGCTCTTTGAGTACAGGTACTGTCTTCTATCTGTCTTTGTATCCCCAGAAGTAATAAAATACTTGTCATCTAGTAGGAACTTAATAAATTTTTTTATTGATTGGCTAACTTTAAAAAGTGAATCATTTCTACAAAATTTCCAATAATTTTATCATACAAAAGTAATGTAATTCTATTTTATTATTAATATAAAGATACCTGAAAGGCAAATAATTGATTTAGCTTGTCTTTTTTAGTACAATGTAACAATCACTACATGAATAAGTTTGCTCTTTGGAGTTTTTAGAGAAAAATGACCCTCCGGAAAAAATTCAGTTTCTCCTTTCATTCAGTGAGAGAGTGCCTGCACAATACTATTCTTCTATTCTATTCAACCCTCTGTTAATTTCACTTAATGTTATATGTCAATCTACTGTGTAAATAAAAAAACACAAGAGGAAATTTAGACTCTATCCCTACAGAGAGAAAGCTTGTTATATTCTTTTTCAGTCTCATTTGTTGAACTTATATTTTTATACCAGTTCTGTTTTCACGACTATTGATTTTTATTTCATTTTATGGAAAATGTTATCATGTGTACCTCGAATTTGACAAAAGTCTTGCTGCTACTTGTCAAACTTTCTGAATAAAACTGACTTCTCATACTCATAATTCATAACTCATAACCATAATATCTTTAATGAAACCTGAAAGTACTGGAGAGTTAGGGGCACAAAGTTGAAAAAAGGAGGAGGGCAAAGAAAGTGTTATTTTGTAAGTAATATGAAAATATGACTATACAAAATGAAAATTTGATTGGAGTATTTACTTTATTGGAATACAAACAAAAATACCAAAATATTAAAATGGCAAAAAACTTAATTAATATCAACAAAAAGGCTCACATTTTCAACAGAAAATGTAGGCAGAGGAATAAAAGTAGTCAGATATAATTGTTAATGTAAACATTACAGTTAGCAACAGATATAAAATAAAACAAAGAATCCAATGCAGAATAGAATGAAAAATTCATAGGAGAAAACTACTGATAAAACAACATTTGTGTTTTCAGATTTTTTTAAATCAGAATTTTAGCATGAGGAAGTAAACAAATATTGAAAATGGATATTTAAGTGGAAGATTATTTCTTATTAGGAAATAAGTCGAAACAGTAATCTGATAGAAATAAAGAAAATTATCTGAAGAATATAAGAACATCTGCAAACTTGAGGAAAGGTTCATATTAGAAAAAGGAAAGCAAAGTTTTAAAATAATGCCTTTGTAAATGTGCTACAAACTACATAAGTAGGCTATGGATGATAAGTTCCTGGTATAGATTAAAGAATAATGACAGAATGCCAAGGTCATTTTTTGATGAGAATCTCTACCTAGCCAGAAATTTATCTGGGTATCTTGTAACCAAAAGCAAAGCAGCTGATAAACTGCTGAATTTTTTTTCTAGTTTCACCTTTCAGATGAAAGGAAAAATGCCAAAGGAAACATCATTGAATTCTGACCAAATATTAAAATTATTGAAAATGATGGGGAAATGAAATATGTTACTTCATTCATATTAAACAAAGAGGGTGATAGTGGTCATGATTAGATATAGGAAGGTATATCATAGAATATAGTTGATCACATATTCTAAACTACCAGAAGAAAAATAACAAAGGAGGAAAACAAAAGATGATCAAAAAATGTGAGGTCACAATAACAAAACTAGTCAGCTGAAGTTGAACATCAATAGAAATCTTTCTGGCTACAAAAAGAACTTAAGTGAAGATTTAGATAGAAGATAGATAGATGATATAGACAGAAATAAAAATATTTGTATTTATCCATATCTATCTATATATACAGACATACATATCTGTGCATCTATATATATATATCTATATCTCTATGTGCATACATACATATCTATGCATCTATATCTATATCTATATATGAAATCAGAGCACATACAGCCAAAGATAAATGAATGGTATGTATTTGAATGTTTTTTACAATAGTATCTTAAAGACTAAATTCCACTATGAGGTGAAACAAGCACATACATTCAAATGCAAGCATAATAAGAAGGATTTTTACTTTAAAATTCTCTTGGAGTCAAGAAAAAGGATGTGAATGGATTAGATCTGCCATTTGGATGGCTGGCTAGCTGGATGGATGGATAGATTACAGAAAGGAAGTAGAAAGTCATTATCTATTAAATTTTGGAATTCTTTATAGAGAATCAGTTTCAGTTTGAAATAATTCAAAGATTTAAAGCTAGAAAAGACCATAAAGGTAATGGAGTCCAACTCCATCACTTTACAAATGAGAAAGCAAAGGTCTAAAGCATTACAGAATCACATAAATTGACTTTTGTCTAATGCACAAATGAAAGAAATCTTCACCATAACATATAAGGAAAGAGAATAAAGAATTATATAGCACCTATTATGGCACCATGCTAAGCTGTTTATAGAAATATCATCTCATTTGATCTTTACACCAATTTTGTGAAGTGGATGTTGCTATTTTCCCTTATGGTTTGGGGCACTGACATAAACAAAGATTAGATGATTTGCTCAGAATTGTGTAATTAATGTGTATCTGGGGCTGAATTTAAATTTTTGACTCCCGACTCAACACTGTGCCTTTTCTGTTACCATCTTCCTCAGACAAGTGGTCATCTAATCTCCATTTGAAGATCAACAAAGAGAAGAAATCATTGTGTCATTTGTTATCCACTTTTGTGGAGCTCAAAATTGAGGAAAATTCTTTGTTGTGGCATTTGTTATTTTTCTTGCCATCAAGAACTCTATCTTGCACAAATTACTTCTAGTGCTGTTCACTGGGGCAAGATAGACAACTTTAATCCCTATATTACACACTACCTCTTCAAATATTTGTAGACAATCATCTTCTGTCTGGTCCCCACCCCAAGCTTCTCTTCCCCAGGTTGAACAACATAACTCCTTGAACAGATTTTTCATATGACATGGATCCTTCACTTCTTAGTTTGCCTTCTGGCAACTTTCAACATTATTAATGATATGTCCTCATTAAACTATGGCATCCAGAGCTGTAAAGAATGCAGTAGATAAGGGTTAACTACTATTACAACCACTCCTTGAGTCTAGCTATCCAACCAGCTCTAAATATATCTGATTAGATTATTATCTAATTCATATCTTTCTTTTTCATAAGACAAAAATATTTTATTAAAGATTTTACTATCATCTGGACAAACCATAGAGACAACATTCTTCTTATGTGTAATTTTATCATTTCTATGAAAAAAAGAAATTACTTTTTTCTTTTTTTTAATTTTGGGGGAATAATATGTATTTATTTTGGTGATTTTAAACATATTTTTATGGATAATATCATTTATTATTCTTTTTAAGGCAATAAGATTATTTTGTTATTATATGTAGAAAATGTATATAACAATAACAAGCTATAAATGCTTTTATAAATGCTTTTTAAATAAACGCTATAAAATACATTTGTCTTTACCCAAAGTATAGTAAGATTTGGGGGTCCAAAGACTTACTTTAATATATCATTAAAAAACATGTCTATTAACCATTCTTATTTAGATTTAATATGACCAATATATTAATTTTTCCATAGCAAATGGCTTCCTTATTCATTCTTTTTTAATTTTTTTGGTTTTTAAATTTTATTTATTTAATATTTTCCCAGTTAGATTCAAAACAATTTTTACATTTGTTTTTAAGACTTTTGAGTTCTAGGTTCTCTCCTTTATCTCAACAATTAAGAAACCACATGTGAAGTTATTCAAAATGTTTCTATAAATGTCAAATTGTAAAAAAAAACCTATATCTCCTACCCTAATAAAAATAAAAACCCTTAAGAAAAATTAAGTTAAAAATAAAAGAGAGAGAGAGAAATAGAGAATGCTTTGATCTATATTCAGGCTTGATCAGTTCCTTCTCTTGGTATGGATAGGATTTTTCATCATAAATCCTAAGTATTTAGAATAATAATCATTTAACAGCTGATCATCCCAGAATATTACTATTACTTTGTATACACTATATTTTACTTTGTTCATGGAAGACATTCCAGATTTTTTCCAGCTCTTCTAGAGAGCATCTTGCTTCATCATTTTCCAGAGAACAATAATATTCCACTTGCTTCAAAAAAAGTTTAAAAAAAATTACTATTGCTAATTGCATTTCCCCCCACAATTTCTCCTCTCTAAGTTTTTATGAATTAAAGTATCCACTTGCCCATGTAGAGATGTTAACAGCCCAACCCTATTAAGGCCTTTATGATTTTCCTTTTATTTTTACCTTTTTATGCTTTTCAAATCTTATATTTGAAAAAAAAATTCTGGTTTTTTTTTATCAAAAATTGCCTTGAAGTCCTCTATTTTATCACATATCAACCTTTTCATCTGAGGGATTACATCCAATTTTGCAGGCTAATGTGATTCTAGCTCCTCTACTTTCCATAACATATCACAAGCCCATGTGATCTTTTAATGTAAAACCTGCTGAATCTTATGTTTTCCTTACTGTGGCTTTAATGTACTTAAATTCTTTCTTTCTGGCTACTTATAATATTTTCTCCTTCATTTAGGAATTCTATAAATTGGCTGTAATGTTCTGGAAGTTTTCTTTTAGGGATCTCTTTCAGGAAGTAATAGGTGGATTCTTTCTATTTCTGTTACCTTTTGGTGCTACAATATCTGGGCAGTTTTCCTGGGCAATTTGTTAAAAGATAACCTCTCCCTCTTCTTCTCCCTCTCATTCTTCTTCCCTCCCCCCTTTCTCTGTCTCTCTCTGTCTCTATTTCTCTCTCTCTCTCTCTCTCTCTCTCTCTCTCTCTCTCTCTCTCTCTCATTGCTTTTATGTAGTCCAATAATTTTAAATTCTCTCTCTCTGGAAATTAAATTTTCAGATCAGTTCTTTTTCCAATGAGATATTTCGACTGCTTTCTTTTTTCTCATTATTTTTGTTTTGTTTTATTGTTTCTTCATTTATCATAAAATTATTCACTTTCATTTCATCAGTTTTAATTTTTAAGTAATTATTTTTGCCAGTGAGCTTTTAGTGCCTCCTTTTTTTTTTCATTTGTCCAATTCTATTTTTGTAAACGTTTGTAGGAGTAGAAATGGAAAAAAAAACATTTGGCCAATTCTGCTTTTTAAAGTGTTCTCTCATTGGCTTCTTGTACTTCCTTTACCATTCAATCTACTCTGTTTTTAAGGAGTTATTTTTCTGTATTTTGGGGTAGCATCTCTTTTACTGAACTCTTGACTTATTTTTAAATTATTTTCTTGAATTACTCATTTCTCTTCCTAAATTTTTCTCTTTCTTACTTGATTTTCAAAAACCTTTTTTGTACTCTCGTAGAATCTGAGATTAATTTATATTTTTCTTTTATTTATTCATCTATTTGTTAGTTTGTTTGTTTACAAAGCATATGCATGAGTAATTTTTCCAATATTAACCCTTCCAAATTTTTCCTCCTTTCTTCCATCTTTTTCCCTAGTTGGCAGATAGTCCAATACATGTTAAATATGTTGAAATATGTGTTAAATCCAATATGTGTATACATAATTATACAGTTATCTTGCTGCAAAAGCAAGATCAAGAAGATGGAAAAGAAAAACTGAGAAAGAAAATTGTTGTGATACAGGAGCCACTTGCCAGTTGTTGCTGGAGGTCTAACTCAGACCTGTAGAATGGAGCAATTCATGTGAGAGAATAATGATGATACAATGAAAATGAAAGGCAATTGCATTGTCTAATCTCTCTTCTCTTGGCTACAATTTATTTCATTCCAAATCCACAAGGAACATCTGTGTTAGTGAAGGATGCTTTGCAACTCCTTTAAGTGTTATGATTCACAGCTGTGAAGGTTCTAAGAGAATTGACCTGTCCCTTCACTTAGGGATGATCCTTAACAGAAAACACAATGCAAGCAAATAACAAAAGAGAGAGTGAGAAGCTATGTTGTGGTCTACACTCTGTTCCCACGGTTTTCTCTCTGGCTCTCTTCATCACTGAACAATTGGAACTGGTTTGAATCCTCTCATTGTTGAAGAGAGACATGTCTATCAGAATTGATCATCAATATAGTCTTCTTGTTGCAATGTATAATGATCTCCTGGTTCTGCTCATTTCACTTAGCATCAGTTCATGTAAGTCTCTCCAAACCTCTCTGAAATCATCCTGCTGGTCATTTCTTACAGAATAAGAGTATTCCATAGCATTCATATACCATAATTTATTCAGTCATTCTCCAATTGATGGATACCTATTCAGTTTCCAGTTTCTTTCCAATACAAGGAGGACTGCCACAAACATTTTTACACATACAGGTCCCTTTCCCTCCTTTAAAATTTCTTTGGGATATAAACCCAGTAGAAACACAGTTGGGTCAAAGGATATTCACAGTTTGATAACTTTTTGAGCATAGTTCCAAACTGCTCTCCAGAATGGATCCATTCACAGTTCCACCAACAACGTATCAGTGTCCCAGTTTTTCCACATTCTCTCTAAAATTTGTCATTATCTTTTTCTGTCATTTTAGCCAATCTGACAGGTGTGTAGTGGTTTCTCAGAGTTGTCTTAATTTGCATTTCTCTGATCAATAGTGATTTGGAGCATCTTTTCATATGGCTAGAAATAGTTTCACTTTCTTCATCTGAAAATTGTTCATATTCGTTGACCATTTAACAATTGGAGAATGGCTTGAACTATTATAAATTTGAATCAATTGAAAGGGGCAGAGCCAAAATGGCAGAGATGACACACGTTTCCTTCTGATCTTCTCCTACAATCCTCAGACTAATTAGCAAATCCAGCCTTTGAATTAACTCTGGACCAGCAGAACCCTCAATTTATATATTTTTGGAAGCTTTGAATATAGAATCTTTGACTTTGTTATCTTTTGAATATTTGTGTTGATCTTCCTTATCACTATGGTAACTTTACATGGTTGAAATCTTTTTTTTTTTTCCCTCATGTCCTCATTTTTCTAGTCTGTTACTTGACTTTTGACTCTTTATAAAGAAGTCTGCTTTCAGGGTGGAAGGTTCACTGTTCCAAGCTTAAGGAGCTTCATGAAGCTGTTTTTCAGGAATACTTCTAAGGACCTATAAGTTCTCAATTTTCCCAGGCTGGTATGATTCTAAGGAAAGATGATGTCTACTTCTCTTCTGGCCTATGCTCTGTCATGTGAGTAACTACAAGCACTCTGCTGCACTGGAACTTTGAAGAGAGCCTATCTTCTAGCTCTGGTATGCTAGTGCTCCTGTTCCCCTAGGACTGCCCTTCAGGATTACAGCCCAGATCTGAGTATGGACAAACCAACAGAGTCTTGCTTCAGTGCTAGCAAAGAAACCCCTGTAATTTCCTTCTGACCAGTTGTTTGACCCCTTTACTATATGTGGCCTGAGAGTTCCAGAAGCTGCCTTAGTTGCTCAGTGTCTCACAATGCCTGCTCCTAGTTTTCTGGTACCAAGGCTACACTGGCACAGCCCTGCTGTGGGCTGTGCATCATATTCACGCTTATGCGACAAATCTTTCTTGCTGTCTTTCTAAGTTGTCTTGGGCTTTGAAAATTGCTTCACTCCATCTTTTTGGCAGCTCTAGAATATATTTATTTGGAGGGGTTTCTAGAAAAGCTGAGGCGGGTTCCTGTCTTTCCTACAACATTTTGTCTTTGCCTTTTCTTATTTTAAGGTATAAACTCTCTCATAGTAATTTTTGTTTTGTCATTTACACTTTAGAAACCACTAAAAGGCACTAAACAGAGTGCAGATGGCTTGTCCAAGGTGCAGATAGTTATTCAACTAAAATGTGAATTCTTTTCTTTTAAATTCAAATGGAAGACTATTTTGTACTGTACTGAAAACTGAAGTAAAATAATAATTGAGGATATAATTGGAACATTAAATTGCTACAAATAATTCCATATTATTTTAATCCAAATGTAAAATGTTGCCAGTCTAAGGCAAGGAAAGGGTTCCAATATTTTTAAAAGGTAGAAGATAGATTCTGCAAAAGATATATCTAGTGATAGCAATTTCTGGTAAAATTTTAGAATAGATAATTGTTATTACTTATAATGGGAAGCAGTGATCACGTGAGTTAATAAAAAAAATCTTGCTAAATAATCTGGTTTCATTTTTTTTTAATTCAAGGATTGTAGACTTATAAACAAGAGAATGCTATCACTTTTAGGAAGATATTTAAATGTAACCTTGTGGATAAGAAGGGAAAAAAAATGTGTGCTGGATTGTTGTATAATTAGCTGAGGTTGTAACTGATTGAATAACTGTCCCCAAAAGAATACTGATGAAAGTTAACTTGAGGGTGGTCTTTAATACTGTGCCTCAGGGCTACAAGACAGTGGCTTGTCTCACTTAATATATTTATCAGGGTTTTTATTATAGATATGGAAAAGCTGCTTATTACACTTGCAAATAATGAAAAATAAAAAAAAATGTTAGTTAATTCAGTCAGTTATCTTGATCTACTATTCCTATGTAGACACAGCCTTTGTATACTGTCTTTCCACATATACCTAAAATAACAGGGGAGTAATCCAGGAACTAGAAGCATATGGATCAAATTTTCTATTGCCCTCCAAAACCATAATGTAATTTCAAACTTTTATTACTATTGATTTTAGTTAGTGCTTCAAAACCATCAAAACTATTAGGAAGAAAAAAGATGTCCGTGTTAGGAGACATAGCTAAGTGTCATCCAATAGCATAAACATCTGGACAGGGGGACCAGTAACTTTAAGGTATCAGTGCTATCATTAAACTACAAGATATTAATATATTGAAGGATATCTGATATAATTTTAATTTTAATTCTTATTTACTAGACTTCTTTCTACCAAAAGTAATCCAACTATAAAAAGTGCAAGGTTGTTTTTTTTTTTAACATATCAAAACTATTTTTGCTATTTATGTCTGCTGTGGTTGAGTTATAACACTACTTCTTCAGTTAATGGTAGCATTCAAAGTCATTCATCATTAACCAAACCAAACAATACTGCATAAATATTTGGAATGGAATAGTTTCTAGGCAGGCTGCAGTAATATGTTTGATCTATCTCTGCTAGAGGAAATATATGAATTTTAGGAATGAGAAAAAGTCCTTCAGCTTATTCCCGTCAAATACATTAATGCATTTTGTCTTGAATTTTAATAACTTCTGGCACAGAAACAGATTCAGTATTTTCACACTGTGGGTTTAACTTTTCTTGTTATAGCTAGTACATTCAGGGATGGCACTCTTAAACACCAATTCTCATGATACAAAAACTCAAAATTAAAGCACGTTTGTATATGACAGGCCTTGGAAAATATCAAAGCCTAGTGGTATTAATCTTCAATTCCAGTTCTCTTTCACCTTAACAAAAAGTGGTACTCTCAGGAAAAAGTTTTTACAGAATTGATGAGGGAATACAAGTGGTCAAAGTTTAACTCTCTTGGAGTTCCATTTAGCCAAAGTAAGATTAGTAATGTACCTATTTTTGATAATTGTGTATATTAGGGGACTCGTTGCTATTCATTGTGCAAAAAAAAAATTGACAAGGCAGAAATAAGTATTAGCTTTTAAGATGGATTTTCTGAAATTTCATTACTCAATGTGAAAAAGAAATCAATTATCTTATTGGTTGTATAAAGCATAATAAGTAATTCTATAGTTGGGTTAGAAAATTGTTTTGTGGCTCAAATAACATCCCTGATCATATCTGCCTTACAAAACTATGCCTTTGATTATAAGGGAACTCAAAAAATGAATGCTGTAAGATTTTGTTCAAGTCTCATTCAGATCTGGAATGAATATATCAAACTGATTGACTAATTAGTGGAGATACTATAACAAGTTATTTTCAACTGCTTATAATCCAAAATCCTAGCTAATCCCTTAATTTCTGGAGCATATGAACATATGTGAACATGTATATATATAATATATACACATATATTATATATATATACACATGTGTGTATATCTTTGTATATATTAGTTACATATATTAGTTATTTCATATGTATTAGTTATTTCCATAAACATTTTAATTACCTCAAAATCACATTGCAATTTTTTTATTAAAGCTTTTTATTTTCAAAATATATTCATGGACAATTTTTAGCCATTGATGTCACAAAACCTTCTGTTCCAGTTTCTCCACCTTCCCTTTACCCCCTCCCCTAGATGGCAAGTAATACAATATATGTTAATCATGGTAAAATATATGTTAAATCCAATGTATGCACACATATTTATACAATTATCTTGCTGTACAAAAAAAGTCAGATCAAAAAGGATAAAAATGAGAAAGAAAATAAAATACAAGCAAACAACTACAAAAAGAGTGAAAATGCTATGTTGTGATCCACAATCAGTTTCCACAGTCTTCTCTCTGAGTCTAGGCTTGGATCTCTTCATCATAAGATCATTGGAATTGGCCTGAATAATTTCATTTTGAAAAGAACCATGTCCATCAGAATTGATCATTGTGTAATCTTCTTGTTGCCATGTATAATGATCTCCTGGTTCTGCTCATTTCACTTTGCATCAGTTCATGTAAGTCTCACCAAAGCTCTCTAAAATCATCCTGCTGGTCATTTCTTACAGAATAATAGTATTCCATAGCATTCATATACCATAAGTTATTCAGCCATTCTACAATTGATGGGCATCCACTGAGTTTCCTGTTTCTTGCCACTACAAAAATGGCTGCCACAAACATTTTTGCACATATGGGTCCCTTTCCCTCCTTTTGAATCCCTTTTTATAATCTCACTAGAAACACTGCTTGATCAAAGGGTATGCACAGTTTGATAACTTTTTGAGTATAGTTCCAAACTGCTCTCCAGAATGGTTGGATCTGTTCACATTTCCATCAGCAATGTATCAGTGTCCCAGTTTTCCAACATCCCCACCAACATTCATAATAATCTTTTCCTGTCATCTTAGCCAATCTGACAGGTGTATTGTGATATCTCAGAGTTGTCTTGATTTGCATTTCTCTGAGCAATAGTGAATTGGAGCACCTTTTCATGTGGCTACAAATAGTTACAATTTCTTCATCTAAAAATTGTCTGTTCATATCTTTTGACTGTTTATTAGTTGGAGAATGTCTGGAACTATTATGAATTTGAGTTAATTCCCTATATATTTTAGAAATGAGGCCTTTAGAATTAGAGTAGGCAATGAGGACACTAAACTATCACTCTTTGCAGATGATATGATGGTATATTTAGAGAACCACAGAGATTCTACTAAAAAGCTACTAGAAAAAATTCATCCCTTTAGCAAAGTTGAAGGATACAAAATAAATACCCATAAATCCTCAGCATTTTTATACATCACCAACAAAATCCAACAGCAAGAGATACAAAGAGAAACTCCATTCAAAATAACTGTCAATAGCATAAAATATTTGGGAATCTATCTACCAAAGGAAAGTCAGGAATTTTATGAGCAAAATTACAAAAAACTTTCCACACAAATAAAGTCAGATTTAAATAATTTGAAAAATATTAAGTGCTCTTGGATAGGCTGAGCAAATATAATAAAGATGACAATACTCTCTAAACTAATCTATTTAGTGCTATACCAATCAGACTTCCAAGAAAGTATTTTAATGATCTAGAAAAAATAACAACAAAATTCATATGGAAGAACAAAAGATCGAGAATCTCAAGGAAATTAATGAAAAAAAAATCAAATGAAGGTGGTCTAGCTGTACCTGATCTAAAACTATATTATAAAGCAGCAGTCACCAAAACCATTTGGTATTGGCTAAGAAATAGATTAATTGATCAGTGGAATAGGTTAGATTCACAAGACAAAGTAGTCAGCTATAGCAATCTAGTGTTTGACAAACCCAAAAATCCTAACTTTTGGGATAAAAATTCATTATTTGACAAAAACTGCTGGGATAACTGGAAATTAGTATGACAGAAATTAGGCATGGACCCACACTTAACACCATATATCAAGATGAGATCAAAATGGGTCCATGATTTAGGCATAAAGAACAAGATTATAAATAAATTAGAGGACATTGGATAGTTTATCTCTCAGACTTGTGGAGGAGGGAGAAATTTGTGACCAAAGATGAACTAGAGACCATTATTGATCACAAAATAGAAAATTTTGATTACATCAAATTAAAAGGCCTTTGTACAAACAAAACTAATGCAAACAAGATTAGAAGGGAAGCAACAAACTGGGAAAACATATTTACAGTTAAAGGTTCTGATAAAGGCCTCGTTTCCAAAATATATAGAGAAATGACTCTAATTTATAAGAAATCAAGTCATTCTCCAATTGATAAATGGTCAAAGGATATGAACAGACAATTTTCTGATTATGAAATTGAAACTATTTCCCCTCATATGAAAGAGTGTTCCAAATCACTATTGATCAGAGAAGTGCAAATTAAGACAACTCTGAGATATCACTACATACCTGTCAGATTGGCTAAGATGACAGGAAAAAATAATGATGAATGTTGGAGGGGATGCAGGAAAACTGGGACAATGATGCATTGTTGGAGTTGTGAACAAATCCAACCATTCAGGAGAGCAATCTGGAATTATGCCCAAAAAGTTATCAAACTGTGCATACCCTTTGATCCAGCAGTGCTACTACTAGGCTTATACCCCCAAGAGATACTAAAAAAGGGAAAGGGACCTGTATGTGCCAAAATGTTTGTGGCAGCCCTGTTTGTAGTGGCTAGAAACTGGAAAATGAATAGATGCCCATCAATTGGAGAATGATTGGGTAAATTGTGGTATATGAATGTTATGGAATATTATTGTTCTGTAAGAAATGACCAGCAAGATGAATACAGAGAGAATTGGAGAGACTTACGCGAATTGATGCTAAGTGAAATGAGCAGAACCAGGAGATCATTATATACTTCAACAACGATACTGTATGAGGATATATTCTGATAGAAGTGGATTTCTTTGACAAAGAGACCTAACTCAGTTTCAATTGATAAATGATGGACAGAAGCACCTACATCCAAAGAAAGAACACTGGGAAATGAATGTAAACTATTTGCATTTTTGTTTTTCTTCCCGGGTTATTTTTACCTTCTGAATCCAATTCTCCCTGTGCAACAAGAGAACTGTTCAGTTCTGCAAACATATATTGTATCTAGGATATATTGTGACATGTTTAACATGTATAGGACTGCTTGACATCTGGGAGGGGGTGGAAGGAGAGAGGGGGAAAATCAGAACAGAAGTGAGTGCAAAAGATAATGTTGTAAAAAATTACCCTGGCATGAGTTCTGTCAATAAAAAGTTATAATTATTAAAAAAAAAAAGAAAATAAATAAATACAACAAAATGTTTAGAAAAAAAAAGAAATGAGGCCTTTATCAGATCCTTTGGATATAAAAATGTTTTCCCAGTTTATTGCTTCCCTTCTAATCTTGTCTGCATTAGTTTTGTTTGTACAAAAACTATTTAACTTAATATAAGCAAAATTATCTATTTTATAGACATTTTATAATCAATAATGATCTCTAGTACTTCTTTGGTCACAAATTCCTTCCTCCTCCACAATTCTAAAAAGTAAACTATCCTATGTTCTTCTAATTTGTTTATAGTATCATTTTTATGTCTAGATCATGAACCCATTTCAACCTTATCTTGGTATGTAGTGTTCAGTGTGGGACTATAACTACTTTCTGCCATACTAGTTTCCAATTTTCCCAGGAGTTTTTGTCAAATAGTGAATTCTATCACAAAAGATGAGACTTTTTGGTTTCTCAAATATTAGATTGCTATAGTCAGTGGCTACTTTGTTCTGTGAGCCCAACCTATTCCATAGATCAACTAGTCTATTTCTTAGCCAGTGCCAAATGGTTTTGATGACCGCTGCTTTATAATATAGTTTTAGATCTGGAACAGCTAGACAACTTTCATTGGCTTTTCTCTTCATTAATTCCTTTGAAATTCTTGACTTTTTGTTCTTACAGATGAATTTTGTTGTTATTTTTTCTAGGTCAGAAAAATAGTTTCTTGGGAGTTTGATTGGTATACCACTAAATGAATAGACTAGTTTAGGGAATATTGTCATCTTTATTAGATTTGCTCAAACTATCCTAGAACAATTGATATTTTTCCAATTGTTTAGATTTGACTTTGTTTGTGTGGAAAGTGTTTTGTTGTTTTACTCACATAGTTCCTGACTATCCCTTGGCAGATAGAATCCCAAATATTCTATACTAGCAACAATTATTTTAAATGAAATTTTTCTTTATATCTTTTGCTATTGGATTTTGTTAGTGATGTATAAGAATGCTGGTGATTTATGTGGATTTATTTTGTATCCTGCAACTTTGCTAAAGTTGTGGATTATTTCTAATAGCTTTTTAGTACAATCTATGGGGTTCTCTAAGTATACCATCATATCATCTGCAAGGAGTGATAATTTGGTTTCCTCATTACCTACTCTAATTCTTGTAATCTATTTTTCATCTCTTATTGCCAAAGCTAGCAATTCTAATACAATATTGAATAGCAATGGTGATAGTGGGCAACCTTGTTTCACTCCTGATCTTATTGGGAGTGTTTCTAGTTTATCCCCATTACATAAGATGCTTGCTGATGGTTTTAAATAGATGCTACTGACTATTTTAAGGAAAAGTCCATTTATTCCTATACTCTCTGGTATTTTTAATTGGAATGGGTATTGGATTTTATCAAATGCCTTTTCTGCATCTATTGAGATAATCATATGCTTTTTGTTAATTTAGTTATTGATATAGACAATTATGTTAATAGATTTCCTAATATTGAACCAGCCCTGCATTCCTGGTATAAATCCTACTTTGTCATAGTGTATTATCCTGGGGATTATTATCTGTAATCTCTTTGCTAATATTTTATTTAAGATTTTTGCATCAATATAAATTAGGGAGATCAGGCTATAATTTTCTTTCTCTGTTTTCATCCTACCTGGCTTAGGTATCAGTTCCATGTCTGTATCATAAAAGGAGTTTGGCAGAAGTCCTTCATCCCCCCCCCTTTTTTTTTTCAAATAGTTTATATAGTATTGGAGTTAATTGTTCTTTAAATGTTTGATAGAATTCACATGTAAATCCATCTGGTTCTAGGGATATTTTCTTAGGGAGTTAATTAATAGCTTGTTCTATTTCTTTTTCTAAAATTGGGATATTTAAGTAATTTATTTCCTCTTCTGTTAATCTAGGCAATCTATATTTTGTGGGTATTCCTCCATTTCACTTAGGTTGTCAAATTTATTGGCATAAAGTCGAGCAAAATAACTCCTGATAATTGCTCTAGTTTCCTCTTCCTTGGTGGATAGTTCTCTCTTTTCATTTTTGTGACTAACAATTTGATTTTCTTTTTTTCCTTTGTCTTATCAAATTAACTTAAGTTTTATCTATTTTGTTGGCTTTTTTCATAAAACTAACTCTTAGTTTTATTCATTAATTCAACAGTTATTTTAATTTTAATTTTATTGCTCTCTCCTTTATTTTTAGATTTTCATTTTGAGGTTTTTTAATTTGTTCTTTTTCTATCTTTCTTAGTTGCAAGCCCAATTTATTGATCTTCTCTTTCTCTATTTTATGCAAATAATTCTTTAGAGATATAAAATTTCCCCTTATTATCACTTTGGCTGCATCACTCAAATTTTGATATGTTGCCTCATTATTCTCATTCTCTTGGATGAAATTATTGATTGTGTCTATAATTTGGTGTTTCACCCATTCATTCCTTAGGATGAGATTATTTAGTTTCCAATTTCTTTTTGGTCTATTTTTTCCGTGGCCCTTTATTTGTGGTGAGCTTTTTCTTCTCAAAACACAGCCAGTTGATAAAAGTTCAGATCTTTTATTATCTCCAATATAGCCCAGTTAGCGTAGAGGCCTATCTCTCTGCTTGGTTCCAAGAGCTCCCTCCGAATGTCGCCAAATCCAAAGGTCTGGTCCTTCAGCCTCTGCCTCTGCTTTCTTCTGCCTCCAACCAGCACAGAGATGGAATGAATCTCTGAAATCTCGACTTGTAGCTTCTTCACTCTGAAGAAGTTCTTCTGCCACCAGCCAGCCAAGTGGAAAATATTCTGCCTTGCCTCGGAGAGAGGGCTTCTGGCGTAACTCCGCTGAAATCTCAACTTGTAGCTTCTTCACTCTGAAGAACTTCCTTGACTGGCCCATTGAAGCTCTATTTATGCTAGTGCTCTCTGGCCCAAAGAGCTTCAAGGGAGGTGTGAACTCATTGAACTCCAATGAGTAAAGGTGTGAACACAAGCCTTGTATTAACTAGTTCTACTTAGTACCTTGTTTCAGGTTCTGCCCAAAACATCTTCTTGTAAGATTAGATCAACTCTAATTAGTTAGCAGTTAGTAAGGATTCCAACATTTATTGAATGAAATTTTTATGGATCATGATCTGAAAAAAATGCATTTACTATTTCTGCCTTTCTGCATTTGGTTTTGAGGTCTTTATCTCCTAATATGTGGTCACTTTTTGTATAGGTTCTATGAACTGCCGAAAAGAAAGTGTACTCCTTTTTGTCTCCATTCTTTTTCTCCAAAGATCTACCATATCTAGTTTTTCTAGTATCCTAATTACCTCTTTAATTTCTTTCTTATTTATTTTATGGTTTGATTTATCTAGTTCTAGAGAGCAAGGTTGAGATCTCCCACTATTATAGTTTTGCTGTCTATTTCTTTTTGCAACTTTCTTAATTTCTCCTTTAGAAATTTAGATGTTATACCACTTGGTGCATATATGTTTAGTCTTGATATTGCTTCATTATCTATGGTACCCTTTAGCAAGATATAATTTCCTTTTTTATCTCTTTTAATCAGATCAATTTTTGCTTTTGCTTGATCTGAATTGAGGATGGCTACCCCTCTTTTTTTTTACTTCACCTGAAGCATAATAGTTTCTGCTCCAGCCTTTTACCTTTGCTCTGTATGTATCACTCTGCTTTAAAGGTGTTTCTTGTAAACAACATATTGTAGGATTCTGGCTTTTAACACAGTTTGATATCTGCTTACATTTTATGGGAGAGTTCACCCCATTTACATTTACAGTTAAAACTACTAATTCTGTATTTTCTGTCATCTTATTAACCCTGAATTATGCTGTTATCTTTCCTTTTCCTCTTTTCCCTCCTCCCTAGTTAACTATATATATATATTTTTTAAAAGTATCTCTTATTCCTGTATTTTGTGGTGTTTTTGAAAGTATGTAATATTTTCAAGAGCTTTTTAAAATCTATGTTCTAATGGTATGATTTTTATTTATTTATTTTCTTTTTATTGGTGTAGTCAATTATATTTATAGTTTTTCTAGTATTGATCTGGCCCTGCATTTCTGTTAAAAAAAAATGTACCTGGTCATAGTCTTTTATTTTTGTGATGTATTTCTATAGTCTCCTTACCATTATTTTATTTAATATTTTTAAATATGTTTTGCAATGAAATTTGTTTATAGTTTTTTTTAATGTTTTTACTGTTACTGGTTTAAATATGGAATCCATTTATTTATCATAAAAGAAATTTGCTAGATTTATTTTTAACCTCTTTTTCCTTCAAAATGCATACTATTGGAATTAATTATTCTTTAATAATTTGTTAGAATTTACTTAAAATTTACTTGAAAATCCATGTGATATTGTTTTTCTGAGAACTAATTTATTTATGGTTTGTTTCATTTCTTTTTTTTCTAAAAGAGACATAAAAATATAACATTTCTAGTTAGAAAAATATAAATTCCCTAGATTGACACATCTATTTCATTTGTCAGTTTTCTTGGCTTAAATTGAACAAATTTGCTCTTGATAATGGTTTTAATTTAATCTTCTTTGTTCATGCATTCACCCTTTTTATGATGGTAATTTTGTTGTCTTCCTTTTTAAAATCATAATTACAAAGTGCTTTGAGTTTTGCATAAGACATCTAGTTTTACTTATTAGCTCTTTTTTTCTTTAAAACTTATTGAACTTTCCCTTGATTTTCATCATTTTTGTTTTGGTATTTCATTGAGGATTTTTGATTTGTTCTTTTTCTAGGGATTTTTTTTTTTTTTTGCCAATCTTATCTTTTTGCATTTAATTACTGTAAGCATTTAGAGATATAATTTTTCCTTTAATTACTGCTTTTGCTGTATCCCACAAATTTTGGCATATTATCTCATTGCTGTCATAATCTTTAATGAAATTATTGATTTTTTTTATGGTTTGTTCTTTGGTGAATTTGATTTCAGTGTGTTCCAAAAAGGGAGCATTTAATATTTTTTGCATTTGGTTATAATGTTTAACACACTTGCATTCATTCCTTTGTTGTGAAGATGCAATCTTAAGTCAGAAATTGTATACTCTTTCTTGTTCCCATTCAGTTTTCTCCAAAAGTGTGTTACATTTAGCTTTTCTAAAATTCTACTCATCTCCTTAAATTCTTTCTTAGTTATTTTTTGGTTAGATTAACCAATTGGAAGGGCTAAATGGAGATCAGTTACTATTACTGTTTTTCTGTCTGCTCCCTCCTATAATTCATTCAATTTATCATTTAAAAATTTTGATACTCTCATTTGTTTTATATTGATATTACTTTACTGTCTATGGTGCTTTTTTGGCAAAATGTAGCTTCCCTACTTAATTCTTTTAATTAAGTCTGTTTTTGATTTTTCTTTGTATGAGATGGTGATTGATATTCCTATTATTATTTGTTGGGAGTTCAAATGTTGGGGTTCTTGTTTTTCTCACAGCCGGTTTAGCTTAGAGCCCTCTGAATGTCTCCAAATCCAAGGGTTTTGTCCTTTAGCCTCCAACCAGCACAGAGATGGAATGAATCTCTTGTCTCCTTCACTTGGGGCTCGGCTAGCTTTCTGGTGAGTCTTTCAGACCAGCTGGGTCTCAGTGGGGGAAGTGCAGGAGCCCAGCCACCAACTACAATGGTGTGAAATAAAGATGAATCTGGTTGTCCACTGAACTCTCCACTCGTAGCTTTATCCTCTGAAAACTCTTCGTCTGCCACCAACCAGCCAAATTGAATATATTCTGCCTTGCCTCGGAAAGAGGGCTTCTGGTGTAATTCCGCTGAAATCTGTCAAAGTGCTCTCTGGCTGCACCAGAGTCGCTCCTCTCGAGTCCAGCTGAACTCTCCTCTGCGACCAGCCAGCCAAGTGGAAAATGTATTCTGGAATAGCTCTCTCTCCTCATTGGCCTTATATGTGAATCTTCTGAGAGAATGGGATTATGGGTTTTCTCCCATAGTGCTCTCTGGCCCAAAGAGCTTTAAGGGAGGTGTGAACACAAAGATGTAAACACAAGCATTGTACTAATTAGTTCTACTTAGTACCTTGTTTCAGGTTCTGGCCAAAATCTTCTTGTAAGATTAGATCAACTCTAATTAGTTAGCAGTTTGTAAGGATTCCAACAATTATTATTGTTGTTGTTGTTTATTTCAGTTGCAGCATAATCAGGTCTTCTAAAGTGTTCTTTCTTCCTTTTGTTAACTCCATGTAAGCTTTCTTTTTCAAGAGTATTTTGGTAAACAGGGTATTGTGAGATTCTAATTTCTAGTTTCTAATCCATTTTGTTAGCTGGTTCTATTTGTGGGTGAATTCACCCCATTCCCATTTATGAATGCTAACTTTGTTTCCTTTGCTCCTATTCTCTTTTTTATCTTTCCTCCTTCCCTCTCCTTTTTTTTTTTTTTTTTTGAAACCTTGTCCATCTTGCACAGCTCATTTTACTTCTGACTGCAGTGTCTCTTAATTTGCCCTCCCATTTGTCAACATCTGCCATGTCTCTTAACCTGTCTCTTTGTGTTTCACTTTTGACTAAGATTTCTATATCTGTGTGGTATATGTATAAATAAACACATATAGGTATATTCTTTCCTCTTTCAACCAGTTTAGATGGAAGTTAGGTTCAACTCTTGCCTATATTACTTAATTTTCTCCTCTGCTTTAAAAACTCTTTTTCATATGTCTCTGTTTTGTAAAATCATTTCCCCTATTATTCCTTTCTTTCCCTTCTCCTAACAGATTCCTCTTTTTCAGCTTTCCATTTTTCTTTTGAAATCATTCCATCATAATAGATTTATATCATTCCTTTTGTCTAAGTAATCTTTTTATAAAAGCACTAATATTAGATAGTAATCCTCTTATTTGTCATGTTCTAGTTTGGAATTTAGTTTAGTTAAGTTTTTCTTGATTTCTCACTTATGTTTGCTCTTTTTTGCCTCTTTTGAGTAATATGTTCCTAATCAGATTTTCTTTTCAGCAAGAATGTCTGGAAGTCCTCTATTTAATTAAACATACTTTTTTGCCTTGAAGGAATATATTAAGTTTTTCTTGGTAGAATAATCTTGGTTTTTTATTCTAGCTTGTTTGCCTTCCTGAATGCCATATTCCAAGTACTTATTTTCTTTAAGTGGTAGTGGCTAAATCTTGTAAATCCTAACTATGTTCATGGTTTTAAAAGCAATTTTCCTGCTTCCATATTTTCACCATGACATGGGAGCTCCATAATTTGGCAATAGTATTACTATAAGTTTTTATTTTCAGACATCTTTAGGGATAGGGAGATGATCAGTGAATTTTTTTATTTCTATTTTGTCATATGGTTCTAAGGTATTTAAGCAGTTCCCTATTATAATTTCTTAAAATATAATGTCATTGTTAATTGCTTGAAAACAAAAATAAATATATGGTTCTTCTTCTCAAGAAGCTAATATTCTAATGAAGGTCACAGTATACAAAAATCAGTATATAAATATATTTATAAGTATATATTAATGGTCTTCTCATAGGGGAAGACACTGGACAAAAGGTGGAAAAAGGAAAATCCTCAAGGAAAGTGACATTTAAGCTGAGTAATCTTAAAGAAAGCCAGGCAAGCCAAGGCTGATGGCAGAGAATATTTCGGACATGAAGGATAGCAGCTGGAAAAAGCATCATATTAGGAGATAGATTCTAAAAAGATTGATATCATTGAATTGTAGAGTAAGTGTATAGAAGTAAATTACAGAAAAAAACTGAAAAAAAAAAACAAGTTGTAGGGACAAAAATGGAAGAAGAGAAATGCTGGGAGTAAATATTTATATAACATATGCTAGTCAATGTGCGAGATACTTTATAAATATTATCCTCAATATAATCCTGAGAGATAAATACTATTTTTATTACTATTTTAAAGTTGAGGAAACTAAGGCAAATGGAAGTTATATGATTTGTTCAAGATCACACAGGTAGTATGTTTCCAAGGCTGTGTTTGGACTGAGGTCATTCTTACTCTAGATTCACTAATCACTGGTAACAAGCTTTAGGAAAATCACTTTGTCAATGGAATGGAGGTTGAATTGGAATAGAGAAATACTTGAGACACAGGTAGAGACCAAAATGCTGTTTCAGTAGTACATTTGTGAAATCAAGGTGGCACCCATGTCAATACCATGTAAGTATACCCAGTAAATATAAAGTAATATTAGCATCATTTGTTTGAGGACATTTCCATTTGACTCCCCATCAGAAAAAAGCTAGAAAAATTTGAGTTACATAGATCACTCTATGTAGGTTATATAAAGTCATTATGTTAGGTATAGGTGCAGGTATAAGAACTATGAAACAAAAGAGCTTTGTGATAAGGTTTTAAAGATTTAATTAGGGGAAAAACATAAAAGACCTGTACATAATACCATGGTAATATTGAAAGTGAAAAAATGCAAATTTCTGTGAAAATTCAAGGAATGAGAGAATAGTCAGAGAAAACATCATGAAGATGAAATAGTATAGTAGTTTTAGTAGTTTAGTTTTCAAAGAATGATGAAATTTCGATTAATAGATATGGGCTGGTAGGCAAAGAACATTTTCAACCTTTTTTTTTTTTTCTTTTTACAGATGAGGAAATTGAGACCAGTTGACTTAGCAAGTCCCATGACTTATAAATTCCAAAAGTGCACCTCAAAATCAAATTGACTTTCTACCATAGCCTAGCATATTACTACTATGTTTTTGGAGAGGAGTACAAGCTGAATTTGTTACTTTCCTGACTCAGCATTGTTAATTAGCTATAGTCTCAATCTGGGATCTCCATAAGCAGCTGGATCATTCTTCTTTTGAAGAAAGACCTATTGCCTCTTTACCTCACACATCCCTTTGACATACCAATTCCTTTTTCTCGTTATGGAGGTGTTTTTCATACCTCTATTTTGGGAAGGGTCCTAGGCCTACTAATTTTTATTTCTTTTTAAACTGTACTTTTAACTCACCTAACTTTAGCATTATATCAAAATTCATTTGATTTCTACCCTAGGCTTTTCAGTATTCTTTTATGTGTTTCCTTTCTATATTAAATTGGAAGCTTCTTAAAGGCAGGAACCTTTTACTTATTTGTATCTCTGGTGCTTAATTGTCTGGAACAAAGTAAGTACTTAATAAATGTTTATTGCAGTCCTACTTTCTAAACTAGTATTCTAGAAGTGCTTATATGGTATTGGAATAGCTCCAAAAACTTGGGCACAATAAATCATGTCTAGGACAGAAGCCTGATCTTATAAAAAGATTGTTCAACAACAAAAATTATAAGAAAAATTAATGGGAAAGTCACATTTTCATTACTTTTTATAGCTATATTGCATATATAGATTACAGTTCTAAAGATTATATTAATTTTATAGATTACATATTCCTTGTCAACTGTTAGAGATAACTTTGAGAATTTCATAATGGCATAGTTGTAAAATATTAAATTCATTTTTCTGTTCTCATTTTTCAATCATCAAATTCAACAGATTGCCTTTTTGAAACTTCACATGTTATAAGATCTGAAGAGCAAAACATTAATACTTTCAGGTTACTTTGAGTAAGATAATGATACCCTTTCAATCTTTTAAAGAGAATTATTCTTTTGTTTATGCAGAAATTTTATTAAATCATGATTAGTCCACATTTAGGAAGCCAAAATAAATCTGGTATTTTTTAAAAGTAAATTGAAATATCCCCTCTCAGAAAGATATGACTTCAGATTCCTCTAGCTGCATATTTTATAGCACTCTTATGAAGTAGTATTGGAGATAAATCTCTCTCCAGGAATATCATGCACTAATGGCATGGGAAAACAAAACAAAATAAAATAAAAAATATTGGATTCTATTCTAATGAGGTGAAAAATGAAACAAATCAAAACAAACAAAAAAACTTTTTTTTTGATCTATAAAGGGAGACTTTTTTTTCTGGGTTTAGGGGAATTAATTTTTTAAAATTAGCAATGAAATTTTATAAAATAAGATTGCCAGATTTCTTAAAATACACATTAGTGATAATATTTTCATTTTAGGAAAGTTTTGTGCACAGTTGAAAAGAGACAATCTGTTGCCATTTGAAGAATGTTCAACAAGGATTTTAAAGACTTTAAACTAATTTTAAAACAAAAAAGGATTTCTAAACAATACTGTTTTAATAGAGGTGTTTCAAAAATATAATCCAATTCAATCCAGAAAAAATTTTAATAATGTTTAAATGTGAACAATGAAGTAAAAAGTATAATTTTAATTGTCAATCACAAATGTGTATTTGTGAACATTTTCAAAAATTAGAATTTTATTATTTTCTGAAAAATTATTTCTAATTAGAAACCTTATTCTTATTTAATATTATGCTTTAGAATGCTTCATGCTTTTTTTTCATATTTCAGCATTTAATTGTTGCATGAGTTCATTATTGTATACTTTCTCTTCATCAGAATATATGGCACTCTTTCTATATTCTACAAAAACAACTTTGTCTGAAAAATCATCACCCTGTGGACAACTGGGTAATGAGCTTTCTTTAACTTTACTGGTTTGGTCCATAGTCTGTACTTGAATCTTTTTCCAGTTTGGAAGCTTTCTCTTTGCTGCTAGGATGCTTCAAGAATGCCTTGCTATGATAAATCAGTAGTGCCTAATGCAGTTGTTGCAGAGGATAGAACTGTGAAGTTTAATCTGCATTATTAACATTTTTCTCCAACAGATTCTTAAGTTTAGACAATTAATAAAATATTTTAGCCCTGATTCAGAGCATTTGTCAATTTTTGAGATGCTAATGCTTGGATAGGAAATTTAATAATCATTTATTGAGAGCAAGTACAGACTGGTTCTAGCAAATTTCTATTAGAAATGACTAAAATAAAATTAACTCTTTCTCTGAAACCCTTTGTCAGCCTCTTTCTCTAGGTAATGGTGAGATGTCACAGTTGGTTATAAGATGTTAGGGTTTTAAGATGGAAGAAAGCTTTGAAAACATATGATCCAATACTTTAATTTTACAGATGAGGAAGTTGATTTCAAATAACTTATCCAAATAGTAAACAGGAGAGCTGAAACTCAAGCCCAGGCCAGGATTCCAATTCTCCTTACATTATGCAAAATTGCTTCAGTACTTTTAATACTTAGTACTTAACTGCATTAGTATCTGAAGCATTCAGCTTATCTAAAAAATTATAATTATGCTTGAAAGTCATGTTGATGAATATTAATCTTATCCTCTCTTTCTACTCTTTATATTTACACACACACAAAAAAAAAACCTTAACATTTCCAAATTTCACAAAGATGGCAGACCTTCCAGTTTCTTTTATACATACATACATACATACATACATATATAATCTTTCTTGCCCAATGAAAGGAGACAAAGGAAACTTGGTGAGAACTTTTTAATATAATTTTTGGTGTATCTTCTGAGCTCTCCTCCCCTTCCTTTCCACTCCCCTGCCTCCACCCACCAAAATCGTCATTTCCTATACAACACATCAGGACTTGCACAAAGAGTGGGCGGGGGCCATTCTTTCTCCAAGCTTATATATTAATAGATTATGGTCCAATTACTATTTAGCCTCATGTGCTTGGGACTTCAGTGCATCAACTCAAGCCTCAGCCCATTACATCTCCCACTTTCTTTTGTTTTAGAACACAAGTGATCATGTCATCCCTGACTCCTCAGGGAGGTCAGAGTCCCCAAGGGGAGGTGATCACACACTCCCTGACTTCTCAGGAAAGGAGGTGAAAGCACCGAAAAGGAGGTGATCACGACCCCCCTGACTTCTCAGGAAGGGAGGTGAAAGCACTAAAAAGGATATAATCACGCCCTCCCTGACATCTCAGGAAGGGAGATGAAAAGCACCAAAAGAAGTGGGAGTTACTAGCAGGTTTCTGGGCTCAAGGGTCTTATTATGCACAAACCCATCAGCATGGGAACACATAGCACATAGCACATAGCAACAACGCAGAGGCTATTAGTGATGACTCTCCCCACAGTCAGTGCAGGCTTGATGTGGTGTAACAAACATGAATTATATACCCAAGTAATGGTATAACAAACAATATAAATCAACATTGTGTTGTAAAAGATTGCCAGAAGTCCTAGAAGGAAAGTATGTAAACAGCAGTCACACATACACCTTCTTCAGCAGCCAAGAGATAGTCCAAAACCAATCTATTGTCCATTGCTTCACATATCAGGGAATTCAATGATCCCCCCAAGTTTTTGAAGTCCAGCAAAAGTCTTTTTATGTCTTAGGGAATCCAATAATTCCAGCAGATTTTGAAATCCTGTAACAGTCTTATCATTTTTCAGAAAATCCAATGATTCCTGAGGGCTTTCAAGTCTTATGTCTCAAAGAATCCAATGATTCCTAAGGGATTTAAAGTCCTACAACAATCTAATGTCTCAGAGAATCCAATGATTTCTGAGGGTTTTGAAGTCCAATGATTTTCTATGTCCATGAGTCAAACGCCATAACTGCCACACTCTTTCAATGGTGAGCACAATCAGCAACAGAACCACCGGATGTTTCTTGGGTCTTCTCCTTCGTTTCAAGGGTCTGCTCCGTCTCTCTGCAATGGACAAGGCGAATATGGCTCGTTGGCATCCATCTGATTCCTTCTCCACCTGTAGAGATACAAGCAAACCCTCTCCCCCAAGCAGTTAGCCTATCTGGTCCCTTCCATTCACCACTTTCTGGGTCTCTCCACATTACCTGGCGATTATCTAAAGATAGTGGAGCTGCTCGCACTGGACATTGCCCTTCCGGTGGGTTATAAAACCTGTCTGCCGAGCCAGTGCATCTTTGTCAAAAATCAAGAATTTCATAGTATAAAGTGCTAGATTTAGTGGTTCTCTAGGGAGAGGAGATGGCTCAGTGGATAGAGCACCAGCCTTGAAGTCAAGAGGACCTGAGTTCAAATCCAGCCTCAGACACTTAACAATTCCTGGTTGTATGACCATGGGCAAGTCACTTAATACCAATTGCCTCAGCAAAAAGCAAAAAGAAGAGAAACAAACAGAAAAGAGAGAGAGAGGTCTGAGCTCTCCTCCCCTTCCTTTTCCACTCTTCTGCCTCCACCCACCAAAATTGTCATTTCCTATACAACACATCAGGACTTGCACAAAGAGTGGGCGGGGGCCATTCTTTCTCCAAGATTATATATTAATAAAGTATGGTCCAATTACTATTTAGCCTCATGTGCTTGGGACCTCAGTGCATCAACTCAAGCCTCAGCCCATTACATCATCTGATTTTTCCTGACCCCACCGTGCTTTTCTTGGTGAAGATATTAGGACACTGGAATAGTTTGTTATTTCCTTCTCCAGTTTGTTTTATAGATGAGAAAACTAAGGCAAACAGTATTAGGTGAATTGCCCAGGGTAGTAAATGTCTGAGGTTGAATTCAGGTCTTCTTAGGCCTGATATTATCCGCTGTGTCATCTAGTGATAATAGATATAGATAGAAGTATGTGTGTGTGTATATATGTATATAATATATAACATAAGTTATACACATACATATATGCATGCATATATGTGCTTGTATATATATGTGTGTATTTGTATGCATATATGTGTATGTGTTTTATATATAGAGATATAGATATATAGATATAGATATATCTATATATATATATAGATATATCTATCTATCCATCTATGTATGGATAGATAGATATATCTATATATACAGATATAGATATAGATATAGATATCTGTGAGTTTATATATTTATACACTCTCATGTATAACAGAGAGATTTCTCACCAGGCTGACAAACTCAAGGGGGTATCAAATTTACCCTCAAAACTCTTGAGAATTTTATGAACCAGATTAAAATGTAACTGGAAAGTGTATAAGAAAATAAATAAAATACAGTACAACATATATAATATTAAATTATGGTATTCTCATTAAACATGTAGCCTGTAGAGGTATTCAGTTCCATTTGAGCTTGATAGCACTGAATATATAGATTAGCTAATATTCCTACGGTTTACTCCTCTCTCCCTTACTACATCTTACATCTTTTTTTTTTCCCTGACATATATACATGCACACAGTAGAGTATTAATTGCCAGGTTCTACTTCTATAAAATCTTAGGCAAAGTTTTCTCCCAGGGAGCTAAACTGGCTTATGACATAGTATTAGTTAGGAGGCATACTGATTAAAGTGCAGTTCATAAAGTAAAGACCTAAGTTCAAGTTCTTCCTCAGATATTTATTAATTGAAGAACTCTTATTTATCTTTTTTGTCCCTCGGTTTTGCATCTGTAAAATGAGTAGATTAGACTAACTGATTTCTAAGATCCCTTCTATTTCTAAATCTATGATTCTATGAAATCTGTTCATCTCTTTCTCATGACCAAATTGAAAGAGAAATCTTTTAAACATATAATTGTATTTTTCAAGTTTTCCAGAACACATGAATATTCTAATAAGTATAACAAAGAGATGAACAAACAGATAGATATTCAAACCGTTAAATTGGGTATATTCTGTATACAAGTTCTATGGGAAGACTTAGACAAGAATCACTTAGGAAAAGAGAAATTATGACTGCTTTGCAGTTTGTATGGATCACAGTAATGTCACTACATTGATTAGATCACAATTCCATTGAGTTAGTAACTGGCTAGCTGGAACATATTTGTGGGGCAAGATAAAGAAGTCTTTCCTTGATTCACAACCTATAAATTATTCCTATTCTTTGCTATATAAGAAAATATTTAATTGACCTGTAGCTGAAAAACAATTTCCAGCATTCTCTGTATGCTTTCTGCAATTTGTCTTTCCTAAATCTGATATTAAATATGTTACCTAATTGTCATGAAGAAGTAAAATATCTTTCACCTGATAAATAATATTGTTTCAGTATAAACCTGGAAAAATATTTATGTAATGAGACTGTTATCTCCTTGATAGCTAAATTTTGATGACCTACTGGTTCTTCCTGTATAATTACTATTTACTAGTATCTAACCTGATAAACTGTGAATATTCTTAGCTTGAATATCCAGATTGCCAAACAGAGAGAGTTCTTTAAGTATGAAATAATAGCTAGTACTTACTATTAATTATATGCTATAATTACTTTAAGGTTCGCAAATGATTTACAAATATACTATCTCATTTGATCCTCACAATAACTTTGTAAAATATCTCCATTTTATGGAGGAGGGAACAAACTGAAAGAGGTTCTGAGATGCTTAGAATCATGTAGCTAAAAAGCAGCGGAGAGAATGTTTGCTTGACTTCAACTCCCAATCATTGTCTACTCTGTTCTTGTTATTTTTAATGTACTCTGCTATTGTTGTTAACAGTTTTGTCTGATTCTACATGATGTCTTGTTTTGTTTTGTTTTGTGTTTAGCAAATATACTGAAATGTTTCACTATTTCTTTCTCCATTGTGTGCCCATTTTTTTAACATATGAGTAACTGAGGAAAGTAGAATTTTGCTTCTATTTTGGATCAATGACTTGCTTAAGATCAGTCAGCTAGTAAGTGTCTGAGGCAGGATTTGAATTTGGATCTTCCTGACTCCAGCCCCCATGCTCTCTCCCCTGCACCAGCTAATTGGACTTTACTTTTAGTTACTTCACAATAAATTGAAAGGTTGTTATTAATGCTCTTTGTAGCACACAAATGACAAATGTATTTTATATTTATTTTTAGAGTTTATTCTTTAGAGTTATAAAACTGCTTTCTACATTTGGTTTAATTTGATTCATACCTCACTGCTATGAATTCAGTAATACAAGTGTTTATTATCCTTATTTTATCTGGAAGAAATAGTCTCAGAGAGAGTAAAATAATTACTCAAGGTTCAACAAGTAAGGGTAATGAATGAATTATGAAAGAATGAAGACAAAATATTTATGAAGCATTGAATATGTATGAATCATTATATTAAGGTCTGAGAGAACAAAAAGAAAGGCAAGATAGTCCCTGCTCTTAAGCAGAATATGGTTTAATAGAAAATACAATACATATAGAAGGAATTAGCTGGCAAGAGTCAGAGCTTATAGCTCTTCAGATGCACTGATATAACGGTTCTATGTAATTTTCATTAATGAAGCCATATATATAGTCTTAATATTAGGTTTTTTTCCATCTTCCAAAAAATAATTTTTGCCTTTCTTTTTAAAGAATTCTTAGCACACATTTCTTTATGAATAATGTTGGGAGAGAAAAATCAAAACAAAAGGGAAAAATCATGGAAAAGAAAAAAAATGGAAAAAAGAGAAGTGAAATTAACATGTGTCAATTTACATTCAATCTCCATAGTTCTTTTTCTAAATGCAGATGGCACTTTCTATGCAAAATTTATTTGGATTGCCTTGGATTACTCAAACATTGAGAAGAACCAAGTCTTTCATGGTTGATCATCACACAATCTTACTGTTACTGTGTACAGTGTATTCCTGGATCTGCTTGTTTTGCTCAGCATCAGTTTGTGTAAATCATTCCAAACCTTTCTAAAATCAGCTTGTTCTTCATTTTTTATAGAACAGTACTATTCTATTATCTTCATATACCACAACTTATTTAGCCATTCCCCAGTTGATGGGCATTTACTCATTTCCAATTTTTTGCCATTACAAAAAGAGATGCTACAAACATTTTCTGCATGTGGGTCCTTTTTCCTCCTTTATGATTTCCTTGGAATAGAGACTGAGTAGTGACACTACTGAGTCAAAAGGTATGCACAGTTTTATATTCCTTTGGGCATAGTTTCAAATTGATCTCCTTAATAGTTAAGTCATTTCACGACTCCACCAATAATAATGCATTTAGAGTTTTAGCATCATGATTGAATGAGATAACTCTGTGTCTCTCTGTCTCTGTCTCTCTGAATATACACACACATATATATTGTATATGTGCATATAAATGTATACACATATAAGAACTGAGACTTTAATCCTAGTCTTCTAACATTGAATTTAAAGTAGTATTCCTTCCTAGACACCACACTCCTTGTCTACATTCCCAAATTAACCATTTTTATTTATTTTTCTGCCTACTTAAGTCCAATTTTAGGTGACCATTAACAACTACTTGCATAGATCATGGCTGCATAAAATCAGTTTTTGACTATCCATTTATCCATCTATTTTCCTTTCTTTCTATCCATCCATCTATCTATCTATTTATATATACATATATATGTATAGACACTGCATATATGCATATATTTTCTTTTCATAGACATGCATACACATATGTGTACATTCATATACAAATATGCATATATATAACCAAAAATATATTTTATATTTTATACTATTTCCTTTTAATCCAGTATTGAAAAAAAATTAGCTATAACTTCTAGATAATTGTATCCATTGCACTGGGACCTCCTTGACAACAGGGATTATATTTTTCTTTCTTTTTTTTTTAACTTTTTCTTCTCATCACCTGAATTGAAAAATGCCTAACATTTAGCAGAATTTCAATAAATGGTTTTGTTTTTCCTACCAATTGACCAATCTTTATCAATCTGAGATAAAGAAATCCTGTAAGGTGGATAGAAGGCTAGAATATGAAAAGTCCATGTTGTACTAACTTTGAAAATGGTTTATTCAGTGATATATCATATGTATTTTAATGACAGAAATCGCAATATCAATATTTTATCCATATCCTAGTTTCCATGTAAGGTACTATCCGATTATGAAGCAAATAGGTTTTATTTTTAATTTTAATGAGGCCATGAGTTTGTGATCAGCTATTATTCATTTTTCAAAAGGATATTTTATTAGAACAATATTTTAGCCTATTCCTTCTAATGTATGAACTATTTTTATACTAAAAGCATTATTTCAAAGTGTATTCAAAGAATAGTAGTCTTTCTAACCTTCCATAATTTGTGTCTGACCTTAAAAGAGGAATTGATAAAATTTTACCAATTAATACTTTTATAATGTTAGTTAAATGCTTAATGATCCATGGTAGCTCCAAGGGGAATATAAGTCTTTTGTATTAAAACATTATCTTTTTTAAAAATTAGTATGCCTCTCATTTTTACCTTAAATAATGAGACACATATAAAATGTGCTAGAACTATAATAACTGGCTTCCTACTACTTCCTCAAAACTGTCTAAAATATTTGGAGATTGAGTTAATTATTATTTTTGCTGAATTTTAACCCATTATAGTATATTTAATTACCAGATACTTTTAATTAAGGTGAAGTCAGCATACTTGCCCTTGGGTTCAGGTCCTGCCTCTTACTGTTTGTCCTTTAACCCGTTAAGTCCTTCAAAGGCTCAGTGATGTTGGCTACAATCCAAAACAAATTACATAGGAGGTACCAGGCTGAATTAAACAGGAATTACTCAGAAGCTTCCCAAATCAGAGAATTCACCAATCAGGTTTGGCAGCTAATTAACATGAACAGATATGTCTTAATTTTCAAATTTGTTTCATGTTGGTGTGCCCCCTCCTCTGCATTTAACTTGGGCTACCTTGCATTTTATTTTTGTATTTCTCCTTTTCCCCATTGCATTGAGCATAATGCCTAGACCCTGTTTCTTTCTTTCTGTAGCTACTGGCAGAGTGGCCTTGCAGAATCAGCACTTAGAGGTGTTTTTAAATTAAATATTCAACATTTTGACTTCATATTACAAAGAACTTCAGTGCCTCAAAGAAGTTTATTTTTCCTTTTCACTTATAGAGATCAATGTGATATGTTTACTTGTCAGCTTTCAATATTGTTGTCACCTATATACGTATAAAGAAAAACAGTTAAAATTTAACATAAATAACCCAAAACAATTGACAATTGCTATCAGTATGAATACCTTTGCCTTTCTAAGACTCTTACTCAAATGTATTATGTAAAATATGTTTTTTCTACTTTTCCATGAATTTTCATATTTATTTTTATGTTGCAATACAAATTACACACACACACACACACACACACACACACATACACACACACATACACACACACACACACACACACAGACAACTATCTTTTTGTTCTATTCAATGAAGGCAAAGGTAGAAATTTTAAAACATCCAAAAAATTAGTCCACATTTTTGTTTGATTCAGGTTTCTTTGTAGTGGCAGAAGGAAATACCTATATTTAGTGATGGATTAATAACTTAATCAGTATACTTAGTGATTCCTAATATATGTAAGACACTAAAGGTAACTTAGAATTTTATACTGCATTCCTCAGATATCTAAAATCAAGAAGAAGAAAGTACATATGTCAAAATAAATATTATAAAGTCAGAATGAAATAAGTATTATTATAAAGGAGAAATTATTGCAAATATGTTGTGACTTGAGCTACCTTGAAGTTTTAGGATTTGATTATTCATTTTTTAATTCTCCTCCATCAAGTTTTTTTTGTTTGTTTAAATGGATAATTTTAAATAGGAAAAGTCTAGTAAATGAGTTAAAATGAAATATTAATGTTAAACATTCACCAAATATGTTTATGTATTATCCAGTTATTTAACAGAGATATATATATGTAAAGCAATTGAAATAAAAATAAAAAGTAAACCATTCCATTTCCTCAAGAAACTTTATTTTTTTTTCCTGCTAGAGCATATGACTTGTTCACAAATAGGTAAACAAAAGAACATATACAAAATAAATACAGTAGGGTATAGTCTGGTGCCAGTATGAATGGTTTGTCATCTGCATGAATGGTGGGAATGCCTGCATCACTGTGGTTATAGAATCATTTCAATAATTTAGTATAGTAAGTTAAGGGGAGAAAAAAAAACCTTTAAAATTGATAATAAAGATGATTTGTGCATAAAGTCCCATTTCCATCCCCTCTAATTTTCTAAATCATACCCTTGACCTCTAATCTACACTAAATTAAAAAAGAAATTAATCATGTGCCATTTCTCATTCTTGAATCTGCCATTGCCCAATACCTTGAGGAAAAGAAAGAGACTGGATGAAGTTTGTGGTATTTCCTCTTCAGGTCCTATCTGACATGGAGATAGCCTAAATTTTTAGAGAAATGGAGAAAAGGTCTGGCTCTACTCTTTATAGTTTTTTTCATAACTTATAATGACTTTGAATGTACATCTTATTCACATTATAACCATATAGGAAAAAATAAAACAAAATATGAAAATCAAAGAAGGAAGAAGTACAATGTAGTAGAAGGAGGGAGTGAAATCACTCCATGTGGAAGCAGAAATATGTGTTCAAATTTTATCTTGTCACTTGAAAATGACTTTATCTGTTGGAGCCTCATCTGTAAAATGAGGAAGTTGGAATAGATGAGCTCTGAAATCCTTTTTTAGTTTTGAAAATCTATGATATTAAGCTGGAAGGAGCTTTAAATGCCATCTAATCCAACTTGCTCATTTTAGATTAAGAAACTAAGGTCCAGAGAAGTTCATTGATATGCTAAATATCACAGAATTATTGTCAGAATTATTTTTCAACCAAGATCCCAGACTACAAATTCAACATTCTTTTATTTATATCAAATTGCCTATGGAACAATAAGAAAAAAAAAAAAAAAAGGAAGAAAGAAGAAAAAAAAGAAAAAAAGAAAAATATTTCTTCTCATTGAAAGCAAGGTTTTTGTCTTCAGAAAATTAAAAGCAAAACAAAGTAGATTTTGTGACATGTAAACCAACAAAACTTACAAATGTTACCAAATATCCATAATATGTAGTTTACCACTGAATTTTCACTTCATGGGATATACAAACTCACTCAGAAGATTTCAAATGTATACTTTCTGGATTTCCAATACATTTAAGATAATATCCAAGGAGCAAAGAGGAGAGGAGGTTCAAATTGTTCTGTTGCAGATCATGTACCTTTCACAGAGAGCTATAGTGTATCTATTAATCTCAAACAGAGAGGCACATGGTAGATGGGTTCTCTGTGGTGATAGACTCACCACTACTAACACATCCAGAACATGATTTTATTTCTCAGCTTTTTGGTTGAACAGTCTTTGTGTAAAATTTATAACACCATCATATTCTTTCTTTTTTCCCTCTCATCAGTATTCGTTTATAGGGTCCATAAACACTGCATGTCAGCAGACTAAACCTGTCAGATTTCAACTTTTTTTTTCCTTCTTTCTTTCTAATACTTAGACAGACTGCCAGAATGGGCACTCCACAATGTACCTTGCATACAATTGTCATCATCGCATTCATTCATCACTATGTCTGCCTTCACTGTTCAACATATAAGAAGAATTAGGAATATCAAAAGAAAAGTGACTAAGCAACTAAAATGCTACAGTACAAAATAAATTAGTTAGTAAGAATGGAACCTATTATATTGCCAGAAATATTGCTAGGCATAAAGTACTATTTGAACTTCTTTAAACATTTGACCTGAAAGACCACAAGGTAGACCACTCATATATTTTCAGATAGAGAGCAATAAGGTTGAAAATGTTCTATCTCAAAACAAGACTTTAGTTTTTAGGGTTTTTAACACTGAAAATTGAAATAATTTTAAAATGCATTGAAATTTTGTGTATTGGAAAGAAAATGGAAAAATCCAAAACAAATAGAAAAATTAATGCAAGTAAGAAGATATAGTATATTAATCATTTTAAACATGCATTTGCTTCACTATCTCATAAAGTGAAATAGAAAATAGTGAAAAACATATTTCTCAAATATCCTTCATTCTAGTTGTCTATATGTCATTGTTGCTAGCAAGAGAAAAAAGATACAATTTACATTGGGTTGTAGCAGTTTCATTTTAAAATGATAGTATATAATAGTAGTAATAGTAGCTGACATTTATATATTTTTAAATTTTCAAGCTCTGTATGCACATTGGCAATGTTGTTAATTGATATTTTATGCATATACTTCATTTTTAATAAAATTCTATTACATATCCAATAAGATTTTTAAATTAATAAACATGCTAAAAAATACAGTTTGGCAAAAGCAGTGAAAACAAGGCCACAATGACATATTTCATACCCAAGACACCTGTCTCTCCATTTCTGCAGTGAAAGAAGAGACATACATACTCTCAGTTTTCTTACTTTGTTATTAAAATTGCTCAATTTTCAATTTCATTTTATTATTATTTCATTATCTTATATTAGTCAATGTGTATTTTATTTCTCTGGTTCAGCTCACTTTACTTTCTATAAATTCACATAATACTTCTCATGTTTGTCTGTATTCTAAAACTAGTAGTAATTTCTTAAAGAATAGTAATATATCATTGCTTTAATTTGAATTTCTCTTGTTATTGTTGATTTATGCTAATTTCCATATAGCTAATTGCCTTTAGTTCAAACTCTGAAAAATGTTCATTATATTGACCACTAATTTACTGGGAGGTGGATCTTAATTTTATACATTTTTGTATAACGTACATGGGTGTGAAATATATTTATATTGATGTTATATTAAATATTTATATGTGTAGATATTCAAACAGGTAGACAGCACAGTGGCTAGTGCTTTAGACTTGGAGTCAAGAATATCTGAATTCAAATCCATCCTTAGATACTTATTAACTGTGAGGCTCTGAGTAAGTCGTTTAATTTACTTCTGTTTCAGTTTACTCATTGATCCTAGAAATAATAGGCAGCCTCTTGAATTTATTGGGTGTTAGAGTGTGATGATCAACCTTACACTTTAGGAAAATCACATTGGCAGCTGAGTGGAGGATGAATGAATCAGAGAATACAAGCAGAAAGAACAATTCAAAAATTGAATGAAATAGTCTAGAGTAGAGATGGTGAGGTTCTTTAACAGCATGGTGCTTGTATCAGTAGAGAAGAAGATATATGTAAGACATATTGTGAAAATTAAAATGCTAAGATTTGACAGCAGATTATGTATGGTGATTGAAAATGAGGAGTTCAAAATTGCATCATGGTGATGATGTCAGGTTATTGAGTAGATGGTAAAGATTTTGTCAGTAAAAGGAAAGTTGAGAAGAGAGAAGGTATTGAAAAGAACGATAATTACTTCTGTCTGGAATACATTGAGTTTGGTAATACAACAAGATAGCCAACTGTAGAAGTACAGAAACAGAGGTTAGAGTGCAAGAAAGAATTTAAGAGTGCATATATAGTTTTGAGAATCATCTGTAGAGAGATGATAACTGAATCCAAAGCAGCTGGTGAGATAAAAATCAAAGAGAAGAGATGAGAGCCCACTATAAAACCTTGGAGATTATCTTTGATTAGTGGCAATGACTTTAGTAAAAATTCAGCCAAAAGAAACTAAAGCATGATTAGACAAGTAGAAGAATCCCTGGAAAGAAAAGTAATAGAGAAACCTAGAGGGGAGAGAGAGCATGCCCACCTGAGTCAAAAGCTGCAAAAAGGATAAGAGTTTAGAAAGTCATCATATTTGGCAAATATGAAAATAGTAGGAAATGTAGAAAAGATTTTTTCAGTTGTGAAGTAGGAGCCATGAAATAGAGGTACCTAATATAAATGGCTTCTTATAACTTTAGCTGAAAAAGGAGCAAGAAGGATATAATATTGCAATTTCCTGCATCAGGAAATACATACAGGTGGAAAACATCTGAGTGATATGAGAAAAGAAAATAATCTCCAGGAAATATCCCTCTGCCCTGCCCCCCTTTTCCTTCTATGAAGTATAAAGCTAGCGCCTAAGCTGACAGAAGGGAAAAGGTGTGAGACATTTCTAATTTAAATTTTTGCTATGGAAAGACTAAGCAGGGACCTCCACCATCAGACTCTGAAGTACAAACTATCGCATAATCTTTCTGATAACATAATCTTTACAAAAACCCAGTTAGTAAAAATCTCTCAGTGTCATAACATTTTACAATTAAGTAAACTGAGATTTCAAGAAGATAAATGTTCATCTACATTGTCACAACTGTTATCAGAAATATGATCAGAACTCTCTCCTGAGTTCATCTTCTATGCTCCTTATTGTACATAAATGCCAAACTGTGGTGCAGTACTTATGTATTTTTTAAAATTGTATGCAATTGTTTATATTCAAATGTCATATATTAAAGTTAAAGTTAATTTGCGTGTCCATGTTATTACTAATAGAAATTACCTTAATAATTAGATCATTCCATAACCATTTATTTTCATTGGAGAATAGTTACCTACTCCAAGAAAGACAGACACAAAAGAAAGAAGGAAGGAAAGAAGGAAGGAAGGAAGGAAGGAAGGAAGGGAGGAAGAAAGGAAAGAAAAAAAGGGAAGATAAGGGAAGGAAGGGAAAGGAAGAAAGGAAAGGGAAGAAAAGGAAGGAAGGAAGGAAAGAAGGAAGGAAGGGAGGAAGGAAGAGAGGAAGCAAGGAAAGAGGGAGAGAGGGAGAAAGGAAGGGAGGAAGGAAGGGAGGGAAGGAGGAAAAGAGAAAGGGAGGAAAAGAGGAAGGGAGGAAAGGAGAAAAGGAAGGAAGGAGGGGAGAGAGGGAGGGAGGGAGAAAGGAAAAAAAAGAGGGAGTGAGGGAGAAAGGAAAAGAGGAAAGGAGGAAGGGAGATAGGAGGGGAGAGAGGGATAAAGGGAGGGAGGAAGAGGGAAGGAAGGGAGGGAGGCAGGAAGGAAAGGAGAGAGGGAGGGAGAGAAGAAAAGAGGGAGAAAGGAAGGATGGACCTGAAGATTTGATATATATGCTGAATTTTTTACTATTACTTTTTAATCACAGATCTTTGTAATTCAATAAATACCTTTTTCTATTGACTACATTTCATGATATGAAATATTTGGGAATTGGATTCATTATTATCACAACAAATTTTCTTTATATATTTTATTTTAGTTAATTTATGAATGAAATACATTTTGATTAGACTATGAAGTCAGATATGAGCAATAATGATTATTAAATATTTGCTATTATCCTGCAAATTTTTTCCCTTCAATTGTATGGCCTTTTTCTTTGATGAAATTATCTTTTGATATTTTTTTAATCCAATATGCATGCACCCACACACATACACACATGTATATTCTTCCAACTTGAAATTTTCTGGAATTTTATTTACCAGTCCCTTCTATATTTTTATTATATTCAATTGTAGCTTACTTTTATCTAGCTATCTCTTTATATACATACTAATTAAGATGAGCTGTGGAGGGAAAGACAGTAATATTGTTCTTGATTCATTTGTAATTAAAGATAAAAACAATTGAGAAAAGAAAAAAATATAAGTAAAATGACGAGTTTAAGTAAAACGGTGTATAAAAGAATTGGGTAAAACACAGAAAGGGTCTAGAGGAATCTGGAAATAAAAATATATTTACTCACATAGATCCCAGTGGTCCAGTTTTATAATTCTCTAATATATGACCATGGGTAAGTGTTATACTTGTATAAGTTTAATTAACACATTAATTCCATTTTCATACCCTATGGTACCCAGAAGAATTAATTTTTTGACAGATTTTCTAAAAAAAATTCATGAATTTGCATTTGTTAAGATCTCATTATTCTATTGTCCAGTTGGGTTTAGGGGAAAAAACGTGTGTGTGTGTGTGTGTGTGTGTGTGTGTGTGTGTGTATGTGTGTGTGTGTGTGTGTGTGTACACACATATTTATATGGTTGTGTATTTAGAATTTTTAAAAATATATGTGGTGTCCTGCATAACAAGTTCAGGTTTAGTACTAAGCACCTGCTCGATGTAGACCTTCATAAATGAACATAACATTCTTTCCTGAATTAAAAAAAAAAAAAAGAAGAAATGCAGACTCTTCAGAACCAGGCAGACAAGTGTGTAACCTATGAGTTCTTTGGGTACAATACAAGGTTCCAGGTCAACAGGAATTAAGATGATAAAGGTATATGATGAGGCAAAATTCCTCTGAATTCTCCCCCAAACCTCATCAAATACCTTTACATGATGACTTAAATTCTAGAGCTACAAAAACTGCAAAAAGATGGACTGAAACAATTTTCAAGCCCATAACAACCTTGAAAGTCTGTCAGAAAGATCTATTGCACTAGGATGAAAGAAGAACAGTTCAGGGAAAACCATGTCAGCACAGACCAGACCCCAGCAAACTAGAAGCAGACTTCAAGGAGATTGAATCAGTGGCAACAGTGACAGTTTCCAGAACTCTCAGCCCACAGACACCAAAGATAATTTAGAAGATGAGCAGTAAAGATCTGTCCCACCTGGATAAGAATGGAGTACAATCCAGCACAGGTTGCACTAGCATCTTCCCAACCCTAGGATACCAAGAGTAGACCTACAAAGCTCTTTGCTAGCTCTGAAGCAGGATTTTGTTGTTTTGCCTATACTTAGATTCTGGGACACTGTCATAAGTGGTAGTCCCAGAGAAAGAAGGAATATTAGCATTTCAGAGCTTGTAGCTACCATAGAGAAGGGATTCTCCTCACAATTCCAGGGCAGAAAAGAGTATTTTTGGTTGCTCACAAACAAGATGACAGGCTAGGAGAGGAGTAAACACTTTTTAAATCCTGCTACATTGGAATAATTGAAAATTTACAGTTCCCTTGAGGGATCTCTGAAAACAGCTATACAAAATCTTTGAAACTTGGGACAATGTACCCTCCACATGGAAGAAGAGTCCTACTTTAACAAAGACATCAAGACATAAACTGGGAAAATGAGCAAACAGTGAGGAAAATGGATCATAGAAAATTACTGAGGTGACAAAGAAAATCAGAACACATTCAGAAAATAACAAAGTCAAAGCTCCTATATCCTAAAGATCCAAGAAAAATATGGATTGATCCAAAGTTCAAAAAGAATTTTGAAAATGAAGTATGAGAGATAGAGGAGATAATGGGAAGAGAAATGAAAGAGATGCAAGAAAATCATAGGAAAAAAAATGAAAGAAGCTTGATAAAGGAAACACACATACAGAAAATACTGAAGAAAATTATACTTTAAAATTGGCCAAATGACAAAGGAGGTACAAAAATCCCAATAAGGAGAAGAATGCCTCACAAAGCAGAGTTGGCCAGATGGAAAGAGGTATGAAATTTTTCCAAGGAGGGAAAACCCTTTAAAAAGTAGCATTCACCAGAAATTCACTGAGGAAAATAATTGTTAAAATTTAGAATTGAGCAAGTGGAAGCTAATGACTTTATGAGATAGCAAAATAAAATTAAACCAAAACAAAAGAATGAAAAATAGAAGACAGTGTGAAATAGCTCTTTAGAAAATACAAACAACTTACCTGGAAAATAGAATCAAGGGAGATAATTCAAAAATTATTAAACTATTCTGAATGCCATGATAAAAAAAGATCCTACTCAGAAAAAAACCTCCTTGATGTTCTAGAGTCAGAGGGTAAAATAGGAATCAAAAGAATCCATTTGTCATCTCTTAAAAAGAGATCCCAGGAATATTATAGTCAAATTCTAGAACTCCCAGATAGAGGAGAAAATATTATTAATATCCACAAAGAAACACAGTCTGGATTACACAAGATTCAGAAACGGCTGAATTAAATGAATGGAGAACTTAAAATATGAGATTACTACCAAGAATCATCTATCGAACAAAAGTGAGTATAATCCTTTTTTTTTGGGGGGGGGGGGGGAGAGGGGATGGATATCTAGTGAATTAGAGGATTTTCTAGCATTCAGGATGAAAATCAAGCCCAAAAAAGAATGGAAAATTTGACTTTCAAATACAAGACACAAGAGAAACATAAGAGGAATACAGGAATTTAATAAGGTTAAATAAACTGTTTACATGGGAAGATGATACTTGTAATTCATGAGATCTTTCTCATTATTAGTTCAGTTAAAAGGAGTGTGTGTGTATATATATTAGGAGCCAAGATTGTGAAGAGGACACATACTTCTTTCTGAGCTCTTCTACTACCCTGACATTAATTAAGAAATCCAGCCTCTAAAATAGTTCTGGACTGGCAGAATCCATGAATATTGGGAGTGCAGCAAATTATTAGCAGAAGATAATTTCAAAGATCACCAGAAAATGTCTGTTTTAATTGGGCATGAGCACAGGAAGAAACCAGGCACAGGCAGGGAGACAAGGCATGGAGGCCAGCACATGCTGAGCAGAGCCAGTATGGGGTGCAGTCTACCCAAGATTAGAATCTACCAGGAGGTCTCTATCACAATGTTGGCTACTCTACCCTGGTTGCAAACCCATAGATCAACAGAGAAGTTATAAAACATCCAACACAAATACAAAGGGTAAAAGAGAACTCCAAAGTGCCAGAGTCTCACGGGACCTGGTCACTCCCACCTGGCATGGAGAGTGAGTCAGCATGATCCCAGGGCAGCCATTGTCACTTCCTGGTCTGTAGAGGAAGCTTGGAACCTCCTTGCCCTAAAAGCAAATGCCAACTTTTTTTTTTTAATGTGTAAAAAAGCAAAACAAGCCCTAACTATAGACAGCTTCTGTTGTCAAAGAGACAAACTGAGGAGACTAAAAACAGATTGTCCCCAGATGAAGCCCCAAAGAGTGATATAACCTGATCCGTACTACACAAAGCTCTCCTAGACGAAATTAAAAAGGATCTTGAAAGCGAGTTAGGAGAAAAATGGAGTAAAGAAAGGAAAATTCTGCAAGAGGGTATAGAAAAGGCATATAACTCATTAGAAGAAAGATTTGCTAAAGTGGAAATAGAAAACAACTTCCTGAAATGTGAAATGGAAAAGGTAAAGAACTCCCAGGAAAACAGAATTCGCAAAAATTAAATAAATAAATAAATACTTAAGAAAATTTTGTGAAATGGAAAAAAATTCCACAGAACCAAAGAACTTATTTAAAAACTTAATTAGACAAATGCAAAAATAAGTAAATGAAGAAAATAATTCATTAAAGATCAGAAGTGAAAAAAACAGACATGAATGACTTGATGAGAGACACCAAGAATCAGTCAAGCAAAACAAAAACAAAAAAAAAAAAAAAAAAAAAAAAAAAAAAAAAAAAAAAAGAAAGAAAGAAAGAAAGAAAAAAGAAAAAATAGAAAAAAATTAAATACCTACTTGGGAAAACAACAGACCTGGGAAATAGATCTAGGAGAGATAATGTAAGGATTATTGGACACCCTGAAAATCATGATTAAAAAAAAAACCTAGACACTATTTTTCAGGAAATCATCAAAGAGAACTGCCCAGATGTTATAGAATCAGAAGGTAAAACAGCCATTCAAAGAATTCATCACACACCTCATGAAAGAGACCACAAAATTAAAACTCCAAGGAATATTATAGCTAAATTTCAGAACTATCTGACCAAGGAAAAAATATTACAAGCAGCCAGAACAAAACAATTCAAATACCGAGGAACCACAATAAAAATTTAATGCTTCCACATTAAAGAATCAAAGAGCCTGAAATCTGATATTCCTGAAAGGCAAAGGAGCTTGGAAAGAGCCAAGAATAAACTACCCAGGTACACAGAGCATTTTCTTCCAGGGAAGAAGATGGGCATTCATTGAAGCAGGTGGATTCCATTTATTTCAGATGAAAAAAAAACAGAACTAAACAAAAAATTTGACCTCCAAATATAGGCCTCAAGAGAAGCATAAAAAGGTAAAAAGAACTCTTGAAAACTTTATTTCTATTATAGGCATACATAAAGAGTGCATGTATAATTAATTTTACTGTTATAATATAAAAAAAGGAACTAGAAGTGGAAACAGGGTTGTACCAGAGAAAGGGAAAAGTGGAGATATAAAGAGGGAAATTACATCTCAGGACGAGGCAAAGAAAACCTCTTATGATTGAGGGAAAGAAAGGAGGGAGATGAAAGAAGGAAAGGGGATGAACATTGCATGGATCTTACACTCATCAGATTTGGCTCAAAGAGAAATATTAGACATAATTGGTTTAATTAGAATCCTCTCACCTCATTGAAAAGTGGGAGAGGAAAAGCAAAAAGGGAAGGGGTAGGCTAAATAGAAGGGAATACAGAAATAGTAGGGGAAAGGTATAAGAAAAGGGGAAGGACTCTAAAGGGGGAGGGCTACTTGAGGCAAATGGTGCCCCTAAGTTAAAAACTGGGGAGGGAGGGTAAGGGTGAAAGGAAAGTGAAAACTATTATTTGGGAATAATAAGATGGCAGAAAATACATAATTCATAGTTTTATCCATAAATGTGAATGAGGTAAACTCTCCCATAATGAGGAAACAAATAGTAGACTGGATTAAAAGCCAGAATTCTACAATATGTTGTTTATGGGAAACATGTTTAAAGCAGGGTGATACATATGGAGTTAAGGTAAAAGGTGGGATCAGAATCTACTATGCTTCAGGTGAAGTCAAAAAAGTAGGGCTAGCCATCCTGATCTCTGATCAAGCAAAAGCAAAAACTGATGTAATTTAAAGTGATAAGGAAGGAAACTATATCTTGCTAAAGGTTACCATAGATAATGATATAATATCAATATTAAACATATATGCACCAAGTGGTATAGCATCTGAATTCCTAAAGGAGAAGAGCTGCAAGAAGAAATAGACAGCAAAACTGTAATAGTGGGAGATCTCAACCTTGTATTCTCAAACTAGATCAAATCATGAAATAAATAAGGAAGAAGTTAAAGAGGTAAATAGAATACTAGAAAAGTTAGGTATGATAGATCTTTGGAGAAAACTAAATGGAGACAGAAAGGAGTACACTTTCTTCCAAATTGAAAACTAAATTGATGCCCATCAATTGGAGAATGGCTGGATAAATTATGGTATATGACTGTTATTGAATATTATTGTTCTGTAAGAAATGCAGGATGATTTCAGAGAGGCCAGGAGAGACTTACATGAATTGATTCTAAGTGAAATGAGCAGAACCAGGAGATCATTATACACTGCAACAACAAGACTATACAATGATCAATTCTGATGGACATGGTTCTTTTCAACAATGAGATGATTCAAACCAGTTCTGCTTGCTCAGTGATAAAGAGAGTCATCTACATCCAGAGAGAGTTTGTTGGTACTGGAGTATAGATCACAACATAGAATTCTCACTCACTCTGTTGTTGTTTGGTCACATTTTGTTTTCCTTTGCAGTTTTTTTCCTTCCTTCTTGATCTGATGTTTCTTGTGTAGCAAGATAACTGTATAAATGTGTATACATATATTGGATTTAACACATTTTGACATATTTAATGTATTGGACTATTTACTGTCTAGGGGAGGGGATGGTGGGAAGGAGAGAAAAATTTGGAATAGAAGGTTTTGCAAGGGTCAATATTGAAAAATTACCCATGCATATGTTTTGTAAGTAAAAAGCTTTAATTAATAAAAGTATTGGATTTTGAAAGGGAGAGAGGTAGCTATAGGACTAAAAACAGTATTTCTTATGCTTGAAGAATTATGATGCTAATGTTTACTTATGATTTGGGAAAAATGAACAAATTATATTACTCAAAGCTAACAACATAATTAAACCTCTCCCAAAGTCCCTTTGATATCAACACAATTGAAAAGATACATGTGTATATATTCATACATATATAAATATATATGTATGTACACATTTGTAAAACCATATATTTTTCAATGATTTTCCAAAGTACAACATTATGGTGCTTTAAAGTTTTAATATTACTTTAAAATTAATTTTAGAGACAAGTATCTACATCAAATAAGTTCAGTTATTCCAAATAGTATCATATTTTATAAGTTTCTGAGAACTCAGGTTTCCAAAAAAACTTAATTATTTGAAAGAAAATATATTAAAATAATAAAAATGTATATTAAGAAGTTATTAAAGTGAGTTTTTATATGCTTCCATCTTTCACTTAAAAGCAACATAATTAGTAATAATGCTTTCTAGCCATCCATAGGAACACAGAATCATATTCTTTGGGAGGTATCTAATAGGTCAAGAGACCAACTTTTTTTTTCCTAGTGCATGAAAATAAAACCAATCAAACAAAAAACTACCACATCCCTGATTAATGGTAGGTAACTCAATGTCCTCCTGAACAATAAGTTCTAGTGACAAGGAATCACTAGATAGTTAGGTAGAAGCAGTAAAAGTTGAGAGGATCTTAGAGTCAGGAAGACCTGAGTTAAAATCTCACAAAAAGACATCTTCTAGCTACAAGACTTAAGTCACTTAACTTCAACTTAAATTTCTTTATCTGTGAAAAGGGAATAACAATAGCACCTACCTTCTAGGATTAAAAAAGGTAATAATTGTTAAGTTCCAGGATCTGGTATATAGTAAGCATTATAAAAATATTAGTTATTATTAAGTTTTAATTTACTTATAAAGAACTCATAAGGAACTAAATTATAAGTCCTTTTAATTTCTACCCATTTATCCTAGGTATATTTTGGAATAAAAGGAATATGGCTTCACCCTATCCCATACCATATGGCAATGTTTCACATATTAAAGACACCTATCATATCCCTACTATGCCTTTGTCATTTACAAAGCTTTTAAATATTAGAAATCTTGAAACATAGAATAGAATTGAAGACCAAAACAATTGTGTTCTGACCAAGTATGTATAAAACACATTCATTTTCAATGAATGCACCTTAGTAGTACTGGATCCTATTGAAAAGGAGTGTTAGTGAACATAGGTAATCAACTCAATAAAAATTACCAAATCTTTTTCATATAGTTTTAAAACTAGATCTTACCTATCATTCATTTATTTTAGTGTATTTACTTAAGTCAAAGTGTAAGACTATGTATTCCTATATGCTTCCTACCTTCATTCAGGTCACTAATAAAATAGTGAGCACGACAGCTCAAGAGCATCTCACTGGGATCTTAAGATTTAGTCCTGGAAGGGACTTCAGAGATCCCCAAATCTATCCCATTCCCCATTTTACAAGAAAACTGAGTAACACTAAAGTTAGGATTTCCTTAAGGACACAGAATTAGTGAGTACCTTCATGAAGGATTAGAACCCAGGTTCCAAACTAATAAATTGGGGATATGTTTTAGATATAATTATCCTAGATGTAATAATATGTCTTATTGTATCACTATGGAAAAAATGATGAGAAGTGTCCTACCAAATAATAAAACTAGATAGAATTGAAACTCAAGGAATGGCTGAGCTGAAAAAAATAGTCTTTAATGGTTCATTATCAACTTATAATATTTCCAGTGGTATATCCTGGGCATCTATGGTTTATTCTGTTCTAATTAAGATTTGTATCAATGATTTTCATCAATAATAATTTTTTAGCAATAAAGTCACACATGACATGTTTTTAACAGGTATAGATTACACAAAGTTGAGAGGAAAAGCTAACATCAGATCACAGTCAGGATCCAAAATTTTGTAGACAGTCTAAGGCATTGGACTAAATTAAATAAGATGAAATCCTGTAAGGATAAATGGAAAGCATTATGCTGGTGTTCATAAAACAACTTCAAAATACAGAATAGAGGAATCATGATTAGACATAGACATAGAGGCATTCAGTTTATCTGAACAATAATTATAATTATAAAAGACCCAAGAGTTTTAGGAGCTACAATCTCAATATGTGCTAGCCATGTGACATGATAGGAGGGGGAAAAAAAAAAAAAACGATTAACTTAACAAAACTTTGGGCTACATTTTGTAAGTACTGCCTTTGTGAGAACTTGGGACTACCACTACCACTACTACTACCACTACCACCACCATTACCAAGTGCTCCTGGCAGTGATAGAATAGTCCCTTTATAGCAGAGTTTCTTAGACTTTTTCCAATTGAAACTCCTTTTTGCCCAAAAGGTATATAAACTAGGTATATAAATCATTCACTAATAATAAATCATAATTTCATGACTCCTCAAATTCAGTTACATAACACTATGTCGGGTTGTCACCAATAATTTAAGAAGCTTTGCTCTATACTATGACCTATTCAGATTACATCTGGAATATTACATTGTAATCTAGGTGTCTGAGACATTGTAAATTGCAAGGAATCTAAAGGGGCACAAGAAGAATGGTGAAAGAATCTTGAGAAATATGAAGATCATTCCAAGGAATCAAGAGTATTATTTCACAGAAGATATTAGAGCGGTTAGTTATTTCCTTCTCCAGTGGATTAAAGCAAATAAAAACTAAGTGGCTTGCCAACCGTGACACAGCAAGTTTCTGAGGTGACGTTTGAACTCGTTTTCCTACATCAGGCCCAGTGCTTTAAACACTGAATCACTAAGTTGCATTCATTGGAACTAATTTGTTATATCTAAAATATACTATTAAATGTCAAGCATAAAAAGGATAACTGAATCACAAAGAATATATTTTTCCTTGCTCTTTTTTATTAGAAAATGTTATGCTTATCAGGTCCCTAGTAATAAAAAATAAATTTAAAACTTAAAATCAAACATATACTGCTATCATCAATCGAACTGCATAATACAAAGTGGCAGTTATCCCCTCTGAAGACAAAGCATTGACTTGGCAAAGCCAAAAGTCTTCTCTAACACTCAGGCTGAGATAGTATGAAATTTGGCTTTAGAATTAGAGAATTTGGCTTTAAATTTTATCTTATCCCTTTGACATTTATTCAAGAAATGTTTGGCAAATCACTTGACCTCACTAAGACTCAATTTCCTTAAACATAAAATGATAGATTTGAATTAAAGAATCTTTAAGTTCAACCAGACTGACATCTTTTTCTTTAATGTGTAAGGGTTCAATTTATATAGATGTAGGTGCTGAAAAATTGTCATTGGGTCTTTGCCAAATATATCAGTCTTATTTTAATCAAAGGAAATAAATTATTTCTTTACTAATATGTTCATATGTAAAATTAAAATATTTCTATATTTGTTCCAAGGTACAAAGTAAAACCAACAACTCTAAAAAATATTAAAATAATGGTTCAGAACAATTTGATATCAAGTAAACAAAATATCAATTTTGGAAGTAAGAATAAATTCATTTTAAATTGTGTATTCATTATCCAGCATTAAAGTATTCAGGAGATTAGTAATTCAAATGAAATGTCACTTTTATTTCTACCTAAGTATTTAACATGCCTGGATTACATCACTGCCTTCTCTGGCTAGCAAAACATACCTACATTCCAAGCCAGCACTTCTCCCTTATTGTTATCAATAACCACATAACTTAAATATGAAAAATCACAGACCCCTTGCTTTCTAATATTGTAGAGTTAATAAAATAAGTGTTCTAAAGGGGCAGAGATCTAAACATTGATCTTGGTAGTCTGCCTGGTTTCTAAACATGAACCTAACTGGAACACCCTCTCATCAAGCAAACCAGATTATAGCCAGGAATAATAATATCTCTATGGTCTAAGTAGGGAAAAGGGGGAAGCCTGAGGACTTATCTCTTTGAACATAGTACATTTAGATTTTTCTTCTTGATTCCCACTCTATCTGGATAGGTATCTTTGATTAATAAATTCAACTGGGAGGGGGTTGAGTAAGAAGCAAGCCATGATGTATTAAAAAAAAAAAATCCTAATATTAAATAAGGTAAACCAAACTGCATGGGGGTGAACTTTAAGTAATGAGTCTGGATTTAAAAAGTGGCAAAAATGACTAGATCCTGTTAAAGCAATTCTGACAAATCTTTCCTGGCTACTGGGAACCTAGACTCCAGAATATCTATGTTTGATTGATTAATCTCACAGTGACAATTAAACAATATTGACATATTGAACAATGACTTGCAAGCCTTTTCTCTAATCCTGTAACCTTTTTGAACACTGGAGTTAACTAGTTTTCTTTTTTTTCTTTTTCTTGAATATTTTATTTTTTCTTCTAATTTTTATCCTTTCCCCCCTTATTTAGTAGTTTAATTTCCACAGTTAATGTTTAAAATCAGTTTTTAATGTTCTTTTTAAAAACCGAGTTCCAGATTCTCTATCTTTTCCCTCCCCTCCTCCCACTGAAAAGACAAGCAATTTGATAGAGGTTATACATGTGTAGCTACAAAATATTTCCATAACAGGTTAGTTGTTAAGGAAAATGAAGACCAAATACAAAAACAAAACTTTAAGAAAAATAAAGTTTAAAAAAATATGTTCTATTTGTATTTAGATACTATCAGTCTTTCTTGGAGTATTTCTTGGAGCATTTTCCCTCATGCATTAGTTAGAGTTCTATTAGGTCATTGTCTGGCTGATTATATCTAACTCATTCATAGATGAGCATATAAACAACATTGTTGTTACGTAAAACATTTCACTTTGACTCAGCTCATGGAAGTCTTTCAAGGTTTTTCTGAGAACATTCTGCTCATCATTTCTTATAGCACAATAGTGTCTCATCATAAGCACCATACCACAATTTATTCAATCATTCCATAATTGACAGGCATCCCCTCAATTTCCAATTCTTTCTCCCAGAAAATAGCAGCTATAAATGTTTTTGTACATATAGGCCCTTTCCCTTTCTTAAAAATATCTTTTGTAATACAGACCTAAAATAGTATTGCTAGGTCAAAGGGTAGCCCTTTGTGCATAGTTCCAAATTGCTCTGGAGACTGGTTGAATCAATTTAGAACTCCACTAACAGTAAACTAATGTCTCATTTTTCTAACATCCCCTTGGCCATTTTTTTTTCTTTTCTGTCTAATAGGTAGGAGGTTGTACTTCAGAATTTTTTAAATTTGAATTTCTCCAATCAATAGTGGGTTAGAGTATTTAAATACACACACACACACACACACACGTATATATATATATATATATATACGTGTGTGTGTTTGTATATATAGAGAGAGCTATAACTACCTTTGATTACTTCATCTGAAAATTATTTAAATCTTTTGATTATTTATCAATTGGTGAATGATTCTACTTTGATAAATTTGACTCAGTTCTCTATATGATTGAGAAATAAGGCCTTTATCAGAGAAAGTTGCTTCAATTTTTTTTTCCACAATTACTATTGCCAATTGTTTTCCCTTCTCTCATAACATATTTATTCTATGCTTTCTGTTCTTTCACCCTTTTAAAAACTGTTTTGCTTCTGTTTATTTCCATCCCTATTCTCTCTTCCCTTCTATCCCTCCCACCCCTTTCTCTTGTCTCTTTCTTTCTATCTTCCTGTAAAATAAGATTGTGTTGAATGTGTTTTTTTCCTCTTTGAGCCAATTCTGAGGTAAGCAAGGTTCACTAACTCTCCCTTATATTCACCCTTTCCCCCTCCACTGTAAAAAAAACTTCTCCCCTCTTTCATGTGTGATAATTTATATCATTTTATCTCTCCCTTTCCCATTCCCCTCTCATCCCTTAATTTTATTTTTTTAGTTATCATCTTTTTACTTTCAAATTGCAACTAGGAATTCTATATATACTCCTTTTTATTTCATTATTATAGGTTTTTATTTACAAAACATATGCATGGGTAATTGTTCAATATTGCTCTTGCAAAACCTTCATTCCAACTTTTCCCCTCCTTAGCCCCCACCCCCTCCCCTAGATGGCAGGTAGTGTCATAAATAGTAAATATGTTAAAGAATATGTTAAATCTAATATATGTATATACATTTATACAGTTATCTTGTTGCATAAGAAAAAAATGGATCTAGAAAGAAAGAAAAAAATACCTGATAAAGAAAACAAAAATGCAAGCAGAAAAAGTGGAAATGCTATGTTGTGGTCCACATTCATTTCCCATAGTTCTCTCTATGGGTATAGCTGATTCTCTTTTACTGAACAATTGGAACTGGTTTGAATCATATCATTGTTGAAGAGAGTCACGTTCATCAGAGTTGAACATTACCTTCTTGTTGCTGTGTAAAATGATCTCCTGGTTCTCCTTATTTCACTTAGCATCAAGTCATGTAAATCTCTCCAGGCCTCTCTGAAATCATCCTGCTGGTAATTTCTTATAGAACAATAATATTCCAATATTCATACACCACAATTTATTCATCCATTCTCCAGTTGGTGGGCATCCATTCAGTTTCCAGTTTCTAGCCACTACAAAAAGAGCTGCCACAAACATTTTTGCACATGTGGGTCCCTTCTTTAAGATCTCTTTGGAATATAATCCCAGGAGAAACACTGCTGGATCAAAGGATATATACAGTTTGATAACTTTTTGAACATAATTCCAAATTGTTCTCTAAAATGGTTGGATTTGTTCACAATTCCACCAACAATGTCCCAGTTTTCTCACATCACCTCCAACATTTGTCATTATCTTTTCCTTTCTGCATTAATTTCTTTCTTATTTATTTTGTAGCCTGATTTATCTAGTTCTGAGAGAACAAGGTTCAGATCCCCCACTATTATGGTTCTGCTATCTATTTCTTCTTGCTGTTCTCTTAACTTCTCCTTTAGGAATTTAGTTGCCATAGCACTTGGTGCATATATGTTTAGTATTGATATTGCTTCATTATCTATGCTACCCTTTATCAAGATATAGTGCCCTTCTGTAGAGGGCTGAAACTCTTGAGTTGATGCACTGAGGTCAGGACACCAGAGCACTTGAGGCTAACTAACAATTGGACAACACTCTATGGGCATATGCTTGGAAAAATGGCCCTTTCCACTATCCTGTGCTGGCTCAATGATTGGTGTATACAAAGGATTGTAGGAGGGACTAGGGGGTGGAGTAAGACTAACCAGGATCACTTTTTGCGGTGGATAAGGAAGAAGGCAGTCTTGGAGATCCTATTTCCATCCCCTTCACTTATACTCTAAAGACCAAGAATAAAGACTAAGGACTTTTGCTTATCTTGACTCTGGCTGATTCTGAGGTATCCTGGGTGCTAGTGTGGTCATCACACTCTTCCTTATATCTTTTAATTAGGTCAATTTTTGCTTTTGCTTGATCTGAGATCAGGATGGGTACCCCTTCTTTTTTTGGCTTCACCTGAAGCATAATAGATTCTGCCCCAGCCTTTTACCTTTGTTCTATATGTATCTCCCTGCTTTAAATGTGTTTCCTGTAAACAACATATTGTATAGGGTTCTGGCTTTTAATCCAGTCTGTTATCTGTTTCTGCTTTCAGGGAGAGTTCAGCCCATTCAAATTTGTGGTTAAAACTACTAATTCTGTTTTTTCTGCCATCTTATTAACTCCAAATTATACTTTTTTCTTTCCTTTTCCCCTTTTCCTCCTCCCCAGTATTTTACTTATGAGCACCAATTGCCTCAAGCAGTCCTCCCCCTTTAGAGTCCCTCATCCTTTCTTATACCTTTCCCCATACTAGTTCTGTTTTCCCTTCTATTTTTCCTACCCCTTCTCTTTTCCCCTTTTCCCTCCTACTTTTCTATTAGGTGAGAGAAATTTCTCAGTGGAAACAAATATGTCTAATATTGTCTCTTTGAGCCAAATATGATGAGCATAAGAGTCACACAGTGTTCATCCCCCTTCCTTCTTTCCCTCAATCATAATAGGTTTCCTGCTGGCCTCGAGCCGAGAAAGGGATTAAAGGAATTAGAGTAGGCAATGAGGAAAACAAACTATCACTCTTTGCAGATGATATGATGGTTAGAGAACTCCAGAGATTCTACTAAAAAGCTATTAGAAATAATTCATAACTTTAGCAAAGTTGCAGGGTACAAAATCAATCCCCATAAATCCTCAGCATTTTTATATATCACCAACAAAATCCAACAGCAAGAGATACAAAGAGAAATTTCATTCAAAATAACTGTTGATAGCATAAAATATTTGGGAATCTATCTACCAAAGGAAAGTCGGGAATTATATGAGCAAAATTACAAAAAATTTCCACACAAATAAAGTCAGATTTAAATAATTGGAAAAATATTAAGTGCTCTTGGATAGGCCAAGCGAATATAATAAAAATGACAATACTCCCTAAACTAATCTATTTATTTAGTGCTATACAAATCAGACTTCCAATAAAATATTTTAATGATCTAGAAAAAATAACAACAAAATTCATATGGAAGAACAAAAGATCGAGAATCTCAAGGGAATTAATGAAAAAAAAAATCAAATGAATGTGACCTAGCTGTACCTGATCTAAAACTATATTATAAAGCAGCAGTCACCAAAACCATTTGGTATTGGCTAAGAAATAGATTCTTATCTATTTTTGTATGAGGATGTATTCTGATGGAAGTGGATTTCTTTGACAAAGAGAAGATCTAACTCAGTTTCAATTGATAAATGATGGACAGAAGCAGCTACACCCAAAGAAAGAACACTGGGAAATGAATGCAAACTGTTTGCATTTTTCTTTTTCTTCTTGGGTTATTTTTACCTTTTGAATCCAATTCTTCCTGGGCAACAAGAGAACTGTTCGGTTCTGCACACATATATTGTATCTAGGATTAGATACGTATTTAACATGTATAGGACTGCTTGCCATCTGGGGGAGAGGGTGGAGGGAAAGAGGAAAAAAGTCAGAACAGAAGTGAGTCAAGGGATAATGTTGTAAAAAATTACCCAGGCATGGGTTCTGTCAATAAAAAGAGACTGGAGGCCATGAGAAGTGCCATGAGACTGAGGGCCACAAGGCTCGAGGCCATGAGACTCGAGGCCATGAGACTGGGGGCCATGAGACTGGGAGCCATGAGACTGGAGACTACAAGATTGGAGGCCACGAGACTAGGGGACCATGAGAATCAAGGCTACAAGACTGGAGGCCACGAGAATCGAGGCCATGAAACTGGGGGCCATGAGACTGGGGATCATGAGACTGGAGGCTACAAGACTGGAGGCCACGAGACTCGGGGCCATGAGGAGTGTCTTAAGTCAGCTTAATTGAAAAGGTCAATTTTTCCCATTAAATTACACATTTGCTATAAAGAAAAAAAAAGAAAGAAAAAATTAGGAAGCACCAGTGTGGAGAGTGGTCTAGCAAGTTGATAAGGCAGGTATAGTAGGATTGGCTAGCAGCAGCCAAGGCCCAGTTGAGGAACAAAGAAGAGCACTCTTGTGAGCTACAGATGTTTACCAATCCTTGGAAAGCAGTCTGATTATCAGAGGTTAAACAAGTGTACAAGATCTGGGGAGATTGGAACAGTTTAGATCTAAGCCTTTAGAGAAGAAGAGGTAGGGAATAAGAGGGTCAAATTGGTCAGATACTTTAAAATCTTTGATAAATCAGTCAATAAACATCTATTAAGAGCTAAGTGTCAGACACTGTGATATGAAACAAACAAACAAAAAAAAAAATCCTGTCCTTGTCCTCAAGGAATAAATTAATAAACAAAAAGCATTTATTAAGCTTTTAAAAAAATCATAATAGGTTTCCTCTGATGATATATGTATATATATATATATATATATATATATATTTTTTTTTTTTTTCAAATACTGAGGAGCCTTTGATTTTTTAAGGGGTAATGTGGCTCCTCGGTATTTGAATTTTTTTTTCTGGCTGCTTGTAATATTTTTTCCTTTGGGTTGATAGTTCTGCAACTTAGCCACGATATTCTTTGGAGTTTTAATTTTGGGGTCTTTTTCAAGAGGTTTTTGATGAATTCTTTCAATGGCCATTTTACCTTCTGATTCTATGACATCTGGGGAATTTTCTTTGATGATTTCCTGAAAAATAGTGTCTATGGAATTTTTTTTTTCCATTTCACAAATTCTGTTTTTCAGGAAGTTGTTTTCTTTTTTTCATTTCACAAATTCTATTGTTTAAGGAGTTATTTTCTTTTTTATGTTTCACAAATTCTGTTTTTCTGTGAATTGTTTTCTTTTTCCCTTTTATCAAATCTATCTTTTAATGAGTTATATGCCTTTTCCAAACCCTCTTGCAAAGTTTTCTTTTCCTTTCTCCATTTTTCTTCCAACTGCTTTTTAAGATCATTTTAAATTTCTTCTAGGAGAGCCTTGTGTGGGGATCAATTTATATCACCCTTTGGGGCTTCATCTGGGACCATCTGCTTTTAGTTTCAGGATTTGAAATCTGTTTGTCTCTTTCACCATAAAAACTGTCTGAGTTCTCTTTGCTTTTTTACTCATTTAAAAAAAATGTTATGGTCTGCCTTTAGGGCAGGAGAGATTTTCCAAAATTCCTCTAAAAGTGGCTGTGGCTACACTGAGTCTATGCTGACTTACTCCAGTGCTGCGTAGGCATGGCCAGGTCCCATTAGATCCTGACATTTGGGGGTTCACTATTTACCTTTTGTGTTTGGATTGTATGTTTTATAACTTCTCTGCTGATCTACTGCCTTGCAGCCAGGGCAGAGAAGCCAATATTGCTGTAGATTCTCGCTCCCCCCTCCTCCCTCCCCCACCCCCATTCTCTGCTTTGCAGAACTCCCGCCACCCCAGGACTCTGCACTGCGTTTGGGATCTGTGCTCAGCTTGCTTGTGCTTGGCCTTCCTCCCTTGGTCCCGGATTGAAACAGATTTTTTCTGGGGATCTTTGAAATTATCTTCTGCTGGTAACTTGTTGCCATCCCAATATTCGTGGATTCTGCCAGTCTAAAGCTAATTCAGAGGCTGAATTTGTGAATTAGTCTGAGGGCTGAGAGAGAAGTTCAGAAAGAAACATGTGTTATCTCCAACATCTTAGTTCCAAATCTAATAATTTTTGGTTAAGTTTAAATCAAAGAAATGACATTTTGAGATAGCTGATTTAACATATTTAATGTTTTGATTTTTGTTTGTATGTGGCCAGGAGGGTAAATATTAAATATAACTGCATACCCTACATGTAAATTCTTCTGTGAGGTATAAACTAGTTGGAACATCTTCTTGTTCTTGTGACTACCTTTGGTTGTTGAGGAAGAAGTTAGATTAAGGAAATATGCTTTGAAACAAAAACAAAAGAAATAAATACACATTACAAAAGGGGGAAAATCATTTATAGGTGAATGACCCTATCCTACCCAATTCTCCAATCCATACCTCCAAAAAAGCTGTAACAGTTCCTCTAGCATGATCCACATTCCTTAGGCTGTCCTTTATATTACAGTATGATAGTAGCTACAGTATGACAGTAGCTGTAGTAAGCTAGAGACTTTGAGTTTAGCCTAGAGCTAAGATAAAATGGAATTAATTAGCAAGAGAATTTTTATATAAACAAACTGCTTATAGTACTTCAATAGCTAAGAATCTGTGTATGCAACTGTTTTTTTTGTAAAATTCCATTGCATGTCAAGGGGCTCAGTCTTGATTAAGGGTGTGTGTGTGTGTGTGTGTGTGTGTGTGTGTTTTGTTTGTTTTGTTTTGTTTTGTTTTGTTTTGTTTTTAGTATTTTTTAAGCAACATAAACCCCTTCGTTAGTCTCATGAAGCCTATAAACCCCTATTAGGATATATGTTGCTAATAGTAATGATCATAGGAAATGCTAAATTTCCATTATGGATTAACAGAAATTGTGATTTTTTTCCCCCAGTTGTATGTCCTCAGATTTCATGAAATCTATTTATAGCCTACATAGGATCCATGTGTCCTGAATTAAGAATCTGTATTCTAAATGATCTCTATGGAAGTTTCTACTTTCTTATCCTATCTTTCTTTGATTCTGAAAGAATATCTTAACAAGACCTAGGTTCAAATACAACCACAGAAAGTACTTATGTGACTCTGAACAATTTATTTTATCTGACTGGGCCTTAGTTTCTTTGTCTGTAAAATGAAAAAAAAAAAAAAAACCAGTCCCTGCTGACAGAGCTCTATTGCACTTAAATTCCCTCTCAGTTGTAAAATTATGGTCTATGAATTTATTAATTGATTGATTTCTATCCTGTCTAGAAAATAAGTGGCTTAAGGCAGCTCATGATGAGAACTGTTTACCAGCTCTGCTAAGATGAAATTGTAGCAAAATATAGTAGAAAGAAGACTATACTAGGATTCCTTGGGCTAACTGAACCATATTTACCTCTATTTCCTATCTGTGTGACCCTGAGCCACTCACTACATTTCATCTCCTTATATGTAAAGTGAAAAGATTGCATTACTGAAGATGACCTGTGAAATTCCTTCCAGCTCTGGATCTATAATGCAATTACTATAGTACTACTATGCCATAACGTTGGTAATAAATGAAAGCTAGAGGAAAATTATCATTGGCCTCCTTAGAGTATTTTAATGGAAATTAACAAGCTACGCATCTTTTCAAGAAAAATGTATAAAATATGTGATATAAATAATTATCTGTTATACCAATGATTTAACCAATACAATTAAATTATTATTGGAATACCTGAGCATCTAAGTTCATATTCAATGTCTAGGTTCCTTTTATTTACCTCTTTCTTAATTGGAAAAAAATATTATTTTATTGATCATTTTAACCTATTTACTAATAATTTCTAGTTGTTTTATGCTATCAGTTACTTTTGTAAAATAATTTCAAATCAATTAATTTTAGTGTACCATTTTTAAATAAAGTATTCCTCAATTTAAATTACTATCAAGGATATATAAAATGATAGGAATACTTTGAAGGTATTAATCCAAGAATGAAATTTTGTGAGCAGTACCAAGTGTGTGCTATTGCTGAATATCATGTGCTATCATATAAAAGGAGAAAAATACATGTATTAAATTCCTAACTTGCAGAAGCAATTTATTTCCTCTCAAGTATTCTTCTTTGTTGCTTTAGAATGATTTAAAGTTGATAGGCTTCTTGCTCAATACCTTTCCTTGCTTCTAAAATCCTCCCCTTCTTCCCACTGTCAGGATTTCTGTATATAACTCATCCCACCTACTTTAAAATAGTTAAATTACACAGTCACAAAGCACATAAAGTACTAAGAAAGGAATATTAAAGAAAAACACTTCACAAAAGTATAACTCTTATCTATATAGTAGTACATTAAATGTAAACTATACATTATGAAATGTTTTAACATATTTATAAATAGTTTTCATATTCATATTCTTTTGATGATGTTTGAAAGGGAATTTATTTATTTATTTTCCTTCATAAGGCAGAGAATCTATTTTGATTTTTGGAACTTAAGAACAAAGCTTCTAGGTAAGGCTTCAGATGATAAATGATCAGGTTCAAGACTGCTGTGGATATAGATCATAGTGACATAAAGGTGATATCAGAGCTAAAAGAGGTGAAATAAACTTGGCATTTTGATCCTAAAAGAAATATGCTTATGAGAAATTATTGTTTTTTCTATTTACAGTCCTAAGTTGACATAAAAAATGTAAAAAAATAAATATCACTAATGATTTAAAAGTCTTTCTTGGGGTCTTCGTGACAATTTTATTGTCACAAATTTAAATTACTAGTTTTTAGATCAATAGCCTAATGCTACAATTTTAACAATTTCCAATAAAAAATGTGAAATTTAAGTAAGTGTGTAACACAGAATAAATACTATACTAAAGCCAGCTTTACAAGCAGAAAGAATTGTCACTGTAGATTATGCAAATAGAGAAAAGCTAGGCAAAGACATTTGTCTCCTATCTTCACTCCACTTCCTATTCATTTGCCAAAATGTCTGAAACTCCACTATTAGAAAATTATTGCTCTATCAAGACCTTACATTCATGCTATTTTAAAATTTGAAAATCTCCTGTTGCAATAACATGTTAGGGCAACACAAATCATTAAATACTATTGTTATTAAATTATAAAATTAGAGTCAGTAAACTCCTTAGAAAAAGAACCAAGGACAAATAAGTTTTTACAAAAGAGAAAAACTTATCCTGTTGATTTGGGAAGAGGGGGGCCTTGGGCATTTGGTGGAGACAAGACACTGCATAAGGAAAAATTACGTTTGGCTAGAAATTATAAGACACACTGAAGAGAAATTTCACATAATGCATAACTTTGCCTATGATTAACTCTTTATGGTCTTTTCTATGTCTCTTAGGTAAATATATAAATTTACTATAATTATAATAAAATAGCAATAGTGAACATTAATTTAGCACTTTAAGGTTTACAAATAAGGTTTCATTTGACCTTCTCAATAATACCTGTGAGGTACTATAATTATTTCCATTTTATAGACAAGGAAACTGAAATGCTTATAATCTAGGTGGCTTGCCTAGAGTCACATACCTAGCAAGTGCCTAAGATGTGATTTGAATGCATATCTTCCTGAATGTGGATTCAGTGCTCTCTCCATTGTGCCACCCAAATGAATTCAATAATTTAATCCATGAGTATTAAGTGACCATCATGTGGTAGGCACTCTGCTTGCTATCAGGTACATAAGGCAACCTCAGTTCTCTAAATTTGTGATTAAACTTGCAAAATCTTTGTCAAACTATTTGTCAAACTGTTCCATTCGAAATGAAGTTGCATTTTATGATTTATCCCATTTTAATGAATTACAAGTGACAATTGACCATTTCTCAATGAATACAGCTTCTAAATATGAGGGAATCAATGACTATCCATGAACATTGTTACAACTTTCATTTTATTTCAAAGAACAAAAAATTATATTTTCTTTGTGTTGCATTATTCTGGTTTGATTCTCTTATGGTGATCTTGTCAAAGTATTCTGTTAACTTTTTCCTCTACCGTCACTAATGTCTGCAAGTTGGGTGACAGACTAATTTGGCCTGGTGTGACACCAATTAGTGATTTCTTTTGTGGTAAAGTCCTTATGTCAACTAGGGAAATTACTTTTACAGGATTTTTGAGTCCTTTAAAAGAGTGATGTTTTTCTAAATGAAATGAGAAATATTCTCTGTGAAATTTAATGATTGCTGAGTAGCAGCTTGTTTTATCTGCAAGCTTTCTCTTATTACTGTTTTCATGTTACTGATTAAATGGTTCAGTTTGAAAAAGTCTTCTTATAATGGATCTTTTAAGATATGTGCTCCCACACACATACACAGACCAGCTTTAGTTGTACACAATAAATTTATTTCATCCATATAAAGTAATTTATGATAGGACATATACAGTATAAATGGACCCTGTCATTCTGTCCTTAGGACTATAGATTCGGCTCTGAAAAAATCCTTAGAAATCACCTTTTATTTTGCATTTAAGGAAACCGAAATCCAGAGAGTTTGAGTAATCAAGGTCAAACAAGTAGTAATAGACAAGATTTGAATTTGGATCCTCTGACTCCAAATTGAACACTCTCTCCATTGTACCATACTGTATTGAAGAGTACAATACTCTTCAGTATAGCTCATGACAGGTAGGTGGGTGACTCAGTGAATAGAACTGGGTTTGGAGTCAGGAAAACCTGAGTTCAGATATGACTTCAGACATGTACTAGCCATGTGATCCTTGGCAAAATACTTAAACCAGTTTGCCTCAGTTTCCTCAACTATAAAATAGATATAATAGTGCTTCTTTTGAGGATCAAATGGGATTTTTGTAAAGCATAAAAGACAATGCCTGGTACAAAATTAGATGCTTGTTCCTATCTCCCCACTCTGAAACTCAAAAACATATGATACATAAATTATTTATAGAGACTAAGCATCAAGTAGGATGTTAGTCTGGCCATATCTTTCCCCTGCTCAAGAAGTTCCAATAAACTTCTTATTGTACCCAGGATGTATAGCATTCATTTGTTTTCTAACCTTTCACAACCTGACTCCTTCTTACTTCACAGATTTGTTTAACCTCATTCCCTCCAAATATTGTACAATTATAAAAACTGATCTACCTGCTTCACCTCTTGTCTCTTTTGTATACTTAGTTCCTGTCCAAGCCTAACTCAGGTGCTTCATCTCAAGGCTTTTCCTGATCACTATTTCCCCTATCCCCATTGATTACTTTCCCCTGTCAGGAAGTTATTTTGTATTTAATTCATATGTATTTTGCATTTTCTTAATAATGATTGTAAAGTGATGTCTTTGTGCCCATTCTTAATTGGTTCCAGAATCTACCAGAAGTGGCAAAAAACAAGCACCAAACAAAAATTTCCCATAAGGAAAACATCTGCAGTCCACAGCCTAACTCTCTCTCTCAACACCAAATTTCCCAAAGGGGAAAGTGGGGATTCCAGCTGTGGAGAAACAAGCCAATACAACTTGGCTCCTCCCTTCTTGACCCAATTCAGTTTCTGAGAGGGATTGTGACCTTTATCTTCTACCCCCCACTGCATACTGCCCTAGCTTCTTTGTGGGGCTAGATGTGGAGGGGGAAGCTATGGTCCCTATACAGGGCTGCCAGGAGTCTTGGATCCTCCACCTTTGCCTGGGCTGCTACTGTTTGTGCCACCACCACTGCTCCTGCTACTTCTCTTGCTGCTGAGTAAACCTGCCACTTTGTGCCCCTTCCATTTCTAGTGTTTTAGGAGCTGAGAGGCTATATGTTGAAGCCATAATCCTGCAAGAGCTGCCATGCAACTTACCTCCAATATGCATAGCTTCAGCCTTATGGGCTCCAAACTGACAGTCTTGCTGGGGAGGAGCTATCTACGACTGAAGGCAATAGCACCTTCAGTGGAGGATATGCAATAGCCCTGGCCAGCCTCCCATCCCTACTGCTCAATCAAGACAGTAACCAAATGCAAGTAATGCTGAGCTGTATCAAGTGCAGACATTTTGTTTCTTTGTTTTTAATTCCTTTGTTGAAATGTATCAAATACTGTACTGAGTATCACTTTAAGAATTAATATCTGCATGATACTTTGTTGTTTTGGTTATTGTTGAGTTATTTTAGTTGTATCTGACTCTTTGTAACCTTATTTCAAGTCATTTGTCCTTCCCTTCTCTAGGTCTTGGGTTAATTGTCTTACTCAAGCTTATCTGCACAGCCATTTGCATAGTACTTTGGATTTGTAAAGTGTTTTCCGTATAGTCCCGTTAGATACTCATTTTACTGATGTAGAAACTAGGACTTGCAGAGGTGAAGTGTCTTGTTCAGGCTCATATTCCTAATAAGTACTTGAAGAGGGATGTTAAATTTCTGATAAATTATAAGCACTCTGAAAGCATCTACTTTTTATTGACTTTTTTCAGTAGTGTCCATCAGGCATAGTAGGAATGTCTACTTTGTCTCTCCTTGGTAATTAAAAACAACAATAAAATTTTAAAAATTATACAACACTATGTGCCAGGCTAAAGGGTTTATAAATATCCCGTTTGATTTTCATGATAATCATGAGAGCTAGGTGCTGTTATTATCCCTATTTCTCCCTCCTCTCCCCATTTTTCTTCCCTCTCTCTTTTAAATTCCTTTTGGAACTCTTCCAAGAGAACCTTTTGAATTTTTCTCCTAGTTTGAGTTCACATCCTCCTTTGAAGCTTCATCTGAAGGCATTATGCCTTTGCTGTCTTCTTCTGGGCTTCTGTTCTGGTTTTCCCTGTATCCATAGTAGCTCTCTATAGTCAGAGCTCTTTTTGCTTTTTTTGTTCAATTTTAAAGATTGTCCTAAGATGCCTTTGCAGGGTGACAGGGCTTCTTACTGACTGACCTGGGACTAGTGCTGCAAGCTTTTCCACTTCAGTGAGTGGTCAGGCAGGTCCTGCTTGTTGTGCTGAGTTTTAGGGACTCACAATTTGCCTTCTATGGTATACTAGAGGTCTCACTGTTGATCTGGCTTTCTGAACCACAACAGAGTAACCAATGCTGCTATATTTTGATTTACCAGTCATAGGTTCAAATCTTAACTCTACCACTTTAGGAAAATTATTTTATGCAGCTGAATATTAGTTTAGGCTTATAGTATCATCCACTATGTCTAAATCGTGTACTCATATTGACCTTATTATGGGATGGAATGTGAGATGTAGGTCTAGGCTGAGTTTTTGATATATTATTTTCCAGTTTTCCCAGCAATTTTTGTCAAATAGTGATTTCTTGTCCCAGAAGCTATGTATAGTTTGCAGGATAATTAAATACTAGATTGCTATAGGTCTTGATTATTATGTTGTGTGTATCTAATCAATTCCACTGATCTACCACTCTGTTTTTTAGCCAGTAGCCAATGGTTTTGATGACTCTTATTTTATAAAATAATTTTAGGTCTGGTATTGCTAACCTGCCATCCTTTATACATTTTTCCATTAAATCCATTAATCTCTAAATATCCCTGACCTTTTTTCTTCTACATGAATTTTGTTATTATTTTTTCAATATCTCTAAAATTTTTGCAGTTTGATAAGGCACTAAACAGGTAGACAAAGTTGGGCAGAATTGTCATTTTATTACATTAGCTTGACCTCCCATGACTGATTGAAAATTTTCTAAATGTTTTATTTATGTGAGAAGTATTTTGTAATTGTGTTCATGTAGTTCTTGCGGTTGTCTTGCCAGGTAGGCCCACCAAGTATTTTGTTTTGTCTACAGTAATTTTAAATGGAATTTCTCTTTCTAGTTTTTGCTGAAGGGCTTTGTCAGTAATATATAGAAATGCTGGTGATTTGTGTGGGGTTTTTTTATATCATGCAACTTTGTTAAAGCCGTGGATTATTTCCAGTAAGTTTTTGAATGATTTTCTAGGATTCTCTAAGGATATTATCATATCTTCTGCAAAGAGTGATAATTTTTTCTCATTACCATTCAAATTTCTTTCATTTCTTTTTCTTTTATTATTGCTAAAGCCAACATTTCTAGTACAATATTGAATAATAATGGTGATAATGGGCATCTTTGTTTCATCCCTGATCCCACTGGGGACATATCAAGCTTCTCTCCATTACAAATGATGCTTACTGTTGATTTTACACAGATAATGCTTATTATTTTAAGGAAAATGATCTTTAGTTCTATGCTCGCTAATATTTTTAACTGGAATGGGTTTTGTATTTTGTCAGAAGCTTTTTGTGCATCTATTGAGATTATCACATGATTTCTGTTGGTTTTGCTATTGATATGGTCTATTATGGTAATAGTTTTTCTGATATTGAAATAGCCCTTCATTGCTGGTATAAATCCTACTTGACCATAAATTATTATCTTGTTTATAAGTTGCTGTAATCTCTTTTCTAATATTTTATTTGAAATTTTTGCATCAATATTCATTAGGAAGATTGGTCTGCAATTTTTTTTTTCTATCTTGGCTCTTCCTGGTTTAGGTATCAGTACTATATTTGTGTCATAGAAGGAATTTGGCAAAACTCCTTCTTCACCTCTTTTTCCACATAGCTTACACAATATTGGAATCAATTGTTCATTAAATGTTTGGTAGAATTCATTTGTAAATGCATCTGCCCATTGAGATTTTTTTTAGGGAGTCAATTAATGAATTGTTTGATTTCTTTTTCTAAAATGGGACTTTTAAAGTAATTTATTTCCTCTTCTGTTAATCTGGGCAATTTATATTTTTGTAGATATTCATCCATTTCAGTTAGATTGTCAGATTTGCTGCCATACAATTCAGCATTCAATTTCTTTTTTGTTGGTAATAAGTTTCTGATGTTGCTAATAGGTTTTTCTCTTTACTTTTTCTAATCAAATTAAGCAAAGTTTTATCTATTTCATTGCTTTTTTTTCATAAAACAAACTCTGTTTTATTTATTAATTCAATATTTTTCTTAATTTCAATTTTATTAATCTCTATTTGCATTTCAAAAATTTTATTTAGGTATTTAATTGAGGTTTTTTAATTTATTCTTTTTCCAGCTTTTTCAGTTGCATGTCTACTTCATTTATCTTGTGGCATCTCTTTCCAAAGGAAATGACTACTCTTTCAATGACTATTTCTCACTTTATTTCTAGAATATTTTGGTAATTTTACTTGATGATCTCTTGAAGAAAGCTACCCAAGCTCTTTTTTTTTTTTTTTTTTTTTGGTCATGCCCTTCAGGTAGACCAATAATTTTAAAATTGTCTCTCCTGCATCTATTTTCCAGTTTGACTGTTTTTCCAAAGAGTTATTTTACATTTTCTTCCATTTTAAAAATTCTTTTTAGTTTTTTGACTGATTCTTCTTGTCACATAGAATCATTAGCTTCCCTTTGCCCCATTTTAGTTTTTAACGTATGATTTTCTTCAATTGTCTTTTGTATTTTTTTCTTTTGGTTGATTCTACTTTTTGAAGGTATTTTCTTCAGTGATTTTTTTTTTGCATTTGACCAATTATATTTTTAAGGAAAAGCCTTCTTTTGCCAGGCTATTGACTCTTGGATACCTCTCATTTTTTCTTCTACCTCTTTAGTTACTTTTACACTTTTATGAGTACTTTCAAGAAACCTCTTTGGACTTCAGACCAATTCATATCACTCTTTGAGATTTCCTCTGTGGCTATTTTGTCCTTGTCAGAGGTAATGTTTTGGTTTTTGATGCCACCATTATAACTTTCTACGGTCAAGGTTATTTTCTTTTTCTTGCTCATTTTCTTTCCTTTTCTTTTTCTCTTTACTCCTTATTTACTTTTGTTGTTAAGCTGTGTTCCTGGGGTAAAGGGAGCACTGTCCCAAGTTTTCTATGAAACTTTGAGCCTTGACTTTGAGCATAGCGCCTCTCTTGTGTTTGCAAGGGTAGCTTTGCCTACCTCTTTTTTAGGAAACCGACTGGTTTGCCAGAGTTTGCCTTCTGAGTTGCCACTAGAAGCTGCCTTACTGGTCTGCTTCTCTATTGAGCCAAGACCGAGGCTCTCCATTGCTGATTTGCTGTGATTAAGGTTCACTAGCTTTCCCAAACTCAGTCTGAGCTAGGCTGATTACCTCTTTCACAGTGTGAGACTGTTCTTCTAGAAGTACTTTCAGTCTATCTAAGCTGGAGAGTGTTTTCATTGCTTCAGACTCTGTTCAGAGACTCAGTTTCATGTGTTTTTTGAGGGAAATTGAGTTTCCTGTCTTCACTCTGACATCTTGGCTTCCCCTTAGAAATCCCCCTTTTTCCAGTTTTCATTTATTATTTATTATCATTTATTATTAATGTCTCATAGAGTCATTGGCTTCTACTTGTCCAATTCTAACTTTTAAGAATTTTTTTTTTCCTTTTCCATTTGACCAATTGTACTTTTAAGGAATTGTTTTTTTCATTAGATTTATATATTTCCTTTTTCATTTTGAAATTTTTACTTTTTAAGTAGTTGTTTTCCTTTTCCAAGTTGCTGACTCTTTTTTTCATAATTCTCTTGCATCATTTTTATTTTTTTCCAAATTTTCTTCTACTCCCTTACATGTTTTTAACTCCTCTTCAAGCGCTTCCATGACTTCTTTCTGGACTTGCTTGCTTTTCTTTGGAGTTCTGTGGCTTGTTTTCCTCTTCTGAGTTTGTGTCTTCATCTTCCCTTTCACTATAATAAACTTTCCAAGGTCAGATTCTTTTGTTGTTGTTGTTATTGTTTTTTAATAGCTCATCAGTTTTGACCTTTTCCCTTACTTTTAAATTTGAGCCTTGCTTCTGGGGGAGGACAGGAAGAGGCACTATCTCAGGTTTCTTTTGTAGGGAGCTGCAGACCTGGCTTCACTATTGTTGCTCTAAGGTCCACAGGTGATCCTCCTGTCTGGTGCTGCACAGAGGAGAACAGAGGAGAGAGGGGTGTGTGCAGTGGGGAATTGCTAGCATTACTGCAAGTCTGGAAACTTACCTGGTTCTAAGTTAGAGTCTTTGTGCTGGTTTCTGTCATGGCCTGAGACTGGTAGGATATATTCTGCATTTCTACAGGACTACCTTAAAGCACATGATACTTTATAGAGCAGGAATCTATCCATTCCTTTGACTGTTCTTAGACAGATGGCATTGGCTTTTATCTCCTCCACTGTGCCAAAATGATTATCTTTAACTGGTATGCTGAGGTGAGGATAGCTGCTGGCTTACAGGGACACTTTAAATCCTGGACTGTGTTTCACTTTTGCCTGACATTTCTTATTGATTTTCCAAGTTTTGGGGGCTAAAATATTGATTCACCCCGTCTTTTTGCTGGTTCTGCTGTTCTAGGATTTGGTTCAGGGCATTATTTTATGATTATTTTGTGGAAGAGTTATGGTGATTTCTTGCCTATTCTGCCATCTTGGCTTTTGGAAGTGATGGATTATTTCAATCCTAACTTTTCTTTCAGTTTTTAGTAATTTAATCCTCTGATCTAATAATCCTAAGAACCTGATGATTGTATGTGTTTATGTATATTTGAGCTTATTTAGTTATTTGTTATATATATTCTGTCTTTAATTTCATTTTGTCATTTCTCCCCAAAGTCCCCTAATTTGTATTGCTATAAATTGAAATTAATTTATTTACTACATGGCATTTCCTATTGATTTTGTAAAATTAATAGGTCATTATTATATAGCTACAATATATTCAAACCTACAGGTATTTGCAATTTTTGTAGTGTGGATATGACTACTCAGATAACAGCCCTACATTTTTATAAACTGTTTTTAAAATTTGCTGTGGTAAAATTACCCTATGGCAATTGTGGTTATGAGTTTATCTAAATATAAGTTGGTCCATTGATGCCAGTTGCTGAAACTGTATGTCTCTTCACAAAATGCCAGAGTCAATTTGTTATTAAAATTTACATTATCTTTCTTTGCTCATATATTCTTTTTATTATGCCTTCTAATAAAAGATTTGGTCTGAATCTTAGCTCTCTCTATGAAATGTCAAAGTTTTCTCCTTTAATTTTTATGTATAACCTTTTTTTTTTCAAAAATTCCATTCAAATATATATGCATTTTGTCACCTAATTATAATTTCAGTGGAATTTCTTCATGTTTTTCCTATTGGTAAAATGATATTTTATTTTTGGGCTCTTTGTTATGTCATGCTCTTTATTTAAAATAGTATTCTATAGTAAATATATTAGTGCTACTTAGCTGAACAAGTAGTATATATTTCAGGAAGCATGTTAGTCATACATGCAGATATAAAAGAAATTAGACTACCTTCCTTCTAGGAAAGGGGGTGGAGAGAAGGAGGGGAAAAGTTGAAACAGAAGTTTTTGCAAGGGTCAGTGTTGAAAAATTACCCATGCATATGCTTTGTATATAAAAAGCTATAAGAAAAATGCTAATAAAAAAAATTTCACAGATCCCACATTAAGAACTTCTGAGGTGATGACTTTTAATTTACCATATCCTGCTAAGTTAAATCAGTCAAATTTACTTTTTTTTTAAAATGAAATTGCTCTTTATGATTTTCTTCAGAAAATACAATTGGGTTATTGATAAAAAGTGTATTCTGGTTCTGGATATTACATATTCTAAATAATTGTAAAAGTGGCTAGTATAATTGAAAAAGAGAATGAACTTAAAATTCCTATAGACTATTTTGAGTTAAAGAATTTTTAGGAAAAAAAAAACAATTCTGATGTCTGAAATCCAGTCATTAGATAAAATATTGAAATACATGTGAAATGTGGGAAAAGGCAATACACTTGCTTAGCTCAATTTAAGAATACTGCTATGTATTCATACATAGAAATTAAAATTTCTATCTGGGGGACAACTTGTACTTTAGTCTTGATTTATATCCTTGTCTGCAATTGTACTCCTAGTGTTATTAAAGAGAGCTTCATGGTCTTGATGATGAAGTAACTTCTAGGAACCTGAATCACAAAGCTCTGCAAGCTGAATTCCCATTTACTTCAAGGACTGCACCATCACCCCCTAAATGAGGCAGTATGATCCAAAATGATTTTGAAAAAAGCTGGATAATATTTTTTGTCCTGGGTTTTGGTGTCAACAGAGACAATTTCAAGATAGATAGTGTCTCTTTGTCATAATGAAGAACACTAAGGATCAATAAGTGATGATTTATAGGCAGAAATAAAAAATCCTAAGTTCATAGAAAATGATGAAATTAAAATGAAACATTCTTAATTAATCATTTTATACCATGTTAGAATTTGAATAATCACATTTTTGACTTATCATTATTAATATATCATGAGACAAGTAGGAGGCACAATATCATCTTCTGTATTGAGAAGACCTGAATTTGAATACTGTCTCAGAACCTTACTGTGATTCTAGGTAAGGCATTTCACATTTTTTTGCCTCAGTTTCCTGATCTATAAAATGTAGAAAATAAGGGCATCTATCCTCCAGGGTTCTGAGAAACAAATAAAACAATACCTGTGAAATGTTTTGTGAACCTTAAAGTGCTTTATAAATACTAATTTATCATATTCATCATCATAATTATTATTATATTAATTTAAGTTTTATATGTTGTTAATATATGTAAAAATAATATATGTAATAAAATTTGTAAAAACTATGTAATTATCATCTTAAAACACTATAATACATCATGTCATCATCATTTTAATTAGTGTGTTCCCCTAGCTGGTTTGTATAGTCTTCTTTAGAAACTAGATATTAGTTAATGTACATATAATGTCACATAATGTACATTCCAACACACGTTGCTGGGAGGGGGTATATGTGTGTTTTCTAAAATTTAGCAAGTGTGTGTCAATGGATACAAAGATGGGGAAATAGATGGATAGGTAAATAGATAGTGGGTTGATTTTCATAACAGTCATGAAAAGTAGGCCCTGTTATTATCCTCATTTTAAAAATGAGAAAATGGAGGATGAGATATTAAATGACTTACACAAGCCACCCAATTGTAATTATCTAAGATACGATTCAAATTCAGATTTTCCTGATTTACAAGTCCAGTACTACAAGACTGAGATGTCACATTCATGATATTCTTTGAATTTATACCTTGAAAATATAAACTGTAAACTCTCATTGATGGATTTATCATTAATAGCAAGATAACACAACTAATACAGAATAAAGCTATTCAATGAAGTAGAACTATAAGAAATAAATAATGAAATTTATTATAGAAATAAAATGTTTCCCCCTAAAATCTGTGAGGCAATTTCATAGCAGTACATACAGATTCAAGGGGAAAGGTGGCACATATACCTGGGTAACACATATGATTAGGGCACATGTATGGAGGAAATATTAGACCTAAGAGTTCACGTGGAACCTAGAGCTGATTGTGTGTGTGTGTGTGTGTGTGTGTGTGTGTGTGTGTGTGTGTGTATAATGAGAGAGAAATAGGTAGATGACTCAAGAGAGAGTATAGTTTGATCTTTACAATAATGGTATGAGGTAGAAAAAGCAAAAGAGAAAAACTGTTACTCTAGGTTCCACAAAAATCATTTTTTTCTTTTTTACCTCAGACTCTCAGCTACTATTGAGACCTTTAATCATCTCAGCCCCAGGTGGCAAGTTCTGTAATACAAGCAGGATCTTGCCAAGTAGGTAATGCCCTGAGGCCTAGTTAGGGTTTTTATCTGTTGGCACCTTCAGTGAAAAACCTGCAGAATCAGGAAGATATCAGAATTTTTATAAATGATGCCATATATGGACTTTATTCTTGATTCTGTATGTATTTGTATGAAATCATGTCACAGATTTTGGGGAGAAATCTTTTTACATTTCATTGTTTATTTCTTACCATGCTATTTCATGGGGTAGATTTGTTTTGAATTAGCTATGTCCTTGTGCTATTAATGATAAATTCATTAATGAGGGTTTACAATCTATGCATTTTCAGAGTACAAATCCAAAGAATATATTGAAGTCAGCAGCTAAGTATTGTGGTACTACACTTGTAAATCAGGAAAATCTGAGTCTGAATCTTGTCTCAGATAATTAATAATTAGATAACTTCAGCGAATCATTTAACTTCTCCTCTATTTTTCCATTTGCATAATGAGGATAATAACAGCATCTACCTTAAAGGATTGTTGTGAAGATCAATCTGTCTATTCATATATCAGTCTATTTGTCTATTTATCTCCATTGATTTGCCAAATTTTAGAATACATATATGTGCACACACACATATATATGCATTTATTTATTATATATATATAACATGCACACATATACACACACATACATGATTCAGTATTTAGTGCAGTGGGGAAGACTACACACATTGACAAGAGAGCCCCACAGGATAATACAATAATTAAAATAATGAGGATAGATGATATTTATATAGTGTTTAGAGATAATATTTATGTGTTTCTGAAGTGCTTTGCATACATTATTAACACCACAAATAACTAAGAAATTAATATAATAATAATGATTATGATGACAAATTAGCATTTATATAGCACTTAAGGTTTGCAAAATATAATAGTGATGTGAATAAGTTACAAAAAAATTTTGGAAGTTCAGTATTCTCCAGTTGTTATACTTTAAACCTCTCTTCTTGCCCATATACAAGAGAAAGTGATTATCAGTGCAGAGTCAAGCTGAAGGGTGTTTTGACATACCTCTGTTCATCATCAAATAATAAAATATAAAAGCATGTAAAATTAAAAATAGGATTTTACCAAAAAGATACTACAAGCTATGGCAGATAGCATTGTCCCCAAATGAAGGAGAGAAAAACCCGGTGATACTATTTATTCATCATCTATTATTTATAAACTTCTGATTTTGGTAGCAAGAAAAAAAACTAGATAAATAAAATATATAATCTATTTTTGCCTTCAATGAGAGAACTATGGTGAGTAAATATGTATCTAAGCATAGTATTTTCACTTTTTGCTTACTCTGATCATTGTCAAGCAGTAGCCTAAAGGATGTCATTCAAGAAATTAATATACTATAAAAAAGGTTGGTTGACTGTAGAACAAGATTGAGAGGATAACTGATGACCATTGGCATAGTATGGAGGCATACACAAAATGCTAAATATTTGAAATATTGTGGGCAGATTTTCCTTGGAGAATTTACAGGAAATATACAAGAATTGCATAAGGTTAGATGGTGTGGAGTGGATGTTACTGGTATCATTAGAGTAAAGGACTGTATTAATTAAATCACAATCCCATTAAACAATTGTAATATAAATAAGGTTTAACTTGTATAGTGAAGGATTGAAGATTGCAGACACTGGCTATGAAAATGTAAGAAAGCATAGTATTTAAGACTCATTATTGAAAATAATTCATCAGATGTGATGATAGGAGAGAAAAGAGAAAGAAGAATCAAAAATAAAAAATAAATGTATGAATCTTAGGAAAAAAGAATATTATAATAGGGCCTATAATTGAATAAAATGACAATTACAAATGAATTATATTTGTTAGAGCATACTTTCTGGTTGCCAATTTTTTCACTAATAGCATTTCATTTGAATTTTATGGTTACTGGGGCATAATTATACTCTTGTTTCCTTTTTTTTTTTTAACATCTATAGTCCAGATGTTTTCTTTTCCATCAATCCAAAACTTATTAGCCTAACCACAGAGAAAATATGTGTGTGTATTCTTTTACCCATAACACTAATGTTTAAATCAGTTTAATAGAGGACATGTAATGAGTATTAGAGTCTCAGTAGTAGATCCTAAGTCATTGAGAGTTTACTGTTGTAAGCAAAGTATGCAAATAGCCATTACCTTCTCCCTCTTATCATAGAAAGATTCATTAAAGCATGCGTCATGTCACAGATTGTTTAAATTATTCAGGAGAGCAAAATTTTATTAGTATAAGTATTTTTTTACTGATACATATTACAAATCTTTCAAAACTGAGTAGGTATTTCTTCATAGGTACTTTGTCTAAAAATCCCGTCATCCTAAATCCAATCTCAAAATGAATCTAGGAAATATATCATTTTACAAAACTGAAATATGGAGTGAGACAAATTTTAACAGAAGTTTAATAACCTAAATAAAATATTAATTAATGATGATCTGGGAGGAGAAAGGAAAGAGGACTTTAGGGGGAAATTTATTGCAACTTCTTCAATTTTGAAGTATCTGAATTTTACTTTAGATTTATATTGAGAATTATCTTTTCCATTTTGGCTTCTATTGGATTATTTCAAGTCTTTATTACCTCTTATCTTTATTGCTGATATATTTTCCTAATAATTTGACCTGTGGTCTATCTCTTTTTGACTGGTTTGTTTTATGTAACGTTGGCAATTAATCTTTGTAATGCTACTTTCATGATGCCAAAGTTCCCTGGTAAATAAGCCTTCAGTGATGTCTCATTGTCCAATTGATAAATTTCTAACTCTTTAGTTTTCAGTTCACCAACCTCCAACTTACCTTAACAGACTTTTTTTTTTCTTTCTTTTATTTGTATGAATCATGGACTTTAGCCAAATCATTCTATTTATCCCCTTCTGAATGTGCCTGTTTTCCTGCCTATCCTAACTGCACTCAATATTTATTTTATGAATTTAATAGACTCATTTGATAATTTTAGCAAATTTTTTGACAAGAAAAACTTTATCCATGCCAAAAACATTTTTAAAATCCCTACTTTATGCAAGGCATTGGGGAGTCCTAGAAGAAGCTAGAAGAAGAACTTAGAAGGTTCTGTGAGTACTTTAGCAATAGAGAACTTTCATTGAAGATTATCAACACAACTACAACTTATAGCTACTAAGTGCTAGAAATAGAATTTGATCCCAGGTAGTTGATTCTCCAAGTCCAAAATTTCATTGAGTATACAGACTTAGGATGGCATTCTGAGGTACAAAGATAAAAAGCTGATGGTACCTCCTCACAAAGACTTGATATTCTTCTATATTTTATATTTTATTTATTTAATTGTAAGGCTGCAAGTGACATAAAAGTAATATTGCATGCCTCATGGTTATTCCAGCAGCTCATAAACTCTGTGAAGTCCTCCTGTGCAGAAAAGGTTTAATTTTTTGCTCTGAGAATAGACAATGTTTGCTTTCTGAGCAAGGACTAATCCTTCTAAGCTAAGTAACAAGTTAAGGTAGTAAACTAATTAACTTGCAGTAATCTGACATTTATATGATGAATTTTTTGCTCATGACAAACAAACAAACAAAAAAGAAAGAAAGAAAGAAAGAAAATGACACTCCTGAGGTCCATTTCACATCTGAAGTGAAAGTGGGAAGAATATCTTCAAGAATGAAGGGGAGAGGGAATTAAATAAACATTTATTAAATGCCTACTGTGTGCCATACATTATGTTAAATGTTAGAGCTGAAATACAAAAACAAAATGACCTCTTCTCTCAAGAATCTACATTTAAATATAAATTATGAAATGTACATAATTAAGTATATGCCCCCCCCAAAAAAATGAAGAAGGTATTTTGAGGAGGGAGGACATTTAGAGGTAGAAGAATCAAAAAAAAGTTTTAAAATAGAAGGCAACAACTAAACTAAATCTTGAAGGAAAACAGGAGATACAAGAAGTAATGTTCCAGGCAAAGGAGATAGACTGGTTATATTCAGTGGTAAAATATATGTGAAAAACAGCAAGAAGATATAAAGAGTATAGTGTATCTCAAAGTGAATAATATTTATGAAAATTGAAATTCCAAGGAGGGGCCAGGTTGTGAAGAAAATAAATACTAAATTGAGGTTTTTATATAGTATTTGGTCCTAGAGATAATAAGAATCTATTTAATCGAGATATAAAATAATTAAATATGAGTTTTTTTCAAAATCATTTTGGCGATATATGAAGAATAGATTAAAGCGAGGAGACTAAATAGGAAGCTGTTTTCAGGCATGGCAACTATCAATTAAAATAAAAAGATATTGATTTTATCTTAATGGGAAATAAGTTACAGGTAGAGGAGTTATGTCACTAATATCCATTGATGTATATTCATGTAGCAATTTGTTAGTTCAACTTTCAAAGTCAATAGTGATTAAAAAAAATAAAATGTGACATGATAAGCAAATTAAGAGAGCAGTGTTTACCTATCAGATCATTGAAGAAAGAAGGAATTTATGACCAAAGAACTAGAGAATATTATGAAATGCAAAACAGATAATTATAATTACATTAAGTTCAAAAAGTTTTGCACAAACAAAACCATTGCAATCAGCATTGGAAGGGAAGCAGAAAGCTGTGAAAAAATTTTATAGCCAGTATTTCTGATCTCATTTATAAAATATATAGAAAACTGAGTCAAGTTCATAAGCATACAAGTCATTTCCCAATTGATAGTCAAAATATATGAACAATTTTCAGATAGTTGAACTTGCCTACAGTCATACAAAAATGTTTTAAATCACTATTGATTAGAGTACTGCAAATTAAAAGAACTCTGAGGTACCACCTTATGCTTATTAGATTGGGTAAGATGATAGGAAAAGATAATGATAAATGCTGGATGGGGATGTGGGAAAACTGATACACTAATGTATTGTTGGTAGAGCTATGAACTAATCTAACCATTCTGGGGAGCAATTTGGAACTATTCCCAGAGGACTATAAAACTGAATATCCTTTGATCCAGCAGTGCCACTACTAGGTCTATATCTCAAAGAAATCATGAAAAAAGGGGAAAGGACTTGTATGTGCAAAAATGTAACAGTTTTTTTGTGGTGGCAGAGAAATGGAAAATGAATAGATGTCCATCAATTGGGGAATGGCTGAATAATTTATGGTATATGAAAGTAATGGAATATTATTGTTCTATAAAAGTGAACAGCCTGATTTAAAAAAAAAAAAACTTAGAAAGATTTACATGAGCTAATGATGAGTGAAGCAAGCAGAAGTAGAAAAACATTGTACATAGAAAAATTGTATGATGATCAATTGTAATAGACCTGGTTCTTCTCAGCAATTTAGTGGTCATAGGCAAAACCAATAAACTTTGGATGAAAAACACCATGCACAACCAGAGAAAAAAATATGAAAACTGATTGCACATCAATCATAATATTTTCACTTTTTACTTCTATTTTTTTCTTATGATTTTTTCCTTTTTGTGCTCTTTTTTTCACTCCCAACATGACTCATATGGATACATACACACACATACACATATACATGTATGTATATATGTATATATATGTATGCATATGTATTTTTAAAAAGAATGTATATGTATAACCTAAAATTTTTTTGAATACAAAATTGTCAAGATATACAATTTAAATAGCCTCCAACCTGAACAGTTTCAATAAGATTCTGATGCTCCAAAATGGAAAACATACATTGACACAGACTACTGTTATTGCCTAAAAAATTTAAATACTATAAATCAACCACCACTGTGAAGAAGCCAGAAGAGCCTGGAAACCTTAGCCAGGAAAAAAAATTTAATCTATCATCAGGCTGAGAGATATGACAACTAAAGGTAACAAACAACGGCTTATAATAGAAATTCATTTGTAAAATAAAATAAAACAAAACAAACAAACAAACAAACAAACAAAAAAAAACGGAAAGCAGGTTCCTGTAAGCAAATCAGAAAAATATAATAGAGACAAAATGAAGCTTAAAAACAAACAAAACCTTTGGAGTGAAACAGTTAAGCCAGACTGTTTGAAGAATATTTAAGGATGGATATGCAAACATAACAAATAAGCAAAGTATGCATTACATCTATCAAGATTACTCTAGCAAATTATTTTTTTTTCTGACAATTACACTCATACTTGGCAATGACAGTGCATTCATCTAATTTTTCCTCTGATAGACTCTGATTATTTAAACATACCAGCATGCCAGGATTTTCTCTTTCCTGAGAGTGCCTTGAAATTTTTGCAGGATTAAAATCAAGGACAATTGCTTGGTATTGTGGTCTGACTTAGTGGATAAGAGATAAGAGACTGAATAAAAATGACCTGACTTGAAATTTTGCCTTTCATTTAACTTCATTTTTATAGCCTCAGTTTCCTTATCTATAAAATGAGAAATTAGGATACATTCTTTAAGGTCCCTTCTAGCTCTAAATATATACCCTATTGTAATAGAACCATGATTTGTGGACTATCAAAATATAAGAAATCATGGTTTTGGAGAACAGGATATATAGAATAGAAAAAAAAATACCATGAAAATTTGAAGACATTTCACATTTTTGAAATATTTTTTAAAATATATCAACCTCTTAAAAAAATCAAAACTACTATAATGGGGAAAATGCATTTGAGAATAAGAGTAGTTCAAATAGAGCAAATAACATGAAATACTCCAAAATTTGAGTGAAGTTTTATATACATTATCTCATTTGAGTCTCACAACAACCATAGAAGATAGGTACTTCAAGTATTATCTTCATTGCATAATTGTGGATATGGTCTTGGAGAGAATTAAATACTTTAAATTCATATCTTCCTTACTCAATATCTAGCACACTATTTTTCTAGCATCCCATATTTCTGTTCTCCAATCCAAACAAAATACATATTAAAAGAAAACAAAACAAAAAGCAACAAACAAATTTTCAAGTGTATTTAGGATATCCATGCTTCAAGCATAGGAAAAAAAAAAAACTAAGTTAGATTTCCAAATTATATTCTACTATAAGCCATAAACTTCACAAGCATGGAAGAATCTGGATATAAGAACAGAAATGACCTACTAATAATACTCCTGATAGGTAAATTCATGAATTGTTTAATTTAAGAACATAGCAATTGTTTGTTTCATTAGAGGGAGTACACATTGATGAAAGTACAAATTTTTCATTATATTTATCACCATGATACTATGTTTTATCATATACATTTCTGTCTTTTCCATTGATGTATATGTATGTTCCTTGAAAGCACTGATTATATTTATAATTTTATATTTTTTCATTCTGTGAATTCCTCTCGCTATGTCTTGCCCATAATAGACTCTCAATAAATATCTATTTACTGACTTACTAGCTGGTTTGCAAACAGTAAATAGGATTTTTAGGTTCAAATTTATTCTTTGATTTCCAAATAATTAATAAATTTTTTGTTTAGGTAGAGATCTGAATTATTAGAAGGAACTCCTGACACTTTTTGGTTACCAAATCATCTGACATATGTTGTTCCTATTATTTTTATAACTGATGGTATCAATCACTTTTCTATATGATATATGCATGTTTTAGGGATGATTGAGTCAATCAATCAAAAATCTTATCCCACTTACCTCTGATATGTTTATCATGTGAAAACATAGCTTAATTGAATCAGTCAATCAGAAGTGTGAGGAAGGTCTGAACACATCCTTTTGAATCAATCAACCATCACCTTTAAACTATGTGCACATAAAGTCTTGATAAATTTGGATGTCCTTGAAAGTAATTAGATGAACAAGAGTGATTTTAGAAAGGAGTTTTTCAAATTGGTTGAGAGAATCGTTATAGGAAATGGGACTTTAGGCATATAAAAATAAAGATAATGTACTAGTTGGGTATTAGGGATTTTAGCTTCTATGAAGTTAGTTATGGAAGCTCCACTATAGCATGAAAAGGAATTGGACAAGGTGACAGAATACCTCGTTCTCTTCACTCTTTGCTTGACCACAAAAAGGCTGTATGCCATGTGAACTGAAGATAGACTTGGTTTAAGGAAGAAAAAGATATTCAAGGATCTACAAGGGACCTAGCAGAAAAGCTGTGCCATAACTAAGAGAAATTTGCAGAGTGTTCTGTGAATGAGAGCAAAGTAATTCTAGCAAACAGAGGCTGTCATGTAAATATTTTGTCAGGAGTTTTTTAAGCTAGATCCCATTTTGCTTTGGACTCAAAATGAATAAAGAGAAGAATGTGCCATAGAAATTTTGGGGGAATGTTCCATATAATTTTATCTTACTATTCCACAATTAGTTAGAAAACAACAAACAAACAAAAAAACTTTTCTAAAAGTTAATTAATTCTGAATAACACCAGTTGATGCAAACTGATTTTCATTAGAGATGAGTGCATGGGTGAGAGGCTTATGAGATATTATGCTAGAAAAACATCCTTCAACCACTCAGAGTTTGGGGTATAACAGTTGTCCTTTGAAAAATAGCTGGATAAAAAAAAAAGAAAAAGAAAAATAGCTGGATAGTGCTAGTTGGTGTTAAGAAAGTAGCACTAGTGAATGTGAGATATAGATATAGGTCTAAATACACACCTACATGTGTATAATATAAATATATACATCACATGAACTATATATGCAAGTACACATACATGCATGCATATATATTCACACATGTATAATACAAATATATGTATCACATTGCAATATATACAAAGACACATGCATATATACAATACACATATATATGTGTGTATAATATGAATATATGTATCACATGTGCAATATGTACAAATACACATGCATATATATACAATGTGTGATATAAATATATCACATACACACATGTACAACATGTACAAATATATGTGTATACACACACACACACACACACACTTTGTCAATCACAGTCCTGGGCCTTGATGGGAAGAACCTTGATTCATTTTATTAATGATCAGTGTTTGAAAATTTACAAGTGTGTCTGCATAACACTTGACAGATAACAAACATATTCTCTCTTACCACTACCCTGCATGACATTTCACTAAGGCAGAAATGTTTTGAAAATGATAGCTGTAAGAATGATAATAGACCTGCCAATAGTAGCATTTCTAGGCTTATATTCTGACACTGATCTGTAGGGGATAAGGGAAGGAAAATGAAATAGAATTGATGGAGTAGGGAACTGTTTCAGTTCTGAAGTGTGTTAAACTTAAAGGCTTAATGCACCACTGTTTCTTGAGCTTTCTGGTAGAGCACAAGTATCATGAATGTAATAAATCATAATGTCATTGCTGATCAATTACAAATGTGCACAGTGTCACAGCAAGCAATTGTCTCCTGCTGAAAACTGATGACTCTTATTACCTGACAAGTCACCTCACCATTTTAAATGAGATCTGAGGGCCAAATATACAAATTGGTTGTTCTCATCAAGTGATTGATATGTTTTTAATTATAAATCACATTTTAATTCAGTTATGCTGTTCAACCAAGTATAACTTATGAAATTTAATGTATAAAATATTAATATGTTCTATAATTGAGTTTATAATGCTAGAAGGGCCCAGTGCCCTAGAATGCAAAGTGGGCAACAGCAGAAAAGATGACTTACTAACCTGCCCAGTGTATGAAACTAATACATGCAGAGTAATCAATAACAAAAAGTCTGAGTTGGCAGTTTTTTCATCTCCTATTAAAATATGGCACAGTTGAAAATTGAATAAATCTTATTTCAGATACCTCTAGAAAAATTGATTCAAATTAAAAGGAAAATGAGCTTCAGATTATATTTTTCACTTTGTACTGCACAAAATAAACCACAGGAGGGACCTCAGAGAAGTTATCACCATCATCATCAATTTCTATTGACCAAATCCTGCTGTGTCTAAAGTGATAAACCAGACTGAGTTGAGAGAGCAATAATATCATGAATAGCATGATATTATGTTCTCTCACCATTACTCAAGAAATGGGTTCATTCAATTAGACTTTAATATAAAACACATTTCTGTGGATATTTATTTAATCTAGAAAAATAATATTTTAAACAGTATCAACAAAATATTCTGTTTGAGACATTTTGTTTGAACATTTTCATAAAAACTTATAGATGAAATCATAGCATCATAGATTTCAGGTTAAAAAAGAATTTATAATAATTGAGTCCAAATCCCTTATTTTACAGTTGTATCCTAGTAAGGTTAAGTGAGTTACCAAACGTCCCACAAGAAGAAAATGCAGATTCCGGATTTCCACCAATATCTATGTTCTTCAAATACAATATCCCTTTCTCTCTTTCATCTTCTCTACCACATTCTTTTATAAATATTGTGACTCTGTAATTAACATTTCCCTAAGCAATAGCTGCATAAAAGGCACTATGGTCTGATAATTCTAGAGAGCATAGATTTTCAAAGCAGAATATTTATAGACTTCTGTCTCAGGAGAACAAAGTGTTTCTTTAACTTTCCCACTTCTTGCTATGTTAGTTACAGTTTTTGAGGGCTTTTTAAAATTTACTCAATAGAATCCTATAAAGAAGTTACTACAAATTCCAATTGTGAAGCTATAAAGGGAAAAAAATGACTCATTAAAATAATAATCTGAAGCCCTACATTTATTTTGCTTTTCAATTGAACTGCATATTGAATTATCTAATGTCTGAAAGTCAGAGATTGATTTTTTTTTTCTATCAGGGCTGGAGACACAAGCTTTTGATCTCAAAATTAAGCTTGCTTCTTTTCTCATATTTCATAATAGTTATTAATAGGGATTCTATAATCTGAACATGACTGACAGTTGTCTTGAATTATGAAGCATATTAACTTTTGCCTCCAGCTTTGTATCTGAGAGCAGAATTTTGAGTAGGTGAAGTATAAATGTGGGATTTTTTTATGTAAAGAAACAAGTATGTTGAAGTGACATTCATTCTTGGAATTGTCATTTTGGGCCTTTTTACATTTAAATCTTTTTTTCTTTTCATATTGGCACAATAATAATCTATAACTTTTTTTTCCTTGACTGACATTGTTTAATTTGGCATGCTGTTTTTGCAACTTATGACATATGTTCAGTGACCATTTTTTTATTTAAAAATGAGACATGCTCATTGAAATTTGCATTGGTTTTGCCAAGTGATCATCACAACTATTTTGAATTCTGTATTTGCTCAAGTGACTCATGTGTTCTAGAAAGTGTTGTAATAAAAGACATGAGTATAAACCTAAGTAATAGAAGTTGCTTAATAAGGAGGTTCAACTACATAAATGAGACTGATACAAATGAGGAACCTTTAAGTTACAAGTTTTTGATTCAACCTACAAATCTATGATTCTAGATAGTATAATAACTAGAAACTGTCCAATCAGTTATCACTTGTATTGATTGTGTCTTATATACACAGTTTTATACAAGTCACTAATGTTTCTTGAATCAATGATTCTGTTTTGGGATTATTAAAAAATAATTCCCCTATTAAACTTGAAGGGCCTTAATTAATTTGGTTATTTTTTACTGAACCATTGGAATTGCAAGGACATTTTTATGGTTTATAGGAACACTGAATTAGAGAAATTAAAATCAGAATTGTCTCAAAATCTGGAACATATGGTCACTGTAATTAAATGTAAAGGGTTTAAATAGTAATGTTTATTAAAAAGCAGATATAAATTGCATGTCAATTATGATTGTGAAGTGATAAGCAGTAAATTTTATAAGGAATGAGATGCAGTGATGCAATGATGGAAGAATATAACAATTCTAATAATTTCCACGGTGTGAGTTCTGCTTTTCAAAAAGAATCAATATTAAAATGCATTTATAATGAATGATATAATAAGGTACATTTATGTAATAAAATTGTTCTCCATGTTGGAGGGGATGTGGGAAAACAGGAACACTGATACATTGTTGGTGGAATTGGGAACACATCCAGCCATTCTGGAGAGCAATTTGGAACTATGATCAAACAGTTATCAAACTGTGCATACCCTTTGATCCAGCAGTGTTTCTACTGGACTTATATCCCAAAGAGATACTAAAGAAGGCAAAGAGATACTAAAGAAGGCAAAGGGACCTGTATGTGCCAAAATGTTTGTGGCAACCCTATTTGTAGTGGCTAGAAACTGGAAAATGAATGGATGCCCATCAGTTGGAGAATGGTTGAGTAAATTGTGGTATATGAGCATTATGGAATATTATTGTTCTGTAAGAAATGACCAGCAGGATGAATACAGAGAGGACTGGCAAGACTTACATGAACTGATGCTAAGTGAAATGAGCAGAGCCAAGAGATCATTATACACCTCAACAATGATACTGTTTGAGGATATATTCTGATGGAAATGGATCTCTTCGATAAAGAGAGCTAATTCAGTTTCAATTGATCAAGGATGGACAGAAGCAGCTACACCCAAAGAAAGAACATTGGGAAATGAATACAAACTGCTTGCATTTTTGTTTTTCTTCCCGGGTTATTTATGACTTTTGAATCCAATTCTCTCTGTGAAACAAGAGAACTGTGCAGTTCTGCACACATATATTGTATCTAGAATATACTGCAACCTATTTAACATGTAAAGGACTGCTTGCCATCTGGGGGAGGGGGTGGAGGGAGGGAGGGGAAAAATCGGAACAGAAGTGAGTGCAAGGGATAATGCTGTAAAAAATTACTCTAGCATGGGTTCTGTCAATAAAAAGTTATTTTAAAAAATTTTTAAAATTGTTTTCTGTAATTTACAAGAGCTAACTACAAGTTTTCCATTAATTATCACCACTTCCTGACATATTTAAACAATAATTAAACTTATATGCATGTATATATGTATTATACACACAAATATATATACATATATAGGAACATGTATGTGCTAAATAGATCTTCACAAGAATATTTTTCTCTCCAGTGTCATAGAAAAGAGAATGCTCTTATGTTTGACATTTAACATATTTACTCTTCATCATCACTTACTAAATGCTTATGAAAATATAAAGTTTATGCTTCATTTCTAATGTATCCCTGTACATTTTCCCCCTATTCTCAGGATGCAATGTCTCTCCAAATTTTCTTTTGATTTATAAATTGAATCTTTTTTCTTAACTTTTCTTTGACTCATATCCTTGAAATACTTCCTGATTTGGATTTTAATTTAAAAGTCTAAGCAGATCAGCTGTTTTCTTGCTGTTGCTACAGCTCACATGTATGTCCTCCTCTCCTTGAAGAACTGAATTGCATGAGAAACAGCAGTAACTAAGTCTGCAAGACAATTATTATTTTCTTTTAAATATATATGTACATATATATTTAAAACTTTTTAAAAGAACTCTCTATTGAATTTGAATTGGTATTTTAAAAATCTTTAAGAATATTTCAATTTATAAAATTAAGCCTTTCTCCACACACGCATAGTGAAATGTGATATTCAGAAATTGGGGAGGTGGGAACACCATTTCCAATTTGCAAATTTTTGTTTGCTTAATTTTCTCTCTTATCATTTGTGGCATGTTTCATTGCCTTTGTTACTTTTTGTTACCTTTTCAGTTCTCCATTTTCCTTTATGTTTTCAGGTGAGGGAATGAAGCCTAAATAAATGTCACATTTTATCATGAATTTAGCCCTATCTTTTCAAATATCACTTAACAATCAGTTCTCAGTTGATCTTTTAGAGTATCAGGAGAACGTCTATCCTTCCTCCCAGCGGGCCTGCTAATTTTGCAAAAAACTTTCACTGTGAGGTAGAAGAGGAAAATTGCCTTTAGGAATTTGCTAAATGGGTTATTATTGAAAGTAAGCTAGAATATCATTCAACATTCCCCTATAAATAAAATATTTGTATTTCTCTTTGAGGCAAGAAATCATACATGCAGTGGCAACTTGATGGATATATTTAATTACTAGCCTAAAAAAACAAAGTATCTCCCTAGATCCTTTACATCTCCTCCCATGTTCTACCCCCAAAGAAATTTCAGAATGACACTTCAAAAATTGGAAAAGTAAAGACAACACAGATGTACTCATTCAAGGGTTTGAAGATAACAAAGAAAATTAGAAACTACCTGTTGGAATCCTTACAAAGTGTTAAGTCATTAGAGTTGATACAGACAATAATTATTTAATTTATTATGGTTCAGTATGATTGATCTGATCTTACAAGGAGATGTTATGGGCCAGAACTTGAAACAAGGTACTAAGTGGAACTGATAGAAACAATGCTTGTGTTCACACCTTTAGAGAGCTCATATAAGCAAGAAGCTCTTAGGACCAGAGAGCACTCTGGGAGGAAATCCATAATCCCACTCTGGGATCCCACAATCCCATTCTTGGAGGTGCAACAGATTCATTCGTCCCATCTCACACCATCGTGGTGGCTGGGCTCCTGCACTTCCCCCACTGAGATCAAGGCTGGTCTGAAAGGCTCTCCAGAAAGCTTCCCAGCCGCAGGCAAAGAGACAAGATTCAGAAGGAGCACTCTGGCAGATTGAGAGCCAGAAGCCGTCTCTCGGAAGCAAGAGAGATTCATTCCACCTTCCACCTTTGTGCTGGCTGGAGGCTGCAAGAGCTCCTAGAACCAAGGAGAGAGAGCAGCCTCTAAGAAAGTGAACTGGGTTTGGAAAGAGATAAAAAAAAAAAAAAATGTTTGAACTTTTATCACCTGGCTGCGTTTGGGGTGATTATTACTTTTAACTGAAACTAAGACTGCCTCCAGAAAACCTCCCTGAGAAATCTGCTCCCAGAGAGAACCTTTGTATATTAAAGAAGAAAAACACCACAACTACCTGTATGCAATACAATTCAACACACAGTTCAAGCACACCTACTATGTGCCAAGCACTATCCTAGGCTATTAGGATTTAGAGATAAAAATGAAACAGCCTTGTCACAAAAGAATCAGTCACCTACAATGCCTGGCATATATTAATTCCTGGTTTCTACAAAATTTTGCTTCAAGGTCATGAAGAATAAATCAATATTGTGGGCCCCAATAACCTAAAGCCAAATGACTTTATTACTTTCTTTTTGATGGTTCTGAGATTAACATTTTAGAATAAAATGGAAAGTGGAATAATGTTCAACTGCTTTAGACTCAATAATTTGAAGGAAATAGATGCTTGATGTTTTTAAACAGTTTTACCTATTGAAAATGGTAATGTGTAAAGATAAAATAATTTCATAACATACAAATGTCACATATGTATACAATACAAATGTATAATTTTTGTGGTTGCATTTTCTACAGTAAGACTAATATAATGTTCATTGTAAATTGGTTGTTAGAAATCACCATATGCAAAGAAAATATAATTGAAAAGTTTTTAAATGGCAATTTAATATTAAATATATTTTTACTTAAAAATTAATTTAAAACCATCAATTGTACCTCTTTATTTTAAAGTAATCATTCTTTAACTTGTCCCTTCAAATCTATTAAAACACAGCCTCATGTAATTTAGAAGACATTGAATTTAGGGTCACTTGATCTGAATTCAAGGCATTCAAATTCAGGTCCCATTACTTTATGACTTCAGTCAATTTTAAAATTTGGCATCTCATTTTTTTTTTAATTTATAAAATCTGGATTGCAATAGCTATATAAGCTTCAAGGAAGGAAAAGTACTTTGTAATAACTGTGTGTTAAAAAAATGTATGTTAGCACACTTGGCCTGCAGTCAAGAAAATTTGAATTCAGATTTAGCCTCAAACATTTACTTGCTGTGGGACTTTGGACAAGTTTCTTAATCTGTTTACTTTGGTTTCCTCAACTATAAAATGCAAATAATAGAAAAATCAGGATATAAGGCTTTTATATAGAAACCAGATAATTATAAATGAGCCAGCTAGCTATCATTATTGCTATTATACTATTATAAAGTGTTTTGTGAATGACTGCTTGATTAAATTTACTCTATTTGGATCAATACTTTCTGTAATATTTTACAGTTGAGGACCCTGAGGCAGACAGAGGTTAAGTGACTTGCTTAGATAGAATCACAGAGTCTAACCACTCTTTTCTAGTGTTTTTGCTGGTTCATCACATATTTCATGCAGACTAACTGTAGTTGTTTCCCCTGGCTCTGTCCTGTGGTTTTGCTTTTGTTTTTCTCTTATTGCTCCTCATTTTCTTCATCCTCCTCCTCTTCATCTTCCTTTCCCATGTTCACTTTTTTTTCTCTTCTATTTCTTCTTTGTATCAGTGATCGACTATTGGACATTTCATACCAGATGTTCCAGGTATAACTCAACTCAAAAGTATAAAAGACAACTTATCATCTTTCTTCAATATTAATATCCACCACTTGCAAAGACACTGTCATTCTTCCATTTTTTCAAGGTTGTCACTGTTACATTGTTCTTAAATCTTTTCATTAACCCTACATAGGCAATCAGTTACCAAACCTTATCTTTCTACTTACACAATATATCTTGCATCTAAATTCTTCTCTGTATATAGCTACCATCCTGTCTCAAAATTTTTTTGTCTAGTGGTACTAGACTATCCTAATTATTCTCATCTCTAGTTGAACTTCCACCTAGCTTTCAGTATCATTTTTTATTAAGAAAAAATCTTACCCTATTATTTCCCTATTCTATAAACACCACTAATTCCTTATTGCTTACAATGCTAAGGATGAATTAACTTTTTAACATTTTAAAGCATTCAAAACTTTTCCCTATCATACTTTTTGGGTTCATTATATTTAAATCTCTCATTCATTCTGTATGATCCAAACTGATCTTAAATCTGTCCCTTAACCATAGTTTCCATTCTTTTATCTCTATGTCTTTGTGTGGCCAGATCTGATTCCTGAAGTATCTCCTCTTGCCTTCAACTCTCACTCAGAAAATCATCTTGCTGCAAAATAAAACTCAAATACCACTTAGATTCTTGGCCATAGAAAAATCACTTAGTCTCATTGTACCCTAGCTGCCTCTCTAAGAATAACATTTGTAGAGAAGGAACCTGTTTTGGTAGAGAAAATTTCCTCACCTAGTAGTTTCCTTTAAGAATGAAAACATAGACCATGGCCATCTAGGGGAGGGAGTGTGGGGAAGGAGGGGAAAAGTTGGAATAGTAAATTTTGCAAGGATCAGTGTTGAAAAATTACCCATGCATATGTTTTATAAATAAAAAGCTTTAATAATAAACAAGAAAAAAAGAAAACACGGACCATGTATCCATCCTCGATCTCCCCATGCATAGTTAACATACTTATGGAGTACTTGTTTTCTTTCCCCTTCTCTCTATTTTATTACTGTGGGGAAAAAACCCCCCAAACTTTAATATTTGATTACAACATAGTTTATCTCTCAGACTTGAGGAGGAAGGAATTTGTGACCAAAGACAAACTAGAGATCATTATTGATCACAAAATAGAAAATTTTGATGATATCAAATTTAAAAGTCTTTGTACAAACAAAACTAAAGCAAACAAGATTGGAAGGGAAGCAACAAACTGGGAAAAGATTTTTACAATTAAAGGAACTGACTCTAATTTATAAGAAATCAAGTCATTCTCCAATTGATAAATGGTCAAAGGATATGAACAGACAATTTTCAGATGATGAAATTGAAACGATTTCCACTTATATGAAAGAGTGTTCCTGTTGGAATCCTTACTAACTGCTAACTAATTAAAGTTGATCTAATCTTACAAGAAGATGTTTTGGCCAGAACCTGAAACAAGGTACTAAGTAGAACTAATTAAGACAAGGCTTGTGTTCACACCTTTACTCATTGGAGTCCACAAGTATGCTAGCTTCACAAAGTACACTTTCTAACTTCAAGGGAGTCCACACCTCCCTTAAAGTTCACTGGGCCAGAGAGCACTATGGGAGAAAACCCATAATCCCATTCTCTCAGAAGAGGCAGATAAAAGGCCAGCGATGAGGGATCTAGGGCAGAATACATTTTTTCTTCTTGGCTGGCTGATCGCGCTGGACTCGAGAGGAACGACTCTGGTGCAGAGAACACTTTGACGGATTTCAGTGGAGCTACGCCAGAAGCCCTCTCTCCGCGGCAAATTGGTGGCTGGGCTCCCCAGAAGGAGACAAGAGAGACCTTCCATCTCTGTCTTGGTTGGAGGCAGAAGAAAGCAGAGGCAGAGGCTGAAGGACAGAACCTTTGGATTTGGAGACCTCCGAAGGGCTCCAAGCCTCTAAACCGGCTTTGCCCTGAGAAGAACAAGAGCCCCAGAATTTGAACTCCAATGTAGTTGAGAGAGTAACTCAAAAACCCTTGGAAATATCAGTTTTTGCTACGAAAGAAGCACCCACAGCAGTCCTTCATCAAGGAGACAGTGTGATAGAGTGGGTGAACCTCCCAGCACAACCAGAACAAAGCCTTACGCCTTACCCAGTGCTTGTGGCTAGAATTCTATTAAAGGCCATTAAGCGAGCAGTACAATTATCTGGGACAAGACCTGACAAGATATATACCTTCTATACAAATGCACAAATTAATGTATGCTGTGAAACCATCCCAGAGTGGCAGATTTTATTGGCCATGGCTCCAAATTTTGCACATGGATCTCCATTAAAGATAACCAGACTACTGCATAATTGGCAATGGATTTTTGAGGAGAAGGTTTCTAAGGTTCCTCTTGAAGGACCAACCATTTTTACAGACGTAGCCAAACAAAATATTTGTGCTGTATACTCTCATGATTTAACCGTAAAAAGAGTAGTCAGAACTCCTTTTCAGTCAACTCAGCAGAACGAATTATATACAATCATGTTAGCTCTCACTTATTACCCAGGCGACATAAATATAATATCTTATTCAGCCTATTCAGTAGGTGTGGTACAAAGAATTGCCACAGCCCAAATAAAATTTGCAGCTTCTAATATATATCAGCTCTTTAAGGAACTTCAAGAGCAAGTGAGAAAGCATCCAGGAAAGATTTATATCCTGCATGTCCATTCACATAGTGGACTTCCAGGTCCTATTTTTGATGGAAATTCAAAGGCAGATAGCCTTTTAACTATGTTGGCCAGTACGCCTTTATTTCAGGAGGCCCAGGAATCCCATTCTAAATACCATCAGGCTGCTCGAGCTTTGCGTTTACAGTTTGGGATTACAAAAGAAGAAGCTAGGAGCATAGTGAAAAGCTGTACAGCTTGCCTTCCCTTCCACGCTCCTACACTGCCTCCAGGGAAGAACCCTCGTGGTTTGAGACCCAATGAAATCTGGCAAATGGATGTGACCCATTATAAATCTTTTGGTCTTCTGTCTTTTATCCACGTTGTGGTAGACACCTTTTCAGGATTCACTTTTGCCATACCAGCAGCAAAAGAGACAGCCCGAGTGGTCACTGAATTCCTCATTCAAGCATTCGCAATTATGGGTGTGCCACAAGAAATAAAAACAGATAATGGACCGGCATATACCTCCAAACATTTTGAACACTTTTGTGCACAGTATAAGATTTTACACACTACTGGCATACCCTTTAATCCTCAAGGTCAAGCAATAGTAGAAAGAAGAAATAGGGACATTAAGACACTCCTCCAAAAACAAAAGAAAGGGGGAGCCACGGGTAACCCTAGAGAACTTCTAAATTTAGTTCTCTATACCATTAATTTTTTAATCTTTGATAAAGATGCACTGGCTCCAGCAGACAGGTTTTATAACCCACCAGAAGAGCAGTGTCCAGTGCGAGCAGCTCCACTATCTTTAGATAATCGCCAGGTGATGTGGAGAGACCCAGAAAGTGGTGAATGGAAGGGACCAGATAGGCTAACTGCTTGGGGGAGAGGATTTGCTTGTATCTCTACAGGTGGAGAAGGAATCAGATGGGTGCCTACGAGCCGCATTCGCCTTGTCCATCGCAGAGAGATGGAGCAGACCCTTGAAACAAAGGAGAAGACCCAGAAATATCGGGTGGTTCTGTTGCTGATTGTGCTCACAAGAATTATTAGATTCCTGGCACATGAACTAATGGACAATGGAATCCTATTGGACTGTTTCTAGGACTTATGGACATGTGTAAATTTTCAGATTGATTCTTGTTATTTGTTACATTACTACTAGCCTGTGTTATATTGCTATGTGCTCATGTAAATTATGTATAATGCCTCCCATATTGATGGATTTATGTATACCATGTATATCTGTTACAAAGTTCTGGCCCATATTGATGGATTTATGTGTACCCCCTCAGAAACCCCTATGTTTTAAAACAAAAGAAAGGGGGAGATGTTGGAATCCTTACTAACTGCTAACTAATTAGAGTTGATCTAATCTTACAAGAAGATGTTTTGGCCAGAACCTGAAACAAGGTACTAAGTAGAACTAATTAAGACAAGGCTTGTGTTCACACCTTTACTCATTGGAGTCCACAAGTATGCTAGCTTCACAAAGTACACTTTCTAACTTCAAGGGAGTCCACACCTCCCTTAAAGTTCACTGGGCCAGAGAGCACTATGGGAGAAAACCCATAATCCCATTCTCTCAGAAGAGGCAGATAAAAGGCCAGCGATGAGGGATCTAGGGCAGAATACATTTTTTCCTCTTGGCTGGCTGATCGCGCTGGACTCGAGAGGAATGACTCTGGTGCAGAGAACACTTTGACGAATTTCAGTGGAGCTAAGCCAGAAGCCCTCTCTCCGCGGCAAGTTGGTGGCTGGGCTCCCCAGAAGGAGATAAGAGAGACCTTCCATCTCTGTCTTGGTTGGAGGCAGAAGAAAGCAGAGGCAGAGGCTGAAGGACAGAACCTTTGGATTTGGAGACATCCGAAGGGCTCCAAGCCTCTAAACCGGCTTTGCCTTGAGAAAAACAAGAGCCCCAGCATTTGAACTCATAACATGTTCCAAATCATTATTGATCAGAGAAATGCAAATTAAGACAACTCTACCACTATACATCTGTCAGATTGGCTTAGATGACAGGAAAAAATAATGATGAATGTTGGAGGGGATGTGGGAAAACTGGGACACTGATGCATTGTTAATGGAGTTGTGAATGAATCCAACCATTCTGGAGAGCAATCTGGAATTATGCCCAAAAGTTATTAAACTATGCATACCCTTTGATCCAGCACTGTTACTACTGGGCTTATATCTAAAGAAGGGAAAGAGACCTGTATGTGCCAAAATGTTTGTGGCAGCCCTTTCTGTGGTGGCTAGAAACTGGAAAATGAATGGATGCCCATCAATTGGAGAACAATAGGTAAAATGTGGCATATGAATGTTATGGAATATTATTGTTCTGTAAGAAATGACCAGCAAGATGAATACAGAGAGACTTGGAGAGACTAACATGAACTGATGTTGAGTGAAATGAGCAGAACCATTATATACTTCAATAACAATGCTGTATGAGGATGTATTCTGATGGAAGTGGATATCTTCAACAAAGAGAAAATCTAATTCAATTCCAACTGATCAATGATGGACAGAATCAGCTACACCCAGAGAAGGAACACTGGGAAATGAGTGTAAATTTTTTGTATTTTTGTTTTTCTTCTCAGGTTATTTTTACCTTTTGAATCCAATTCTTTCTGGGCAACAAGAGAACTGTTTGGTTCTGCACACATATATTATATCTACATAACATATTTAACATGTACAAGACTGCCTGCCATCTAGGGGAGGGAGTGGAGGGAGGGAAGGGACAAGTCAGAACAGAAGTGAGTGCAAGGGATAATGTTGTAAAAAATTACCCATGCATATGTACTGTCAATAAAAAGTTATTAAAAATATTTGATTACAGCAGGTACTTAGAAACAGATATCTTCAAGAAAGGGCTTCTGTTCATTACTCTATAAATTATATCTTAGAATAAGCATAGGTTCTACAGGTTCGTCATTAGTCCTTAAATGAGAAAACTTTAGCAACAAAATATTAATTTTCTTTAATATTATCAGCACTGAAGAAGGAAGTGAGATGGTAGGGATATATAAAGAGATATGTAAACCAAAATAGGGTAATTATTTCCCATATTGGAAGCCCTTTTTATAAGGACTAACCTGTATTGTCAACTAAATAAGTTTATATGTTAAGGGAAGACAGCACAATTAACGAAATAAAGAACAGGAAGAGGCATTGGTCTTGAAAAGTATAAGGATAGTGAATTTACTCATGGAATCATAGAACTGATTTAAATGTTTGTTTGTTTTCTTTAATCCCCAGGAATGTGTGTTGATTTAATTACTATTCACTGAATTGTAGGTAAAAATTGGAGAAAGGAAAGAATATGGCCCATAGAGCCATAGTTTGCTTGGCCTGATAAGGTTGCTTGTATGATACTATCAACAAGGAGGAACCTGAGGTCCCTGGACTAGACATATAAAGCATTAACAGGGTGATGATTTTTTTCTCTTTTGTTCTGATTTTCCTCTTCCAAGATGATTCATAAAGCACTGTGTATTAAAATAAATAAATTAATTAAAAAAACATAAACAGGGAGATAAATTCAATTTGGTCACATAATATTTAGGACTCATTTGTCTAAGACTCATTGTTCTGACTGGATCCAAATTGGTTGAGGGAAAGTGGGAAGAAGAAGGAAGAACAGAAGCATAAATTGTTTTTCTTCCTACTCAAGCATCTAGGGAAGAACTTGGTTTCAGTTTTTAATTACAATATTGCTAAAGATGATTAAATAGGGAGACTTTTTACCTGTATCCCTCATTTTACATGTAAGAAAATTGAGACTAAGAAAGGTTAACTGAAATTCATGAAATCATACAATTGGTAAATAGTAGAGCTGGGATTTTTATCCAATTTTTACAACTCCAACTGTCTATGGTATCAATACAATTCATGGTTGTTGTTTTTTTGTTTGTTTATTTGGGGTTTTTTGCTTCCTAAGCTATCTTACATTTATGTTTACCTAGTTTTGACATTCCTGTTTTTAAAATATAAAAAATAATCTCAATGACTCTCTAGTACCTGAACTATTAGGTATCTTTTACATGGATGTTCTTCAACAGTCTTTTCCTTTGTCTTTTATTAATCCTTTCTCCATGCTCTCCATCTAGTAATAGTTCTGTCCCCATATAATTTAAACTTGACTCCTTTTTTTATTTTCTCTTACAATGTTCTATCCTCTTGTAGTATCCTTCTGCATCTTTGATGAATTGATCCTTATCCTTTAAAGCCCAACTCAAATGTTATATCAGCCTGTTATATCATGAATCTTTCCCTAATCCCCTTGGTAGAAAGCAATCTTTCTTTTACAATTTAAGTAGTACTCTTCCACTCTCTCATCTCAGTCCTCTAATACCAATATCAGATATGTATGTTGAACTGCATTATAGCTGTCCTTAGGCAATAAACACCATAAGGGCTGCAGTCACTTCTAAGCTATCCAGTCTTTTTTTTCCCTCCAGAATCTAACAAAAAGGTTCAGAAAATAACAAAATCCACTACAAGGAAATAGGTATTTTACAAGACAGTAAAGTCAGTTTTATTGAGGGGCTGATACTTTCAATGAAATGACAAAAAAACAGGTGTGTTGGGGTTCCAAGTAGAATTTGGAACTCTGTTGAAACCTCTGAGGTAATGAGGCTCAGACTCTCTTCAAAATCAGTTTTAAAGAAAAAAGTTAAATTTTAAAAATTGGATTCTTATCTGAGTCTAGCAAGACCAAGCATTTGGCAATAGACATGGAGAAGCCTGGACCTGGAAATTGGCAGTAATTCTTGCTATGAAGGGGGAGAGAAGATGCCTGGGAAATTGGAGGCAAATTGATATTTAAATTTGGACTGTTACTACTGGTCTTACCCTGAATAATTCAGCTTCTAGAAGAGGGGGAGGATTAATGAGGAAGGGGGAAATTTGAGAAGGTAAATTGAGATTCTCTTAAGCTTTTTCATTTAGCAGGTCAAGTAAGTTACTAATAACCTTTACTTATCCACCCTACATTTCCGAAAATGTTAAAAGAAACTTGAAAATCTCCCTGTTGGTTCTTGCTCAGGGAAACCTACAATTGTTGTAAAATCCAAGTGCTAACTTTTCCAAGTCACCAGACCCATAATGTAGGGAACCAGTTTCGTCATAATTACTTTGTTCTGGGTTGTTGTTCAATCCTGTCTAACTCTTCGTGACCCCGTGTACCACACTCTCCCTGGAGTTTTCTTGGCAAAGATAGTGGAGTGGTTTTCTATTTGCTTAGGGTAAGTTAAGTGCTTGAAGCCAAATTGAATGCAGGAGTCCTGACTCCAGTCCCAGAGCTCTATCTATTGAGCCACCTGTCTCCAGAGCAACCTTTAAGCTACTTTCATTTGCTTGGGAGGAGGTGATAGAAAAAAAATCCAGAGTTGTTTTCATTGTTTTTATTTCCCTCATCTTTTTTGGTGATAGCACGATTCCTTAGGGAGTTTCTGTGCCTGATGATGCCCTGGATGTTGATGTACAAGGGAGCTTGAGAGCACACATACACACACACACACACACACACACACACACACACATAGAGAGAGAGAGAGAGAAAGAGAGAGAGAGAGAGAGAGAGAGAGAGAGAGAGAGAGAGAGAGAGAGAGAGTGCTTTATTTTTCTTTTCAAGGACAATCTCTAATCCATTCTTCCATTTGACTAGAATTTTAGTTTTCTTTTTAATATCATATATTAAGAAAAATCCTAGAATGGTGTAGAAATTAGTTATTTGAACAGTATGTCCTCTTGTTGGTTACTGGGCAAAGAACTCACATTTAGAATAACCAAGTTAGTGTATTTGAATGGTTTAATAATATTAAATATTTTATATTTATCATTGACATTGTATGAGTTATTTTGAAATTCATTTATTTTTTAAAGGAACCATATTTACCCCTAACGTAATATTATTGTGATGTTATAAATTATGAAAAATATGTTCAAAGTATTTCAAAACTCAGGAAGATTTTTATGAACTTGATGCTGAGTCAAGTAAATAGAGAAAGGGGAACAACTTCTAAAATAGTAACGTCATAAAAACAGTCAATTGAAAGTTAAATCATCTCATCACCCACAATGGCCAATAACAATTCTAGGGAATAACTATGAAAACTGTTACACACCTCTTGACATAAATATTATAGACTCAATATGGAGAATAAAACAAAAAGTGTTGGAACATGGCCATGATAAGAAATTGTTTTGTTTCACTATGTACATTCTAAAATAAGATCTGTTTTACTTTTCACAGTGAATGGAAGTATTAAGAATAGAGAAAAATCAATGCTTGTTAATTAAAATACATGTAAGAAAAATGCTTCAGTATGCTTTCCATGAATTAAAATAATAATCTGTGTCTTCTAAATACACGTTCCCTTTGTTTCATTATCTTTTGAACATGAATTTATTTCAATTCAGATGTTACAGTATCTAATACAACTTCAGATGTTAAGCATTTAATATGGGACATGCTAAAAGTTTTGGCTCACTTTAAAAGCTTTAAGATTTCAGGGTTACTCTGGATGCAAATTACTACTATGCCAACCTCAATGAATTCTTATGAACATCTTATGTTAATTGATAGATATTAAGATTACAATCTTAAAACCCCTATGTGAATATAAGACTATGTTCTGATAGTTTTGAAAATCATGACAACAGTTCATTTTATGGATATTGATTACAGAACTCTGTATAGAGGAAAAAACACAAAAAAGCAACTACTTAATGAAACAAATATAACAGAGGAAAAAATATTTTTTTTGTTTTGTTTTGTTACATGCTTTGCCAGAAGGAAAAATTAGTTTGAAGATGCCAGGGAAGTTGCACCAAATTAATATTTGCAGTAATGCCAGTAGAAAATTTGATTTTCTAAATTTAGTCAAAAATGGTTTGATTCTAGGAAAGTAATTCATGCTACTGAAACACAGGAGAGTGATTTAAGTTGTTGACATGTGTAGTCCATCAATGATATCACATTAGTACTGTTTAGGAAAGAGCTGTTTAGGAAAGCTCAAAAAGAATATCTAGTAATTTTATAATGAGAGTTTAAACACGTATAGTTAAATATTCTCAAGAATATTTCAATCCAACTATGATTCTCTGTAATTGCCAATTTTTAGTCCTTTTCAATAGTAGAGCAATTCAAGTAATGTTTAAAAAATACTGAGAAATTATTTTATCTTGTTTAATTTGATATCCTTACTAGATAGCATAATCTACAATTCCTGTAATGTTTTATATTTTGATTTATATTTTGTTGATTAAGGATGAAGTATAATGAAAATTAAGGATTTTTTTTTCATAATGAAAGTATCTTATTACCTAGAAAGCACCATACAATTATTTTCAATGTAAATCATAACATAATGACAAGGTAATGGAGGTAGAATCTCATCAGATTACCATTTAGGTTAGATTATATCTGGTAAGGAGGCCTAGCTATAGATTGATCAGTATTTTGTATTTTTCCTGATTAGTTTCAATCTTTGGCATTGATACTTCCTGACTTAATTCCTGCTTGTGATCTGCTTAACAATGGGGGGGCCTTGTAGCACTCAGCAAGTAATTCAGACTCATAAAGAAATAAATGTGAAAATGAGAAAAAGATTGTGGAATGCACCAAAAAATGTGTGTGTGTGTGTGTGTGTGTGTGTGTCTGTGTGTGTGTGTGTAAAACTCAACATAAAATATACAATGTATTTAATAATTACACATTTCTATATAAACATGTAATATATATATGTATATATATATATATATATATATTATATATATATATATATATATATATGACTAATATTGTACATTGTATACTGTTGGAATCTTTACAAACTGCTAACTCATTAGAGTTGATAGATTATTGATCTGATTTTACAAGATGTTTTGGGCCAGAACCTGAAACAAGGTACTAAGTAGAACTAATTGATACAATGCTGGTGTTTGCACCTTTACTCACTGGAGTTCGCACGTTTGGGAAATTTCAGGGTTTAGTATGAGATATCTGAATTCACACCTCCCTTGAAGCTCTTAGGGCCAGAGAGCACTATGGGAGAAAACCCATAATCCCATTCTCTCAGAAGAGTCATATATAAGCCAGTGAAGAGTGATTCATTCAAGAATATTTTCTCTTGGCTGGCTGGTGGTGGAAGAAGAGTTTTCAGAGGAAGAAACTATGAGTCGAGAGTTCAGTGAAGATTGAGAAGGCTCTCTCAGAGGTAAGACAGATTCAACTTGGTGCTGACTCTGGAGGCTGAAGAAAGCAGAGGCAGAGGCTGAAGGACAAACCTTTGGATTTGGAGACATTCGGAGGGAGCTCTTGGAACCAAGCAGAAAGATAGGCCTCTAAGAATCTAGCTATCCGGGCCCAAGGAAAGAGACAAGATTTGAAAGGAGAAATAAACGTTTGTATTTTTACCAGCTGGATGCATTTGGGGTAATTATTGATCTGAACTGATACTAAAGCTGCCTCCAAGAAAACCTCCCCAGAGAAACCTATCCTCTCCCCCAGAGAGAACTATTCTACTTATTTTAAAAGAAAAAAATCACCGCAGTATACAATGTGACTTCTTAAGAAAAAATCATCCCTTTGTCTTTCTTCTCTGGTTAGGAAAGAACATTTGAAAATACAGATGGTGAATAAGGGTGACTTTGCTTTTAATTCACAAGGATCAGAACAACACATTTCAGTATGATCAAATTAAAAAGAGCCCAGGGAGTGCCCATGATGATAAAAAATGACTACAATTAAAAGTTGTGTTATTTAGACATTGTTATTGACAGAATAAATACCCAAACTACTACCATGTGTTTCACAAGCTGTGATATGCCCCAAGGTGGTCATACGGATAACAAGATCAGTTTCTTCTACTTATTAAATGAATGCTATGGGAAAGGGCTTGATTGAAAAAAGGAAACAGCAGTACAGCTACAAAGACTGAATGAAGTTATAAAATTGTGAATACCACCAGATTAAGTGTTTACTACTCTAAGTGAGCATTTTATTTCCTTCATGATTATTTCCTTTATTCATAAAAATCATTTCTATTTTCAGGGAGTCTTCTGTCTTGGTAAAATGTTCGGGGCAATACATTTATTTTTGCTCCTCCCACTTCAACTATGAACCCTGATAGATATTTAATTTCAATTTTATTATTCTACTGAGAATGAAAAATAATTTTTAACTATACATAAATTCATTAGTAATAAGAATTCCATCATAAAAGCTCAGTATCTTTAATGTACACTATATTCTAAAAAGGAATGGTGTGTTTATGTCCTATAAGAATTTGTTTCTCAATATTTGTATTTTAAACATTAAATATGTAATTATTGTTTATATTTTTGCAAGTCTTGCTTTTCTCTCATTTTATATCTTTTTCTAACTCTTACACAAACTCACTAACTTTGTTTTGTTACCATTAAGTTTTCATATGATTTATAGACAGAGAATTTTATATGCCCTTTTCTTGCCTGACAGGACTGCATATTATCTTTAGGGAACAGTAAGTGTTTTTTGAACACTCTCTTTGCAACCACAACCATATTTCTTATGGCAACCTTAATATATTAGTCTTCCATTATATTCCCGACTAAGTTATAGTGTGACAATTTGTACCTTTAGATCTGAAATGGTTTACATTCCACTCATGATTGAGCAGATACAGTTCATATTGTCTGAAAGTGTGTCTCTTCATCACTACCTAACCAATTTTAAAATAAACAATGTTTAAAACTTGTCTATGGAAGAGAATAAAGGCCATACATTTTCTTTTCTTTAATGTGATTGTTTTCATTGTTATTATTTTATTTTTTGTAATTTTTTATATTATTCTTAATGATTTATAATATTCCCATAACAAGTTATAATTAGCAAAATAATTCAATTTGCTCTTCTGAGCAAGGTCATACATAGTAGAGTTTTGGGATTTGTCAAAGTCCCATAAAGGTTGTTAACATTTGGAGGAGATTAAATGAAGCCAAAATAAATATCAAAGGCATACAGATTGGTTGTGTTAACAAGAAAGTAATGACAGTTCATTTACTTTTATTTTGGAGAAATAATGGAGGGTTGTAGTCTGGGTATAGGAAATCAAAATAATTTTTTAAAGTGATCAATTGATCTACTTTGTTTTCTTTTTCCAGTGTTACATTTTACATTCATTAATCATGCAAGTCTAGAGCAATCATCTTAATTTTCTGTTCTATCAAATTGTTTCCAAAATACATCATCATCCTCATCGTTATCATCATCATCATACTAAACAACAAATTTTTATACACACACACACACACACACACACACATATACATATACCCTAATGTACTAGTGAAAGAGCACTGGATGTGCATGTGTATGTTTATTTGTGTGTGTGTCTCTGTTTCAGATTTAAATGCCTTTTCCACCAATCTTCATATCAGTAAAGACGGTATTAAGAATGTTTGCTTTAGTTTATTTGCATAACTAATATAAGCAAAGCACTCTTTTCAACAATAAAAAGAATATAAATGCTAATTCTTTATTAAGTTTCTCTTATTTCTTTTACAATTGTAAGCATATATTAATAAATTAGTTTTCCAAAGTCATCAAAATTTTAATGATTGCATTACATTGACAGATTTTGAATAAAATAATCAGTTTTGCTAAGTTTGTCATACTGACTCTGGTCTATGATATGAGGACCTCATATGATATTGAATGCTAACAGAAATGACAAGTATTAAGTGAAGTAAAAATTCTCTTCTGTTTGCAGCTCTTCAGTTATGTGTCACTCCTATGTCACAGCATTTCTTCCATTCCACAGATTTTTACATAGATTTAAAAAAATGTACTATTTGCCAGGTTGTGACAACCTCATTTCACCCTTTATGTGCAAATGATTATCTTTTAAAGGATTTTTACATGTACATATGTCAGCCTTTAATTGTTGCTTATGTCCTCAGTCAAATCATAATTGATGTCTAAAGATAATGCACATTTAAATGAGAACAGATAAAGATTTTTCATGGTATATCTTTTATATGCAAAGTAAAAGGCAGAATGAAGTTACTTCCTTCGCTGATTTGTCCACTCCACATATATCTAAATGTGAAAAATTACCTACATATCTGCTTAGTTGATGTACTTCTAATGTCTTTTTTGTTTTTGGGAGGAAGCATCTTCTTTCTCATTTCTCACTATTATTTTATAGTTTGGGGGTTTAGACTACTCTTTCAAATAAACTATATGTTATAAAGGGATTGAGTGTTTGAGTTGGGATTTTGTATTGAGAGTACCTAATAAAGAACCCACTCATTCCTTGCCTATAGGGAGCTTACCATCTAACAAGAAAGACCATAGGCACCTCCAAATTGCCTTCAACAAAAGGTTAGATACCAAATTAAGCATATGGTTGTGAGAAGATACTGTGTTCAGAGGGACAGTTAATCAAACACCTTTTCCCTGAAAACAAAAAACAGAAAAACAAACAAAAAAAAGACCCTTTCCCCAGACAGTAGTGAACTAAAATATAATATAGCATCACTGACCTACCCAGGATGTTATATAGAATATCCTGCTGTGAAGCAAAACATGGAGAAAACTCACATAGGATATGAATATGAGGATAGGCTATGATTTTAAATCTTTTAAGTGAATTTCTATATGAAAGGTAACAGGCATCCCTTTGTATATAAAATTGTGAGTTTTTTTAACCTTAATCCATAGCAATATGTTTCTATTTTCATATCAAAATTATTATTTTAATAATAATATTTTATTCAAAATTTTTAATGTTACCATATCTTCAAAAATCTATTATTTTATGAACCTGATAAAAGGCTACCGCAGGAGTCCTCAAAATTTTTAAATAGGGGGCCAGTTCACTGTCCCTCAGACTGTTGGAGGGCCAGACTATATAGTAAAAACTTTGTTTTGTGGGCCTTTAAATAAAGAAACTTTATAGCCTTGGGTGAGGGGAATAAACGTCCTCAGCTGCTGCATCTGACCTATGGGCCATACTTTGAGGACTACAGAATATTATAGGGGAAAAAGACTGAATGAGAAACTAGGGACCATGGGGTACTTGAGCAAATAGACCAGTGACACAAAGCAGGACATTTAGAATTTTAGGGTTCCACAGGATAGTTTACCTCTCAGATCTGTGGAAGAAGAAGGAATTTATGACCAAAGAAGAACTAGAGATCATTACTGATCACAAAATAGAAAATTTTGATTATGTCAAATTGAAAAGTTTTTGTACAAACAGAACGAATGCAGACAAGATTAGAAGGGAAACAATAAACTGGAAAAACATTTTTACACTCAAAGGTTCTGATAAAGGCCTCATTTCCAAAATATATAGAGAATTGACTCTAATTTATAAGAAATCAATTGATTTCTGTGTGAGTCTCTCCAGGCCTTTCTGAAATCATCCTGTTGGTCATTTCTTACCAAACAATAATATTCCATAAAATTCTCCAATTGATAAATGGTCAAAGGATATGAACAGACAATTCTCAGATGAAGAAATTGAAACTATTTCTAGCTATATGAAATGATGTTCCAAGTCATTATTAATCAGAGAAATGCAAATTAAGACAACTCTGAGACACCACTATATACCTGTCAGACTGGCTAGAATGACAGGGAAAGATAATGCAGAATGTTGGAGGGGATATAGGAAACTGGGGACACTAATACATGCTTGGTGGAATTGTGAATACATTCAACCATTCTGGAGAACAATTTGGAACTATGCTCAAAAAGTTTTCAAACTATGCATACCCTTTGATTCAGCAGTATCATTACTGGGATTATATCCCAAGGATATCTTAAAGGAGGAAAAGGGACCTGTATGTGCAAGATTGTTTGTAGCAGCCCTATTGGTAGTGGCCAGAAATTGGAAACTAAGAAGATGTCCATCAATTGAAGAATGGCTGAATAAATTGTGGTATATGAATATTATGGAATATTATTGTTCGGTAAGAAATGACCAACAAGATGATTTCAGAAAGGCCTGGAGAGACTCACACGAACTAATGCTGAGTGAAATGAGCAGGACCAGGAGATCATTATATACTTCAACAATAATACTATATGATGATCAATTCTGATGGACCTGGCCATTTTCAGCAATGAGATGGACCAAATCAGTTCCAATGGAGCAGTAATGAACTGAACCAGTTACACTCAGTGAAAGAACTCTGGGAAAACTGAGGTTTGGCAATTGTCAATGCTGTAAAATTACCCATGCATATAACTTGTAAATTTAACTATTAAAAATTTAAAAAAAGAAACCAAAAAAAATTTAGGATTCTCTACTTCATTATCTGTTAAATCATTAGGTTTGGTCCAGTTCATCCTCAAATATTCTTTCAGGATATAAATCTACCAATTCCATAAATATTTGAGCTTGGAGTTATAAAACCTGGATTTAAGGCCCATCATTCCATGATGTGTTACTTAGTTTAAGCTGTTAATATAGGTTGAAGCAATAAGGGACATTTATTCTGGAAGAGACAGGATGGATATGAAAGTTGACTTTGAAGTGTTTTCTTTTTTTTACCATGGTTTTCAGGTAGTTCAATAATTCTTAGACTGTCTCTTTTAGATTTTATATCTATTTTCGAGGTCAGTTGTTTATACAATGAGGTATTTTTCATTTTCTTCTTTTTTTTTCTTTTATGTTACTAATTTGTGGTATCATTGAATCATTCACTTCCATTTCTCCAATTGTAATTTTAGTGAATTATTTTATTCAGATAGCTTTTTATATCTTTCTCCAGTTGAATTTTTTAATGAATTATTTTGTTCATTAGATTTTTTCCCATTTTACCAATTCTATTTTTTCATTTTCTTTTTCCATTTTGCTAAATATTTTTACAAAGTGATTTTTTCAGTATTTTTCCATTTTACTAAATTTATTTTCTTCAGACAATTTCTGTTCCTTTTCCAAACTCTCTTGCAAACCTTTCATTTCCTTTCCCTATTTTTGTTCTAATTCTCTTTTAAGATATTTTTGAATTCTTCTAGGAGAGCCTTCTGAGTTGGAAACAAATCTTATCCTTCTTTGAGACTTCTTATCTGGAGACATTTTAGCTTTAGTGTCCTCAGGATTTGAGAACTGTTCTTTCCTTCTCCATAATAGGTATCTATGATCAGAGCTCTTTTCGCTTTTTTGCTCATTTTTAAAAAGTTGGTGTCTGCTCCTAGGGCACAGGGGAGATTATCCAGAGTTTACTCTTTTTTATAATAGCTTTTTATTTACAAGATATATGCATGGGTAATTTTTCAGCATTGACAATTGCAAAACCTTTTATTCCAACTTTCCCTCTCCTTCCCCCATCTCTTCCCCCAGATGGCAGGTTGACCAATACATGTTAAATATGTTAAAGTATAAATTAAATACAATATATGTATACATGTCCAAACAGTTATTTTGCTGCACAAAAAGAATCGGACTTTGAAATATTGTACAATTAGCCTGTGAAGGAAATCAAAAATGCAGGCAGACAAGAATAGAAGAATTGGGAATTCTATGTAGTGGTTCATTGTCATCTCCCAGAGTTCTTTCACTGGGTGTAGCTGGTTCAATTCATTACTGCTCTATTGGAACTGATTTGGTTCATCTCATTGTTGAAGACGGCCATATCCATCAGAATTGATCATCATATAACATTGTTGTTGAAGTATATAATGATCTCCTGGTCCTGCTCATTTCACTTAGCACCAGTTCATGAAAGTCTCTCCAGGCCTTTCTGAAATCATCTTGCTGGTCATTTCTTACAGAACAATAATATTCCATAATATTCATATATCACAATTTATTCAGCCATTCTCCAATTGATGGGCATCCATTCAGTTTCCAGTTTCTGGCCACTACAAAGAGGGCTGCCACAAACATTCTTGCACATACAGATCCCTTTCCCTCCAGAGTTTATTCTTAAATGTCCTGAGGCTGGTACTGCAGGCTTCCTCCTCAAGCTAGCTGGCCCTAACCAAGTTCCAACAATTTGTTGGGATACAGGGGTTCACTATTTGCTCTCTGTAATTGGGTTGGAGAGCTCACAGTTAGTCTGCTGATCCACTGCCTTCTGAACCATGTCACAGTAGTCAGTGCTGTTGTATTTTGGCTAAGAGCTTCCCACTAGGTTTTAAAAAAATTATCATTCAAAATCCACAAAACAAAATAACATGTAAAAGTTGTGGATAAAATTTCAAATGACATTTTATGTAAGTTTGTAACAACTACATTTCTAAAATTATTAAAGCTTAAATCTTCATTAAGACTTCAAATGTCATACATATGCATATATAGACACAAAATGCATGCATGCATATACATGTATATGTATACCTACCTGTGTGTACTTATACACATGTCCACATATATGTATATACTTGTATACACGTATGTGCATATGCACGCACACACACACACTTTTAATCTAATTGGCTGAGTTAATAGAATGCAGGAACTAGAGTTGGACACTTAATAGCTGGCTAAATGACTTAATCCTGTTTGCCCCAATTTCCTCATCTATAAAATTTACTAGAGAAGAAAATAGTAAATCACTCTAGTATTTTTGCCAAGAGAATCCAAATGGAATCATGCAAAATTAGATATAACTGAAATATGAATTATGAAAATGGATACAATTGCATGTACATGCTTAGGCATGTATTCACATGAGTATACATGTATGCATAAATTATAGATTTATATTACTTTTTATGATTGAGCTAAGTTGATTTAAAAAATGAATATTTTCCAAGGTAGCATTGCAAATTGTATTGTTTTCAGAATTATAAATTTTATTTTGATTTTTATAAGAATAGTATGCTTTAGGGGTAGCTAGGTGGCACAGTGGACAGAGCACCAGCCCTGAAGTCAGGAGGACCTGAGTTCAAATCTAGTCTCAAACACTCAACACTTCTTAGCTGTGTGACCCTGGGCAAGTCACTTAACTCCAATTGCCTCAGCATAAACAAACAAACAAACAAACAAATAAATAGTATGCTTTGTTTCTATTTTACTTTGTATTAGGAACTACTAACTATATACAAACCTATTATGTACACTGAACTCTATGTACTATTGAGAAAATAATATTTCTCCTTTTTTAAAATCACAATGTTAAATTGATCAAAGTTGTGCTTTATACATACTTATGTGGCAGTGAATTATACTATTTTGCAACTATTGTTTCTTTAAAAAAACAGCCAAAAATATGTTTTTAAATGCAATTTTTAAAAAAATTGTCAGTTTTCCATACTTACAGTACTTACAAAACTAAACACTTTACCTTTTATTTCACTATTTTTAACAGACTGATAGTTTAGTAAATTGACTGATTAAATAATATTTTCTTCTTATGTATATATGACTCATGAATACATATTCTTCACCCGGGGAAATTTTTAAAATTCTCATCAGATGTGTTTTCAATATGCATTTTAAAATAAGATGAATTGCTATTATTATGGTTTAATATTTTATGTTAAACTTATGTTTACATTTCCATTGTCATAGCTTTCACTTTTTTAAAGCCTCATGCTTGTCCTTTTTAAAAATAGATATATTTTTAAGCCTCATTGCATGATATGCTAAATGAGAACTCACAATTTTTGTTAACAAGTGCTTATTTTGAGGGTAAAAAGTATTTAATAGATTATAGTGATCTGAAAGAAAGGGGAAAACATAATTACTACACTGACTCATTCTTGTTCATAAATTAGCAATATTATAGAACTGAGTTTATTTTGTATTACTATTTTTGTAATCATATGTCCTATCATATCATTGAAATCCCTTTTTGCTTTCAATGTACATTTAAAAATCATTGTTGTTGTCCTTAGCAAGTTACCACAAGCTTCAATTTGTTCTGAGCTTTAACACTGTTCATACTGGACCTCTTTCATATTCATTTTTGTGACTTGCCCTCATTCTTCTCTCTCTCTCTCTTCTCTCTCTCTCTCTCTCTCTCTCTCTCTCTCTCTGTGTGTGTGTGTGTGTGTGTGTGTGTGTGTGTGTGTGTGTCTTAAAAATCTGACTTGGGTCAATATCCTAACAATCCACTTAAATTTCTTTCAACAGTTATGCTTTCTCTCCTTCAGCAAAACTATTTCTGTTTGCTTCTTCAGAATTTCATTCTTTAGAAGTGCCCATTATTCTTCAGTTGATTCCCCTAAAGAATCAGTGGCAATGTTTTTCTTCTCCAACAACTCCTGAGGGAGATTAGCCAAAATGTTTGTTTTTTTCCCCCCTCATTTGCAGAAGCTAGAATTCAACTATCCTCTACATGCTCAAATCATTCATATTTCTTAATGTTTCATACTCCTAAGGAAAGATCAAGTATTCTCAGCTTATTTGAAAACTCTTCCTAAACTAATTCCTCCAGTGCTTAATCTAAAAAATGATTGGTTATAACCTCTTTATGATATCAGATTATATTAGGCAGTTAGGTGATATCCAGATCTGGAATCAGTATGATCTGAGTGCAGAAATGGTCTTATCCACTTCTTAATTGTTTGAACAACTCATTAAACAGCTGTTTGAACAGGTTATTTAACCTTTCTTTGAGTAATTGTGAAATGGAGTTGATAATACTAGCACCCACCCTCATGGAAGTTTCTTTCAGGATCCAATGAGATAAAATATGCAAAGTACTTAACACTCAACCATTGAAATTATATAAATTTTGTCTTCTATTTATTATGTTTTTACCATACCACTTTGTATGAGGAGGAATAATTTAATTGATTTACTCATTCAACACCTCATTTCTTATCTGTATTTTTGCACTTTTTATTCCTTTTGTCTGACATTCATTCTGTCTTTATCCTTACTTTATAGAATGCTTCACTTTATTCAGGATAGAGATAATGCACTACCTTCTATGTAATAGTTTTCTTGAGTTCTTTAAATGGAAGTGGAATGTAAAAGGTATTCCAAACTTTTAGCTCCCAGGCTAATAGTAAAACTAGACTTGTGAGAAAGTTGAAACAGCCTACATTCATGTCCAGTGTAAACTTAATGCAAGCTAAGAACTAGACATGCTGCCTAAAAAAACTAAAGGGAAGTGATGATAGTTGCTGATTTGTATTCAGAAATAAAGCCATATATTTCAAATACCTAAGAACTAGACATGCTGCCTAAAAAAACTAAAGGGAAGTGATGATAGTTGCTGATTTGTATTCAGAAATAAAGCCATATATTTCAAATACTTTGAAGTTCAAAACTAATCATATTAAAATTTCAAATTATTGGGGAAAATACAGGTTGTCTCTACACACTTAGTCTGTTTTAAATAGCCAAAAGTTGCATTAAGTTATATATATATATATATAACTTGCAGAAGTTTATAATTTAGATGTTTCATATTTAAATTACAAAACATCATGAGCACAGAGTTTAAAGTCACAGACTACATAGCAATTTGTTTGGAATCCTCTCGGTATTTCATGCTTTTGACCTTTGGAAAGTACAACTGTAAGAGACAATTTAATTTGCGATCATAGGTTGATCCTATTAATCCACCTGTCTTAGTGATATTTGAAACATTTAAAAATAGAGTGGAAGTTTCTGGACATGCTCCCTCAGCCACAACAACAATATTAAGTGAACAGCTCAATGTGGGATCTCAATCAATGATTTTGTCATGACTATTGCTTTGATGTAACCAGAGAACAGACCATAGACCAAATGGCACCCTCCACTTTTCCATTGTGGCTTCTGGCCATCCACATCTTTAGTGCAAATAGATGTGCCTTTTAGAGGTTGATGTTTTTGAGTATAGTCGCTACATTTTCATCCAAGTGATTCTTCCTAGAGTCCACAATCATTTTAGGTTACCATTTCAGCCTCTCAAATTAATGGTCTAATTCTCCATTGTTTAAAGTGAATGTTTCCATGTTCCAAATTTTGGCTCTGGAATTCTTGATTTTTCTGGTCTGAGAATTTACTATTATGAGTCTTTTTAACTTTCTTATGGAATTTGATTCACAGGCAGGATAAAAAATGGAGGAATTTTTTTTTTTTGTAAAAGAACAGAACAAAGAGAAGATGATATGAAATAACCATCTTAATAACTAGAATTTTTATGCTTTTGATCACCAAAATATACACCTTATTCTTGCTTATTCTTTGAAGAAAATCTTTTCTCTATAACCTGCTAAGAGATACAACTTGATGTGAGCAAACAAAATGAACTTTAATGTAACAATGAAGCAAATGAAAACTTCATTAAAAACAGAAAGGTAGTGGGAGGCTATGGTACAGGTATCACTGATTTATAGATGGAAGGGACTCAGAAACCATTGAGTCCAAATTTTTCCTTTTACAACTAAGGATATCAAGTGTAGGTATGTAAAACAATTTGCTCAGTTATACAGCTAATTATTGGCAAGGCTAGATTTCCTAATTCTTTATATAGTACTTCAGAATACTATATCACTTTCCCCATGCTAGTCAAAAATAATAACAATAATTCTTAATTACATTTGCATTACATTTTAAACCTTTACAAACCACCTGAATATATCATTGATTTTTTAAATAATAACAAAGATATGAGACAAATATGGCAGGTATTATTCTCTTAATTTGCAGATGAGTAAACTGATCCTCAGGAAAGGCATGCATAGTGTCAGACATCTAAATAATAGCAGAGCTGAGCCTGGAATACAGTTATTTTGAGTTCTAATACTATAATAGAGAGTAATAACTTAACTAGTATAACTGGTTAAGTATTCAAGTTTCATTAAATCAGAAGTTTCTTTCAAAGAATTGGGAATGATGTGGTATTTTGTAATAAATCTGTTCTTCCTAACAAGAAAACACAGTGTTATGAATAATGTTCACTTAACCTATAGAGGGTGGGGAATTTTATGTATACTTCATACTGACATAGATACAGTTTCCTTAAAAGGAATGTTTGGGCTTTTTAAAGACTTAAAATAATTATTATGAATTAAAACCAACAATTTTTGTGTAAAAACTGAGTGAAAGTATAGATATATACACATACATACACACACACATACACACATATATATATGAACAAATACAGCTTTTGAGAAATGTTTCTGATGCAAGTTAAAAGTCTGGTCTTTATAGGTTATAAAAGTATACTTCTAAGCATATTTCTACGTGTGTGTTTTTTGAGAGAGGGAAGGGGTCCTACTATAAAATTTAAAGCTGGGAAAAAATTTTAAATCATCCTGTATGTCCCTCTCATTTTTTTAAGTTGAGAAGGTGAGGCCCAAAGAATATAAACTTTGGTTTGAAGGAAATTTCAAATATTTAATTAGATAAGAAAAATACACTGAGTAGAAATAATTCAACAATCACCCCGACTTGTTATTAGTTTATTTTTTCCATTATTAAATAAGTGTTTCAGACCCTATGTTAGGTGCTACAGATGTAAGGGAAAAAAAGATAATCTCTGTTCTCAAGTAGCTTATATTCTATGAATAGAGAGAAGAATATATTTAAGCATATAATAGAACAAATATGTGTAGAATAAATAATGAAAAATATATTTAAATATAAGAAGATTGATGAGGGAGAACAGTAGGTGGTAGAGGATTTGGCACAAACTTTAGATAGATGTTAATGCTTGAGTTATATCTGGAAGGGAGGGATTTTGTAAAGCAAATGGGAATAAAAAGTTTATTTCAGATTTCAGGGAATAGCCACTTCAACTGACCCAAGATGGAAAATGCATAACAATGCGCAGAGAAAAGAGAAAAAAAGTCTAATGCAGCTGTGCTATGGAGTATATGAAAAGAATAATGTAAAATGGGTTGTAGGGAATCATTGTAGTCTATTTGAAAAGTAGATTAAAAGTCAAAGGGAGGAGTTTATAATTTATCCTAGAGACAATCTGAAGTTTTATTAAGATGCAAAGTGACAGATCCACACTTAAGGGAAAATCTTTTTGGTATCTCTTTAGAAAATAGGTTGGTGTAGGAAAAAACTTGAGACAGAGTGTTCAACTGTTAGACTTTAGCAGTAATACCAGCTAAGGTTGAAGTCTTGAAGTGATTTCTGTGGAAATAAGGGGCAGGGATTAGATAAAAGATGTGGGGAAGTAGAAATGAAAGATTGGCAAAAATGATTGACTGCATGGGAATTAGAAAGGGGAGGTTGAAAGAATGGAGATATTCTGGCCTGAAACAGGAAAATGTGAAGGGGAATGTTAGCATTTCATAGTGAAGATGATGAGTTCTGCCATCACTATAAGTTTTTTCATTCATTTTAAACTTATGCAAATATAGTGAATTTTAGAGTCATACCATTTTAGAGTTGAAATGGATCTTAGAGTTCATCTAATCAAATCTTTTCATCCTCTGGACAGGTATTGTATAGGTATATTAAATATCCATGTGCTTGATGTCAATCTCCTTAGTTTCACCATAAAAGTGAAAGGATTTGCCCAAAATGACACTACTGGTTTAATGTTGCCAATCTTTGAAAGAACATGCATCTTTCAATTTTCAGTCCAATATTCTCTTCAACACAAGAAAGTATATACAATTAAAATATCTTACATTCTCAATAGCAGTGGGGAGAATATTCTGGGAAAATATCTTATTAACATACCAAACTAAAACTGATCAAAGATTTAATTCATCATTTAAAATTTATTTAGGACCTAGGAGTATATTTGGAATCCTAAATTAATTTTTATTACTGCATATATTTTCTTGCATATTACAGAATATTTGACTGGAACCCAAAGTGAATTGAATAAGTTAAATTTAGGGAAAAACAAAATTATTAATTTGAGTATGTACATTTTTACTCTTTAATTATTATGCAGTTCTAAAATATGATCAGTCCTCTTGAATGAAGCAAGCAAAACTAGCTTTTAATGGCCCCAAAAATGTGCATCAAATATAAAAGTCTGATTGTGTCACAATCATAAATCAAATGAAAAATATGGCTATTCAGGAAATCTTCACTCAACTGAATTATAAGGTGCTAACTTGCAGCTGGAGTAGAGAAAAATGTAGTCTATATCTAAAACAAAAATATATTTGAAACTCATTTGCCTTTTCAAAAGGATATATTGATGTCTTGTAAACTTCCTTAACTTTATTTATTCATTTTGTGGTCATATTTTATGAATACTTTATGGGAGTATAATGATAGTGCTGCTGTCCTCATTATTTAATATCTACTTTGCACACTGAACTTAGGCAAGGAGCAAACTATCTTTTCTCAAGGAGATTTTTATGAAACAATTTGTAAGCTACTAAAGCAAGGCAAAGCTTGATATAACTTTCAGTACATTACCCCAATTTGAGTTAGTGTCTGAATCGACTTTCATAATTTGTCTAATATGATGGCAGAGGAAATGTGCATTTGTAGTGTAGTCCAACTATAATGACTCAATAAAGTCCATCTGACAATTTGATTTGAAATATTGTAATTACCCATTGATCATTTCTACACTTTAATGACTGTGTTGTTCTCTTAATATAGAAATTTAATGATTACAGGAAGCAGTGAAAATCATGTAAAAGCTCAAGAGTAAAATTTGCTTTCATTTGATCGGTATTCATCTCAATTTAAAAATATTTCCTCTTAATGTTTTCTTTAATTTATATTTACGAATCCACAAATATTTAATAGTATTTGGACCCTATTTCCCAGTACATTGTTGTAAATATGAGTACAAAGTTAAGAGGTAGAAGGTTCAAGGTTACCATTCAGTTTCTCTAATTTAGATTACCATAATAAGGATCTGTACTTGTTTAATAAAAGTAAGATTAGATAATTGAGTGTGGATTTAGAGAGACTCATAAATTTTACACTAGAAAAATTGTTGATTACATGAATATAAATGGTGAAGGAGAATGGAGATTCACAGATTGAAACAAGATGAAAAATATAAGAGATCAAGTTAATGGTTGATATCCTGTGAAAAATAGTTGGAGTTCTAGAGCATTAATAATTTTGTAGAGTTTAATAGAAGAGTTGTTTCTGAATATTGTAGTCACCCAGAATGATACCCTTGTATGAAATTGGAAAAAAACAAATTGTCTTAGGTATTGAAATAATTCAGAAAGGAATGGTAGTCATGAGAAGACAACAAAGATGGAAAAGTACGCTTATCTCAATCTTTTATTGAGTAATTGTGATAGTGGAAGGTTGGGTGGAAAACATCAATTGGTAATAAAGTAAATAACAACTGCTTCAGATTGTTTTAATAGTACAGTTGAAGAAAGAATGAACTCAAGAGGAAAGAGTTTCAATGTATGTGGGGAAGGAACAAATATTATTCATGCAAAGAAGCAGAAGGAATGTTGGTGAAAAGATGAAGGATAGTTTATTGAGAATAAAACCTTAAGTACTCATTAACCCAAATGCCTCTGGTAGATCTTGTTAACAATATTCCCATGTTAGATGATTCCATACATCTGGAATGACTTCCATGTCACTGCCAATTGAAAAACTTTCTCTTGTTCAGGGGACAGGCACACAAATCATCGCAGATGACGCATATTATAGACAGATTCTCCTACATTCCCTCTTAGCTTTGAATTCTTACATGTTTGTTACTTCTCTTATGTGCTTTCACTCTATATTTTGAACTAGGACTGTTTGAATACATGTGAATCTTTCATTATATTATTACTTCCTGAAGTTAGAGCTTATTTCCTAATCATCTCTGTATGTCCATCAGCACTGCACACAATGCTTTGAACATAGTGCATAGTCAATAAGTGTCTCTTCAATTTGAATTCGTTGACAGCTGATATTGTTCTATATGTTTTCCCCCATTGCATATGTGAGCTCTGAGAGGACTGATTGTTTTAAATATCTGTTTGTATCCCCAGCACTTACAACAAGGCTTTACATATGCACATGTTTACTAAATGCTTTCTTCATTCATCCATTCATTCACATGCTATTGATTCTTACTTTCTTATTAATATAGAGAAAAAAAAAACACTGGATCTGGCATCTGGAATCCCAATGCTATTACTTCTTCTGTCAAATTGGGAAAACTTAACTTCCTTAGACCTCAGTTTCTTCACCTGGAAAATGAGGAATGATAACAGTTATTTAATAGCCCTTTCACTTCTAAATTTATGATCTTTTGGTCTTGGTTTTACTTTTTGATGATTCCTATCTTGGAGTAAGCACCTTTTTTTCTATTACCTAAATCCCTTTCTGTCCATCCCTTTCCCTTAGAAGTTATTCAAATGCTAATAGCAATATTGTAGCTTCTCTCTTCCTTTTTTTTTGGATGTGTCTCCAAAGAATTTTCTTGACTAGCCACCTACTTATGGTCACAAGTAGCATGAAGGAAAAGTTCAGGCTGCAGTAAAATATTATTTCTACAACTGACAATTTACTAGAGAAATAGTTACACAAACATCATACAAGAATTTGCTGCAGCATGGATTCTTCCTGCCTTGCCAAGAAGCAAGTACTCTTTTACCAACATCCTTCCCTACTTTTTCCCAAATTGCTTTGGAAGAAAACACATAATTCATTCCCTTAGTCCAAAATGCATTTTATCTCAGCAAGTTAAGTGTCAGACAATAACCCCATCCTCTTTAGGGGACAAATACACAAATAATTGACATTCAATTCATAATCACAGAATTTCTACTGTGGACTATAGATTAAGATATAGAAGGGAGAAGTCATCTATCCCAAAATGAGTTGGTGAAAATGCAGACTCATTAAATAAAAGTTTTTCTAATTTATTAATTCTTCTTATTTTACATAATACACTTAGTAGTCCCTTCTCTAACCTTAATCACTTTATATTTTAATTCTAGTTTACCCAGATATATAAAGCTGAATTGTGTAATTCTTTAACCATTTAATTTTAGGGTTGCATTTTTGTTTTTAGGTTTATATGTCTGAAATGTTATGTGATAAAATTTACATGCCAACCTAGATGGATTGCTTGACTTAGATGATGTATATATTTTCAGGCCTATTGACTGTCTGATTAATGACAAACAGAAATTTATTACAAAAATGTTAGCATCTCATTAATTCTAACTGTAATATGCATTGCATATCCCAGTGAAAATTATGGTTGACTCCCTGGAAACCTGTGTTCTTGCATGTAGAAAATAGAATGTTTTTCACTTGTAAGAAATTTTGGTTATATTTCTTATGTAACAAAATGGGAATAATGATCTTTGAAGTCACAGGGAGTGATTAGGTCATTTAATGAAAGGGTTAGAAGAAATAGTGGAAAAATATCTATCTGGTAATCAAAGACTTTAAGTATAGAGTAATTAAGATCTCTTTATATAATACTTCATTTCCTCATCTCTAAAATGAAAAGACTACACTCACTAATCTCTGACATCCTTTTGAGTGCTAATTTTCATGATTCTAACAGAAGTCATTAAATAGGCTACATATTAAAATGCATTTAGTATTTTACATACCAAAAACTTATTATTACATTTACCTAAAATAAAAGCATATAAACACAACATAAACAAATTCAAATATGGTACTAACATAACCTGAAATCACATAAAAAATAAACCTGATTTTTGATTGAAGATGTTTTATAACATCTTTCAGTCTTAAACAACTATGGTAAAGGAATGTGATCATTCATCATACAAGTTTATGATTTTATGAAATACTTAGTAGGTGTTAAATAAACATTTATTATTATCATTATTATTATTGAGGTAATTCAACAGGTATTATTCAAAGACATTTTTTCTGTAAGCCAAGTATCTTGCACTTTAGTAAGCAGAAGGAGAGGGGAAATTACCTACACAAGTAAATATATATAAAATACAAAACATGTCTAAAAAAAGGTAGTTTTTTGAAGAAGTTTGAGATATTCACAAAGGAAGGAGAATCAGGAAAGACCTTAAGTAGGAACTGGTGTATGAAGTGAACTTTTGAGGAAACAAGGGGTTCTGAAGTTGCAGCAATGAAAATGAAACTCAATCTAAAACTGTAAGATAGCTTACATAAAGGAAAAGAGACAGAGAAGAATTGTAGGGAGAACAGCGTGTTGCCTTGTTTGACTGGAATGTAAAGCATGTGAAATGAAATGATGTAGAACAAATCTGAGAAGGTAAGCTGGAACCCAGATTGCAAAGTGGTTTAAATATTAAATAGTGGAATTTGTGTTTATCCTACTGGCAACAGGGAGTAACTAAAGCCTTTATAGCAAGAGAAAAATTTGATCAACTCCTTGCTTCAGGAATTTCATTTTATCAATTGTGTGACATACAGATAAATGAACAAAATGAAACTGTTTTTGATTCAATGAAGGGCATAATTTAAACTGGCATCTTTTATTTTTAATATCAAATGAGATTTGTTAAATGAGGTTTAATACTTTCCCTCTCAAGGTACTTTCTTCATAATACAAAAACTTATGCAGAGAAGCATCATTAAATTATTCATTTCATTGCCTTCTAAATTTGGTTCAAATTTGACATTTGAAATCTGATATTAATCATTGCCTAATAAAATAATAATCAACTCCAAGTGTGTTCAGGGCAAGTTAAATTTTTTTTCCTAATAAAATTATTTATTTTAATACATATCAGGGCAAGATGATACAGACAATAAGGAAACATGCATACCATGGCAGACATGGCAGGCAAACCTTTGACTTGCTCTCCATAAAGTTCAGAGATAACAGGGAAAAGGAAGAGAGAGGTATATATTATGGTGATAGGACCCAGAAAAAAAGCTGTAGTAGTTACCATAACCTCAGGGGGAGACATTATCTTTTGGACACAGGAAGGAGAGAGTTCCTATGGAGGGTCACTCCTTGTAGTCAAATCCTCTTACCTCTCATTGGCTACAGCACAATTGACTGGACAAAAAACATAAAGATGTCAAATACTGATTCAGTTGAAGTAGATTTTTGAGGAGGTTAATGAGTAATGTCTACATTTTGATTGCACTGAGATTCTCAGAACCTATAATATAAATATTTTATAGTGCTTTAGGTTGGATAAGTCTGGCATTGGGGATGAAGATCTGGCCTTTGAGACAAGACTAGCCTCTGAGATACACTGTGTGACCCTGGATAAGTCTATTAACTTCTCAAAGAATATCTTGTGCAACTTTCTAATACTGTAATTTGTAAAGGAGGTGTTGATCAATTTCTTTTCTCCTTTCCTTCCTTCCTCTCTTCTCCCTCCTTCCCTCCCTTCCTCCTTCCTTTTTTCCCTTCTTCTTTCTCTCCTTCCCTCATTCCCTCCTTCTTTTTTTGTTTCCTTCCTTCCTTCCCCTTCCCCTTTTTTCCTTTCTTTCTATTCAAAGAAGAATGAATTAAGTATAGGTCAATGGTCTGAATAAAATTGCTCCAGCTCCTCTTAAACTTGCCAAATTAAGGGATTCTAGAAGCCCTGCCTAGGACACAGATTTTGATCTGCTTGCATAGTGTGCAAATCTGGATTTTAAAAATCTTAAGTGGGAACTATAGTTATACTTTTAGGAAGAGAGAAGATAACAATGATTTTAAAAATAAATAAAACTTTTTAAAATGAGTTAAAGAAATAAAAAAAAAAACTTTACCAGTATTTTTGTATAACTTTGGGAAGATGTAACTCTACAATTTATTTTTATATTTCAAAGGGCTCTCATTTTAGGGTATTACAATATTCAGAACAAAAGTATAATTTTACACCTATATAATCTTTAAAAAACTATCTGAAAGTAATAGAAGACATGTTAGCAACATGGAATTTTACTTCCACATCCAGAAAATGGTATTGCTAATTCCAGAATTACTAAGAAAGAAATTATTTTGATTATTTTTTAGAGTATAGATTTACTCCTCAATATTTGAAAGAGACTATAAAACAAAGACATGAGCACATGAATATGCTGTTCATATTGTAAGTATTCATCATCTATAAACATCTATGAAGAATGAGTCATTCTACCTAATTGAATGTGTTTTCCATAATAAAAGAAAATAACCCTTAAATTTTTATATTAATCCATTATATTAGAAATAGGCCTAAAGCAAGGCATTTTGTGCTCATTTAAACAAAGCATACAAAATATAATTTAACTTTTTCTTCATGACACTTGGGCCCTTGTTAGGAATATTCATTATTGTACTATGTGGTAATACAGTTCTATATTTTCCCCAGTTTTTCTTCTTTCTCCCTTTTTGTTAGGCTGGCAGATGTAAATTCGCCTACAGCACTTTTGACTACTTCTAAATAGCCTCTCCAAACTTCTTTGTTACTTCCTTTGAAATTTTGACTGAATAGAAAAACTAGATAAGTATGCTACTTAAGTTCTATATGTCAAGAAAGAATTGAAAAATATCTGAGATGAGAGAAAATTATTTCATTTCATTGCCATAGCTATTTGGGATTTACAGAACAAATACATACCTATATTTATTTATCCTGGTATGTGTCCAGAAGGATTGAGTGTGATTTATAATTAAGAAGTATAAGCATATATAATATAAATTATGAATTATATAAGCCATGTGCTGGAATTTTAATGTATGTAAATTATGAGAATTTATACATATATCTATAACTTACATTATCTATACACCTAAATAGATCTTTATATCTCTGTAGTTATAGCTGCATATAGATAGTAGATATAAATGTAGCTGTATATAGATAGATATCTTAATGATATGAGAATAATTTTCAAAGGTTCAAGGAGCATAAGGCTTTCTGAATTAAAATTATAGTTTTAAAATTGAGAACTGAAAAAAGTTTTGTGATCTCTTTGATTTATAATTTTCCTTCGGGGTACAGACTGAAATTCATCCTTTCTTGCCCAATCTATGAGACTCTTGTCTTCCCATAAGTTCTCTATAGCAAAGATATTAAATCTGAACATTGGATTGCAAAACTCTTCATTCAGAAGAACCAGATTAAAGTGCAATTGGGAAACTTTTAACAAAATACAATATGGTGAAAAACAGATCATGTTAATTTGTGACTTTCCTTGTCAACATGCTTCTAGAACTGATTGGCTTCTATTTGTGTGATATGACTGTATACAGGGTGCCTTTAACCAAAAATCTGACCATCTTTTCTGTTTTCCCCTAACATTGGGAAGGCATCTGTAGAACTTTTGTCTAGCTACATTTTGTTCCTTGTCCTTGCCAGTTGGCCAATCTATCTTTTTTTTGATCAGAGAATTTCTTGACATCATATATACCTGTTCTTCAGAGTTTCTCATTGGTGATATGTCACAGGCTGCTTCCATTTTTCTTTGTGGAAGGCTAACTACAGTTGTATTTTGTCTCACTGCAATGTGATAACACCAGTAAAATGTCAGTATTTTTTTTAATGGGTCTTTGCTTCCATGGGAAGCTTTGTCTTCAGGAGATTACTAAATTTCCTTAATGGCCTCAAACTTTCCATAGATTTGAAATGTATTTGAGGAAAAAAATGTTCACAAGGTTAATGTGTTATTTTAATGTATTTATCAAATTAAATATTTACAAAAATCTTACTCTGACACCTTATCTTGATATGCACATGACTTCAGTTTCATTCTGTTCATGCTAGTTGAGCACAAACAAGTGTCTCACCAATCTGGAAAGACTTCAATATGGACCTTGAAGCAATGTATATTCTGTAAAATATAATCCAATCAAACAGTGAATAATAATTTATTGAGTAGCCAACTCTGTGAGTGTCACTACTCTAAATATTGGAGACACAAATAAGAAAAAATAGTCCCTGTAAGTTCAAAGAACTTACATTTAATGGAGAAAGACACAGAAAAGGAAATTGAAAAGAGAATGCAGGGCCAGATATGAAGGTACCCTGGCAGACTCTGGTAAAAGGAAGACACTGAATAAGAAATAAAAAATTGGGGCGGGGAGCTAGTAGCCCTTTTTAAATGAAGGTTTCAGGAAGAGTTCTTTTCTTTGTCATCCAAAATTCTAGAAGGATAGAAGGGATTGAGGGAATTGATAAGTTATGAGAACCAAAGCTGATTCAATCTTTCAGGATGCTGAGTTTAGTGGTGAAAGATTTACTGGGAATATAATCATGGAGGAATCCAGAATTCAAAGAGAGCCAGAACTCTGGAGAAGTATTCTTGAAACAAAGTGTTAACTCAGAGGAATTGATAAGACAATGGTTATCTAGTTTACATATACTTAGTACATAGCATGGTAATATAATAGTTCTACAGTTGATGTAGTTATAATAGAGTATTTAAACTGAGGACAAAGTCAGTCACAGAGATTCCATCTCTGATCAGCTTCATGGTGGCTCTCCTGAGTCCTGCATTTAAGGAAATATAGGTTCACACTGGAATACTGAAGGAGACAATAAAGACTTTGGACTCTATTCCTGACCATTCTCATGGTTATTATTCTGCTGAGACCAAGGCTGGTCTGAAGTCCCTTCAGAAAGCTAACCAGAACATTACAAAAGAGTATAGTCAGTGGGAAATCAATTCAAGATTTTGAAAAGAATTTTTGCTGGAAGATTAGACTTTGAAAACTTTAGATCATAGAATTTCACCTTGATCATATTGTGAAGAATAGAAATTATATCAGGAAGATGAAATAAGATCCCTGTAATTTTGAAGTATAATTATAGTTAGTCAGTGGGGAGTGACTTATGACAGTGAGACAAACCAGTATGTTTTTGCAGTGGTTCAGACCTGAGGTAATGGCAGAGTCACTGGAGAAAAGAGGGTTTATTAAAGAGATGTTACATAGGCAAAACCAACAGTCCTTGACAACTAGTTGTATCATTGTATTCTTGATAGTAATATGGAAGTTCACAAGGAGGGAAATCTAAAGGGGAAAGATAATTTTATTTTTAAACATGGTGACTTTAAGATGTTTATAGAATATCCATTTTGAAGCATTCTAGAATATTGCAGTCATGGTTTTGAAAAATGACATGAAGGAAAAATAAAACATGGCTAGATAGACATGAACATGGATCATTAGATGTTACTGTTAATTATCTTACAAAGTGGAAAATAACATAAAATCTGCATTAGTCTTATAGTTGAATGTTAAAGTCTTTATTTTTTAACATATGGATATTTATCTTAAAAAGGACATACTAAATTATAATTAATCATGCTTAACTCCATGGTAAATTTAGCAGTAACATAATTAAATTCTTTCACACTTGGGCTGAGTTCTAAGATTAATGTCTACTTTTTGCGAGCCTTCAGCCCTCTCTGAAACCTCTGTCTAAACCCTTCTCAGCTCAGTGCCCTCAGCTTCAGATATTGTTAGCAAGAAAAGAATAGGGTTCATGAATTGCCTGGCAAAAGTTGGTAGCTGGTATAAGGTAGTATTTGACTAGTCAAAGTACCTCCATCTACTTTGTTTTCCCTCTTTCAAAGTAACATGTGTGGGGGGAATTCCTTCCCATCTCCATGTATTTGCTGGAAGGTATTCCTACTATACAATTAATTACCAAATGTGATAGGATGTTTCCAGGAGCCATGGTCAGTTTGGTTTGGGGATTGAGATAGGGTACAATTTTCTACTCTTCTAATAATATCAGGTGTGTTTAAAGGACAGTATATGACCAGAATCATTACCTTTAGATGCAGTGATACAAGTTGCTGGGGAAGTTAGAGTAACTGATGAGAGCTGAATTTACTAGGTTATGAACTTTCTCAGCTGCACCCTAGAATACTGCTGTCCTTATTGGTTACTAATTCATTGATTGGTAGGAATTCGTAAATTTTGCTTCTCAATTCATTATACTTGACTAATAAATTCGAGTCTTGTGAGAATACCAGGATAGTTTATAGAAAGGTAAATGTGAATTTGAAAATCTTTATGGACTCATTTATTACATGCATTCTCTAGTTCTTCAGTCTGACACATATTCAATAGTCAGAACAGGTAGCAGGGCAAATACATCTCCAATGAAAAATGAAGTATTATATGGAATCATCATTTCCAGGCTACATAATGTAATACATAAAATAATTTATGTATACTCTCTTGCTTTTGTTTACTTATTAGTACAGAAGTCTTTGACATATGATTTAGTGGAATTTGATATAGTTTTTGATTTGATAATTTTATTCAAAAGCCAATAATTGCATATATTTCCTTTGGGAAATTAAAATCTTAATACTGGGAAAGAGCTTAGATATAGTTACCTGGTAATTATTTTAGAATATGAAAATAAAGTTATTATGAATTTATAAATATTGAAGTGGTCATTTTGAAGGTTCTGAAGGGTCAATCTGAAAGTACAGAAGGATTATAGAAAAATGAAAAAATATAGTGTTATTAAACTCACTTCTTAATGTGTCTCCATCTCCCCCTCCCAGAAGCTTCTACACACACACACACACACACACACACACACACACACACACAAACACACACATATTCTACTCCAGTCAGACGCAGAGTATAGCTAAGATTAATTATGTATTTTTGAGTAAAGTCAGATTAATTTCATGAATATGGAAAACAACATTAAAAAACACCTGGCATATTAACTGACCTCTCTTTCCCACAATTCTTCTCTGAATCAATTGCCAAGTTTTGTGAATTCTTCTTTTATAATATAACTCACATTAGATCCCTTGTTTATACTCTAATGATCACCATCTTATTTCCAATTCCATAATGGATTTGACTATTGCAATACCTCCTTAGTTAATCTAAAAGCTTCCATCTCTCCCTTTACCATTTCATCCCTCACACAAGTGCCAGTCATATTCCTATGAATTATGACCATATCATTCTCTCATTTAAGAAAATTCTGGAATTCCCTGTTACTAGTTAAATAAATAATCAAACTCCTCTGACATTTAAAGTCCTCTACAATCCAACTACAACATCTTTTCCTAGCCTGCTATCACCTTATGATCCCTTGCATATTGCATTTCAGGAAACCTGCTCTACTTGTACTCTCTAACATAGAACATTTTATTTCTTATTTCCTGTTCCATTTCACAGGCTACCTCTGATGCTTAGAATGTTCTTCTCTTCTACCCCTTTGATACTTTAGATCTCTTCAAGGGTCAATTCAAGTAGGGGATTTGTTCAAGGAACTTTTATTTTTTGTCTTTATATCATCTGTGCCTAGCAGAGTTTCAGGTACATAATAGATACTTAATGACCTACTTATGAAAGTGAACTGAATTGAATTAGCTAAAACTTCATTTATATTAATGTTTTTAAATATCTACCAAAAGCATTAATAAGATAATAGGATCCATTAATGGATATGTCATACCTAAAATGATGGGAAGTCTAATTTTATTGTATACTGTGTTCTGATGGAATTGCATCATGCTTAATTTTCAGTTATGTGTTTTAAGCGAACAAAATGGAAGAAAAAAGTAAGGGAAAGTGAATGATGACAAATGTATAAAATATTTAGAGCCATGAGAAAAGAATCAGGAAGATTAAAGTGGAGGAAGAACTAAAGCTTGAATTTAGCTGTGTTGTAGTCAAGAAGAAAGTTAAAGAAAGGATAAGGTGAAGTATTAAATCTGATGATTCTATGGACCCATTTGCTTTTATGAAATAAGAAATTTGACAAATACTCTCATGATTTTTTGGTAAAGATTTATAGACTGTATGATCATAACTGGATTTGGGACTGACTGACTCATCCATTTCCAAAGAGATTTTTTTGCAAATTATTTTTTAGTATAGCTTTTTATTTATGAAATATATGCATGGGTAATTTTTCAATATTGACCCTCGCAAAATCTTCTGTTCCAAATTTTTCCTTCCTTCCCTCCACCCTCTTCCCTAGATGGCAGGTATTCCAATACATGTTAAAATATATGTTGAATATGTATTGTATCTAGGATATACTGCAACATATTTAACATATATAGGACTGCTTGCCATCTTGGCGGGGGGAGGAGGAGGGAGGGAGGGGAAAAAACGAAACATAAGTGATTGCAAGGGATAATTCTGTGTAAAAATTATCCTGGCATGGATTCTGTCAATACAAAGTTATTATTAAATAAAATTAAATTTTAAAAAAAAATAAAAAAATAAAAAAAATAAAATATATGTTGAATCCAATATATGTATACATATACATACAGTTATCTTGTTGCACAAGAAAAATCTAAAAAGAAAAAAAAAAACCTGAGAAGGAAAACAAAAATGCAAGCAAACAACATCAGAAAGAGTGAAAATGTTGTGTTGTAGTCCACACTCAGTGTCCACAGTCCTTTCTACACTTTGGGTGTAGATGATTCTCTTCATTACTAAACAATTGAAAAAGGTCTGAATCAATCAAAAGAGTTCTTAATATCAATCTTGGAGGTCTATGTGGCACTGACAGATGTCTTTGACCTTGTCCTGTTCCAAAATTTTAGCAAGGAATTGGATGAAAGCAATAATTAAGTGCTTATGATAGTGTGAATGGCAGGGAATTAAGACGAATACCTAGTGCAATATTTATAGTATCAGAATTTAGACACATTAGGTTAGAACAGCTGAAAATTGAAGATGGGTAAATGGAAAATCCATTTGCATTAAAAAACATAATTCTGGAAATGTAGCATGGGGGCCATATGGCTAGAAATAAATGCATATGGAAAATACCTAAAAGATTTTATTGGATTACTTAGTAATGTGATATGTTAGACAAAAACAAGGTGGTCTAGGGAAGTTTCATATAATAGAATTATATTTCAGGTTTAGGGAACTAAAATTAAATGTTTTCATTAACCCAAATCTGTAACACTAATTTCAGTTTTTGTGCAAGGAAACTGATAAACAAGAGTCACCTCAGAAGAAGATTTGAGGATTGGAAGATGCCAGATCAACTGTAGAAATTGAGAATAATTAACCTGAAATAGAGGAAACTTAAAGATATAGAATATTGTTTTCAAGTATCTGAAAGTTTCTCAGAGAAGTAGCAATAGACTTTTGCTTTGACCTAAAGTCAAAATTATGGTGAATATATTCTCTATTTTCTAACTATTCTTATCTAATTAGTTACCTTATCAGCTCATGTGAGTTCAGTTAGTTGATAAATTGTTAAGAGTTCAAATGTTGGAGTTTGTTCTCAGAGGACAGCCGGTTTAGAGGCTTAGAGCCCTTCGGATGTCTCCAAATCCAAAGGTTCTGTCCTTCAGCCTCTGCCTCTGCCTTCTTCTGCCTCCAACAGAGATGGAAGATCTCTCTTATCTCCTTCTGGGGAGCCCAGCCACACTTTTGCCGCGGAGAGAGGGCTTCTGGCGTAGCTCCACTGAAGTCCGTCAAAAGTGTTCTCTGCAGCAGAGTCGTTTCTCTCGAGTCTAGCGCGATCAGCCAGCCAAGAGGAAAAAAATGTGTATTCTGGAATGGCTGTCTCGCCTTATATCTGAACCTTCTGAGAGAATGGGATTATGGGTTTTCTCCCATAGTGCTCTCTGGCCCAAAGAGCTTTAAGGTGTGGACTTTGAGTAAAGGTGGGAACACAAGCCTTGTCTTGATTAGTTCTACTTAGTACCTTGTTTCAGGTTCTGGCCAAAACAACTTCTTGTAAGATTAGATCAACTCTAATTACTTAGCAGTTAGTAAGGATTCCAACATCTCCCCCTTTCTTTTGTTTTAAAACATAGGGGGTTTCTGAGGGGGTACACATAAATCCATCAATATGGGCCAGAACTTTGTAACAGATATACATGGTATACATAAATCCATCAATATGGGAGGCATTATACATAATTTACATGAGCACATAGCAATATAACACAGGCTAGTAGTAATGTAACAAATAACAAGAATCAATCTGAAAATTTACACATGTCCATAAGTCCTAGAAACAGTCCAATAGGATTCCATTGTCCATTAGTTCATGTGCCAGGAATCTAATAATTTTTATGAGCACAATCAGCAACAGAACCACCCGATATTTCTTGGGTCTTCTCCTTTGTTTCAAGGGTCTGCTCCATCTTTCTGCGATGGACAAGGCGAATGCGGCTCGTAGGCACCCATCTGATTCCTTCTCCACCTGTAGAGATGCAAGCAAATCCTCTCCCGCAAGCAGTTAGTCTATCTGGTCCCTTCCATTCACCACTTTCTGGGTCTCTCCACATCACCTGGCGATTATCTAAAGATAGTGGAGCTGCTCGCACTGGACACTGCTCTTCTGGTGGGTTATAAAACCTGTCTGCTGGAGCCAGTGCATCTTTATCAAAGATTAAAAAATTAATGGTATAGAGAACTAAATTTAGAAGTTCTCTAGGGTTACCCGTGGCTCCTCCTTTCTTTTGTTTTTGGAGGAGTGTCTTAATGTCTCTGTTTCTTCTTTCTACTATTGCTTGACCTTGAGGATTGAAGGGTATGCCAGTAGTGTGTAGAATCTTATATTGTGCACAAAAGTGTTCAAAATGTTTGGAGGTATATGCCGGTCCATTATCTGTTTTTATTTCTTGTGGCACACCCATAATTGCGAATGCTTGAATGAGGAATTCAGTGACCACTCGGGCTGTCTCTTTTGCTGCTGGTATGGCAAAAGTGAATCCTGAAAAGGTGTCTACCACAACGTGGATAAAAGACAGACGACCAAAAGATTTATAATGAGTCACATCCATTTGCCAGATTTCATTGGGTCTCAAACCACGAGGGTTCTTCCCTGGAGGCAGTGTAGGAGCGTGGAAGGGAAGGCAAGCTGTACAGCTTTTCACTATGCTCCTAGCTTCTTCTTTTGTAATCCCAAACTGTAAACGCAAAGCTCAAGCAGCCTGATGGTATTTAGAATGGGATTCCTGGGCCTCCTGAAATAAAGGCGTACTGGCCAACATAGTTAAAAGACTATCTGCCTTTGAATTTCCATCAAAAATAGGACCTGGAAGTCCACTATGTGAATGGACATGCAGGATATAAATCTTTCCTGGATGCTTTCTCACTTGCTCTTGAAGTTCCTTAAAGAGCTGATATATATTAGAAGCTGCAAATTTTATTTGGGCTGTGGCAATTCTTTGTACCACACCTACTGAATAGGCTGAATCAGATATTATATTTATGTCGCCTGGGTAATAAGTGAGAGCTAGCATGATCGCATATAATTCGTTCTGCTGAGTGGACTGAAAAGGAGTTCTGACTACTCTTTTTACAGTTAGATCATGAGAGTATACAGCACAAATATTTTGTTTGGCTGCGTCTGTAAAAATGGTTGGTCCTTCAAGAGGAACCTTAGAAACCTTCTCCTCAAAAATCCATTGCCAATTATGCAGTAGTCTGGTTATCTTTAATGGAGATCCATGTGCAAAATTTGGAGCCATGGCCAATAAAATCTGCCACTCTGGGATGGTTTCACAGCATACATTAATTTGTGCATTTGTATAGAAGGTATATATCTTGTCAGGTCTTGTCCCAGATAATTGTACTGCTCGCTTAATGGCCTTTAATAGAATTCTAGCCACAAGCACTGGGTAAGGCGTAAGGCTTTGTTCTGGTTGTGCTGGGAGGTTCACCCACTCTATCACACTGTCTCCTTGATGAAGGACTGCTGTGGGTGCTTCTTTTGTAGCAAAAACTGATATTTCCAAGGGTTTTTGAGTTACTCTCTCAACTACATTGGATAAAGCCAGTTCAACTTCTCTCAAGGTCTCTTGAGCTTCTTTTGTAAGCCGGCGTGGTGAATTTAAAGCAGTGTCTCCCCTTAAAATGTCATATAGGGGTTGCAATTGATTGGTAGTTAAACCTAATACTGGACGCATCCATTGGATATCTCCTATTAATTTTTGGAAATCATTTAAGGTGTTCAACCTCTCTGTTCTTAAAGACAGTTTTTGTAGTGTAAGTGCCTTAGGATATATTTCATATCCTAACTATTGAAAAGGAGCATGTCTTTGAATTTTTTCTGTAGCGATATGAAGTTTGTAGTATCTTAGTGTTTCTATGGTTTTTTGTAGACATGCTTCTAGAATTTGTTCCTCCAGTGCACATCCCAAAATATCATCCATATAATGTAATAGCATAACTTTTGGAAATGCTTTTCTTATTGGAGCAAGAGCAGCAGCAACATACATTTGACACATAGTGGGGCTGTTCTTCATACCCTGTGGCAAAACCGTCCATTCATATCTTTTATAAGGCTCAGCTAAATTGACACTGGGCACCGAAAAGGCAAATCTCTTCATATCCTCCTTATCCAGAGGAATGGAATAGAAACAATCCTTGATGTCTATAACCCAAAGAGGCCATTCTCTAGGAAGCTGAGTAGGAGATGGAAGTCCAGGCTGAAGAGTTCCCATAGTTTCCATCTGTTCGTTCACTTTTCTTAAATCAGTGAGCATCCTCCATTTTCCCGATTTCTTTTTTACAACGAACACTGGTGAATTCCAAGGACTTAGAGAAGGTTGTAAATGCCCTTGTTCAAGCTGCTCCTGTACTATATCTAATAAGGCCTGAATTTTATCGCTACTTAAGGGCCACTGTTCTATCCACACTGGTGTATCAGTTTTCCATTGGATAGGAACAGGTGAAAGTGTTGGCAGGCCTTCAACAGCAGCCCTGCTTAAAAAACCGAAGTACTCATTTTTAACCCCAATTGTTGTAAAACGTCTCTTCCCCACAGATTGATGGGGATTTTTTCAACTATAAAAGGAGTAAAAACTCCTGTTTTGCCTTCAAAAGTCCATCTCATAGGGGCAGCACTAACTTCAGCTGCTATTGATCCTCCTACTCCAGACATATAGGTATCTGCTTTAATCTTTGGCTAGTGACTGGGCCAACTGGCACCTCTAATAACTGTACGATCCGCACCTGTGTCTACCAATCCTTCCAATGGTAGGCCATTTATATAGATAGTGAGCATAGGTCGGTCAGCCGTTACTGCTGCTGTCCAATATATTTCTGGTTTTTGTGGTCTGGAGTCAGAACCTGGGTGACTATCACGAGGCTGCTTATTAGGATCCTGTATGAGTAAACCTGATGCTACTACGTCTCCTGGGTGATAAGTCACACATTGACTACCTGTATTAGTGACTGGGATATTATCTACACATTCCCCAGTTTCCCACATCAGTGTGTGGATGGACACTGTTTTGTACATACAAGGAGGTGAAATGGTCAAGCCTACTGTGCCTGGAGGTAAGGGATCCATAGGCTGGAGAGGAACAGATTTCACCTCTCCAGGGGTATCTCAGTTGTCCCAGCTGCATACAGCTCTATTCTCCCCAATTGTAATTCCCTTCTGCCATCAGGTTGCTTCCTGGCTGGTTGACTGTATAATCCCCTTCTCCCATCATATGGCTTTCTGGTTGATTGGTCATGTCTGGGTACTGGACTTCTAGGCACTCTCTGGGTGCACCATTGGCTGCCATCATGCCCCAAGTGTTTTTTGCCTTGGGCCCTGGGGCTGGGCCCCTCATCCCGTTTCCCTGAATCTGTCTGCATTCTGAGGCCCAATGGAAGCCTCTGTTGCATTTTGGACATGGGGTTTGGGGTCTTGTTCTCCCACCTTGTCTTCCCATTCTATCTCTATACCAACATTGAGCTTTCAGATGTCCTACTTTTCCACACTGAAAGCATCTACGAGTCTCTCTGGAAGTCCCTTGCCAAGAGGGATTCTGTCTTCTCATGTTTGGATTTTGGGAAGTCTGCATCATAGCCTGGCTATACAAGGCACCTGTGTCCACTGTGGCACAGCGTCTTATGAGTTCCTCTAAAGGAGCATCCTTGCGCAGTCCTAGTATAATTCTTCTGCAAACCTCATTAGCATTTTCCTTAGCAAGTTGCCTTATCAAGATGTCTGTTATTGCATTTTCTCCATTTGTTCTTATGATAGCTGTCTGCAAGCATCCCACAAAGTCAGCGAAGGGTTCATTTGGCCCTTGTGTTATTTTTGTGAAGGCCCCCCCTTTGTCGTCTTTATTGTGAAGAGAAGCCCATGCTTTGATAGCATTATCAGCAATTTGCTGATATGCTGCTACAGAATAACCAATTTGTGCTGCGACATCTGCATAAGGACCTGTACCTGTTAGTAGGTCACAGGTGATTGCAGTATGAACTCCACTTTGAATATTTTGTTGGGCTTGTATCCTACATTCAGAAAGCCACAAGTAGTTCTGTCCAGGTTCTAGGCATATTTTTGCTATCAATTTCCAGTCATTAGGGGTCAAGATTTCAAAAGACAAATTTTGCAATAGCATCTTAACATAAGCTGATGTAGCCCCATAAAGAGTGCAAGCTTTTTTCAGGTCTTTGAGGATTTCTATATCAAAAGGTGAGTATCTTCTACTTTCTTGACCTGAAGAATTAAACTGTTGAATTACAGGAAAAATGTGGTGTTGAAATTCTAATACATTTTTCCCTTCTTCTCTGGCCTTAATTAGTCCCTTTTGCAATCTACTCAAAGGAGCAGCTGGATGCTGGGGGGGAGGTGCTGGATGCCGGGGGGGGGGAGGTGCTGGATGCTGGGGAGGAGGTGCTGGATGCTGGGGGGAAGGTGCTAGATGCTGGGGGGGAGGTGCTGGTGCTGTCACTGCCCCCCCACTACCCCTCCTCCCTCCATCCCGGAGGGTGGAGTTGATGAAGGAGAGTCAATTACCTGCTCCTCAGGTGGGGCTGAGGCTGCCTCAGATTCACCCCACCCTTGAGCCTCACTTAAGTCTCCCTGCCCTGTGGGGATATGGCCATTAATCTGTTCTTTGTCTTCCTCCTTTATCTCAGACTTCCCCCTTTGGATATCCTGGTATTTTAAGGCCATCTGTATTGTATTGTATAAATAGAACACTGCAATGGAAACTGAACGAGGACCGTTTTCATTGTTATATGCAGACATCTGTTGACCAACCAATGCCCAGTTTTTTAGAGAGATTTGCTTTTCCTCTAAGAACCAAGGGGAGGTGCGTTTTAATGTAGCCAGAAGTCTAGCTGTCTGTCCCCAAGTTACAAGTAGCCCTTGATCTTCTATCAGCTTAAGCAGGCTTTCTATAGCACCACTCTTGGGTGGGTCTGGGGTTGGGGTGGGGGATGGAGAATCTTTACCTAGGATCTGTCCCATTTCAGCCAAAAAAGGTTGTACTCACTCAGTTCCTGGTCACTGGAGACTTCTTCAGTGAAAGTAGGGTCCTTGGTTCCCACGCTTGGGCGCCAAATGTTAAGAGTTCAAATGTTGGAGTTTGTTCTCAGAGGACAGCCGGTTTAGAGGCTTAGAGCCCTTCGGATGTCTCCAAATCCAAAGGTTCTGTCCTTCAGCCTCTGCCTCTGCCTTCTTCTGCCTCCAACAGAGATGGAAGATCTCTCTTATCTCCTTCTGGGGAGCCCAGCCACACTTTTGCCGCGGAGAGAGGGCTTCTGGCGTAGCTCCACTGAAGTCCGTCAAAAGTGTTCTCTGCAGCAGAGTCGTTTCTCTCGAGTCTAGTGCGATCAGCCAGCCAAGAGGAAAAAAATGTGTATTCTGGAATGGCTGTCTCGCCTTATATCTGAACCTTCTGAGAGAATGGGATTATGGGTTTTCTCCCATAGTGCTCTCTGGCCCAAAGAGCTTTAAGGTGTGGACTTTGAGTAAAGGTGGGAACACAAGCCTTGTCTTGATTAGTTCTACTTAGTACCTTGTTTCAGGTTCTGGCCAAAACAACTTCTTGTAAGATTAGATCAACTCTAATTACTTAGCAGTTAGTAAGGATTCCAACAATAAATATTTATTAAATGTATAATAAAAGTCATACATTGTGCTAAGACCAGAGGGGGAAAAAAAAACATTCTTTCTGCCCTCAATTTGGTTGGCAACATGTAAATATAGATATTTCATATATTCCATAATAGATTATGGAAGGAAATTTTGAAATCTGTGTTGCAGGTATGCACCTGCCAGGGAAAAACAAAATTACCTGCATCTAGGCATTTCTGCTTGAAAGAACTAAAAATGGTCAGAATTACTGCATATTCTGATAACCTTTCTCAGAGAAGCCATTTTGGAGATATGTATTATAATATTCTCAAAATAATAAAAACATAGTTTTATTTTCATGGTAAAATTTAATTAACAGTTATTTCATCAAGAAATGTAAATCACTTTTTAGTCTGCAAATCATTTCTCCAAAATGTTTCACTTTTTCTTTAAATACTTCCTTTAAAGATTCTCTTTTCTAATTGATCATAAGTGAATTTAATATACATTTCCATTAAATGAAGTAATTAAAGATTTTTTTCTCTTCTCTCAGCTAATCATTGCTCTAATACTTTCAGGTCAACTACATATGTTGTTGTATTTTTCATTCTAATATGGTTATCCATCTTCTTCAGTTTATTGAGATCTTAACTTTTAATCTTAAACTTTTTTGTACTTTCCTAAAAGAACGTGCCTAGGCTTTTAGACTGGCTAATTTGTAATAATGTTTTCTTTGTATTTTTAAAAGGATGATGGAATACTTAGCTTGTTTCCATACTATGTAGTTAATACCCAAACCTATGTCCCTGTCTCACTTCTGAGCTGATTGGACATTTAAATTTTATGTTTTAAAGATATCTCAAATGCAGCTAAACATTTCTAAATAAATCTCATTATTATTCATTGCAAACTCAGCATGTCCAAAAGAAAGCTTATTATCATTCATCACAAATTCAACCCTGTTCTGAACCTGACCTCCTTCTTAATGTTTTTTTATTACCATAATCTGTCCAAAAATCAGGTACTCAACTTTAAAATCATTCTCAAATCCTCACTTTCATTCATTTCACATATCCAATTGTAGACAAATTTTGTTACTTCTGCTGCAATAAATTCTTTCATATATACTACTTGTATTTTCATTTTTTATTCCCATAATTGCCATTCTCCTGCTACTTTATCTCTTGATTTTCTCATTATAGGCTGAAGTCACATGCAATAATCTCTTCCCACTAAACTGTCCTCTCTTTCTTCAGATAGTTTATACGTAGTGATAGGAGCATCATCAAGCAGACAAAATGCTTTCAATAAAAATTAACCCCATAATTTTTAGTTGTATTCTCCACTACAGAAAGTCATGTAGTCAATAGGATATTGAACTCTGAGTCAAGAAGACCTGGTTTCAAATATTGCCCATTGGAAATCCCTTAACTTTTCTGCGTCTTGGTTTCTAACTGTAAAATGTTTGCAATTGATAGTCTAAAATTCTTACCAGCTCTACAGCTATGAAGTTTAGATCTGATGAAAATATATTAAAAACAAAACAAAACAATTGAACAGTGGTCTATGAAGTGTTCTTTAAATTTGATGAAATATGTCTCTTTTAAGTCTCTATATTTGTGATATAGGTTTATAGAAATTGAGATAAAGTATGAAGAATACTGGAATTTTTATTAAGTAATTTTAGATGTGAACCCTGTTTCATGAATATATTGGCTAAACTGCAAATAACCTTTCTGAGTTTAATTCCTCATGTCTAAAATGGCCATAATGTTTTTTTTTTTCCTCAGTGTTGTGGTAACAAAGGTATTTCATCAGTCAGTGATTCAACAAACATTTATTTAACAAAGAATTAGAAAATGAGCAAATGTCGGTTAACAGGGGGATGGCCAAACAAGTGGTTATCACAACTTGTGGTATATGAAAGTAATGAAATATTATTGTTCTATAAAAATGATGAATAAGCTGATTTTAGAAAGGCCTGTATAGACTTACATAGACTTCACTGCCAAGTGAAACAAGCAGAAGCAGAAATACATTATAAATAATAATAGCAAGAATGTGTGATGATCAACTATGAAAGACTTGGTTATTCTCAGTGGTTCAGTGATCCAAAACAATCCCAATAGACTTTGAACAGAAAATGCTATCCAGAAAAAAACCTCTGGAGAGTGAATTTAAATCAACACATGCTATATATTCATTTCTTCTTTCTATTTTTTTCTCTCCTATATTTTTCCTTTTTATTCTTATTTTTCTTTTCCAATATGATTTATAAACCAATGTGCATTAAAATAAATTAATTTTTAAAAAACACTTACTATATCCCAGGCATCTTGCTAAGCATTGAGGAAACAAGGAAAGCCAAAAAGAGAGTTCTTGTCTTCAAGGAGCTCACATTCTAATTGATAAGACATGCATATGCAACCAAACATGTGCATATAAGATAGATAGATTGAATTGGAGATAATCTCAGCGAGAAGATACTAGAAAGAGGTAGGATGAGAGGAGGCCTCTTAAAGAAGATGAGATTTGAGTTAAGTATTAGTGGAAATTAAGGTACTCCAATGGAACAGCCAGTATTAAAAAAGCTGTCAAGAGATTCCTGAGTTCATGGTAGAAAATTAAACTATCATTAAATTAAATTAAATTATTTTTGGTAGAGAATAAAACTATCATTCCCATTTTCCACATAAACACCTAATTTTCACACAATCAGATAACCATTTCTCCTATTAATAGAAACTTTTAGGACCACTTAAAATAGGAGCAATAACCTGAAGAATGAACTGCTGTTGAGTACTTTCAGTCATGTCCAACTCTTCATGACCCCATTTGAAGTTTTCTTGGCATAGATATTATAGTGGTTTGCCATTTCCTTTTCCAGTTCATTTTATAGGTAAGGAAACTAAGGCAAACATATTTAATTAACTTGTTCAGGATCACACAGATGTTAAGTATCTGAGGCTAGATTTGAACTCAGGAAGATGTCTTCCTGATTCCAGATCTGGCACCTTTTCCACTGCATCAGAATAAACAAATCTTAGTAAAATTAGTTCTGTGTGTCTTTTCATGTTCAACCCATCAAGTCAAGGACTTCAGTACAATATTTCCTGGAAACTGGAAACTTCCAATTGTGTCAACAGTTCATTTTATTTTCAAAAGTACTGTCTATTTAGTTTAATTATTTCTTCATCTTGGGCATAGACAGCCCCACTCTGGTTTCCTCATTCCTTCCTGATTTGGCCAATCATTTGGGGTTCATTCACCCTCTCAGATACCTTCCTTTCTAGAATTGAAGCTTTAGAGTATAATACTATGATAGATCCATAACTTTTAAAAATTTTTATTACAGCTTTTTATTTACAAAATATATGCATGAGTAATTTTTCAGCACTGACAATTGCAAAACCTTTTGTTCCAACTTTTCCCCTTCTTCTCTCCACTCCCTCCCCCACATGGCAGGTAGACCAATACATGTTAAATATGTTAAAGTATATGTTAAATACAATATATGTATACACGTCCATACAGTTATTTTGTTGCACAAGAAGAATCAAGATCCATAACTTTTTATGTTTGTCAGTTGGCATCAATTCTTTGCTGTAAGTTTTGCCTTTAAAGGAGAAGCACCATGTATATTGTCAATTCAATTTATATTGCCTTCTTTTATTTATTTAGTCACTTTTTGTATTATTTAAAGGTATCGGGGTAATAAGAAAATATGAAAACACAGAACTTGATGTAATCATAGGAGATCAATTCTGTATCATTCCACTTAGTTAACCCTAAAGCATTTTGATATTCAGTTATACAATAGACATCATTTCCCTAAGGATGTTTTGGTAAAGAAAAAAAAAATAACCAAGCAATTTCAAATAGAGATGTGATTCTACAAATCATATGCAGAGATAGTAAACAGTGAATCTTCTGCATATTTCAAACAAATGATCAGCAATTCACAGTAGTTTGTTTTGTTTTGGTTTCTTTTTTTTCTTTTTTTTTTTTTTTTTTTTTTTTTTGCTGACAGTCTCAGTTTTTGATAGCTCAGTGGCATTCATGCTAATACATAATGTATAATTGTGTTTAAAAGGAGTATGGTGTATTCCATGAACTCAAATTTTACTTTGATCCAAATGACCCACCAAGGAAGAGATTCAGGGTACATGCTGATTCCTGGAATCCTCTGCTTTGTCAGAAAATATCTCCTCTGAGGGCAGGTTATGTATTCCATCTGGCATGGATACCAGCAAGCAACATTGCTTCCCTAAGTGCTGGAGTGCTGAGTGCTTCACTTTCCTAGCAAGGGGAAACCTGAAAATGCTTCAATTATATTCTAATGTGAGCAATAAATTCATGCTGCTGGTTTTAACAGTTTAGCAATTAGTAGCATTTTTTTTAAATCTAGCATTCCAAGTATTTTCTGTTTTCTCATATGACTAAAATACCTGTCATTTGGTGTGTTAATTATTTCAATGAGGGGAGAAAAATAAAATCTATACCTGTCATTTCATTAATTTAGAAAATTCCTAAATTGGGAACTTATCCATCTACCAGTGCCACTTTTGGTGACTTGTAGTAGATTTTAAAGAGCAAAGGGAGATTAAGTTGAAGAAGGAAAGATAATAAATATTTACATAATGATCGCTATATGTCAGGCATTGTACTTACAAATGTAATGTCATTTGATCCTTATATCAACCTGTTAAAAAAAAAAAAAAACTGCTTTGATTATCTCCGTTTTATAGTTGAGGAGATTGAGATAAACAGAGGAAGTGACTTATACAAGGTCACACAGCTACTAGATGTCTAATGCAAGATTTGTATTTTAGACTTTCTGATTCTAGACTCAGTCCTCTATCCTTATCCTTAGGTAACACTTGCTTAGGGTTCTCCAGGCAATGTGTCAGTAGAAAGAACTTGAACTCTGGTCCTTCTGATTTCATTTCCTATTCTCTTTAAACCTTGCCACCCTGAAGAAACATTGAAATAGGCAAGAAGATGAATATTAATGTAGCATTTTTTCCTTAAATATAGCATTTATTATGTGCCAAGCTCTGTGCTAAGTACTTTACAAATATTACCTCATTTGATTTTCACAACAATCCTGTTAGGTAGATGCTATTATAATTACATTTTACAATTGATGAAGCTGAGGCAAACAGAGGTTAAGTGACTTGTCCGATCACATAATCATATTTGAACACAAGTTTTCCCTAATCTAAGGCAGGTACTCTATCTGCTGTGTCACCTAGCTTCCTCTAAAATAATGAAATAATTAATATGATTTCTCAATTAACTGAGAAGAGCAATGGGACTTGGGAAGCAGAGTAATAAATAAAAGCTGCGTAATAGATAGCTATTTATAGACACCAATGAGTATTCTCTACAAAATACTTTTTTCATTATTTTAATCAAGCCATTTGTGCTTCAATTTCCTTATCTAATAAATCTAGAGAAAAATGTGCTTCCTTCCAGGTCTAAAAATCTGAGTCTATTAACCTTATTTCTCAGAAGCTCAAAAGAACAATCTCTCTCTCTCTCTCTCTCTCTCTCTCTCTCTCTCTCTCTCTCTCTCTCTCTCTCTCTCTCTCTCTCCCCCCCGCTCTGCCTTTAATAGATATAATGACTTAATGTCGCCCTCCAAAAAAAAGAAAGACTTGAATTATTAGTACTGAATCTTTGAATTTAATAATGCTAATGAGTAAATACCAGGCACCAATCTTTTGCTGGGTGAAATCATTTTTATCTGACATAGTTTATGATTTAGAATCACAACCATGCTATGATGAGGCACTAGAGACAATTTCAGCCAAGGGTGATCATATCACAAAAGCATGGTGTCAGGCTTGTCATTTGAAGTTTGATGTTGTAATGAACCTCCTGGTAGGTGACCTCTAATAGACAAGTGAGTGAGACTCCAGAAAGAATACTTTTTTTTTCCCTATCCAGAAAAAAAAAAAAAACTCCTTCAGCTCTATGATTTGTAGTTCTCCTGAGATTATAGTGTTCAAGTTATTATTGTCTCTTGTTTTCATCATATTTCTGTCCTATATGGCACAGTGTAGCAATTGAAATGATAGAGAACAGAAAGAAATTAAGCTAACTAGATTTTTTCCTTTTCTTTCTTTCTTTTTTTTCCTTCCTTCTTTTCTTTTTCTTTCCTTCCTTTCTTTCCTTTTTTCTGATGTTTTTTAAAGAACCAATATAACAACATATGACTAATTAACTACCTATGACCAATTAATATTTCTCTAATTGCTTTGAACTGTCTTTACTTGTGTGAAAAATGTTTTGCAATTGTGTTCATATAGCCCCCTGAGTTTGTGTTGGCAGATAGATTCCCTACTATTTTTTGTTGCCTGAAGTTATGTTATATGGAATTTTTCTTTATCTCCCGGCTGTGTTTTGTTGATAGTATACAGAGATGCTGGTGATTTATGTGGCTTTATTTTATATCCTCTAACTTTGCTGAATGTGTTAATTATTTCAACAGGTTTTTTTAAGTTGATTTTCTAGGGTTCTTTAAATATACCATCATATCATCTCCAATATCTCTCTGTTTCGATTGTGTTTCTTGTAAGTAACATATTGTTTGATTGTCACCTCTAATCCCTTCTGCTATCAGCTTCTGTTTTATGGGCAAATTCGTCACATTAACATTCACAGTTATGATCACAAACAGTGCATTTCTCTCTATTGCACTTTCTTCTGTTTATCCTCTTTTCTCTCTTTTTATCCTTTCCTCTGAAGTCTGTTTCGTTTCTATTTCCTTCTTTTGTCTGCCAGCTTTTTTGTCACTAGACCCCCTTTCTTTTATTTCCTTTTTTCCTACTTTCTTATTGGGTAAGATAGATTTCTGTTACCATTTTTACTTCAAGGTTTTACTATAGCTAGTTTGACTTAACTTCTGAATTTGTTTCATAAGTTCCTTGTCACCATAATAGCATTTAATGATCAGGTTTGTGGTTATTTGCTTTTATTTAAAACAAAAGAGACTAAAGGTATCTCTTAGATATTAGTGTATTATCCTTCCTTCAGTATTTCTAGAGCACCATTTTTATTTTCTCCACACTACTCCATATGTGTGTGTGTGTGTGTGTGTGTATACACATACATACACATATAGGTATATATATCACTATATATGTGTATGTCTATATACATATATTTGTATATGTACAATAACTATATGCATGTATATATACACATAAAAGCATCCAACTTGTTGATTTGGAACTTTATGATAATATTGGATTTTCTTCCTGGTACTGGGCATTGTTGGGGATTCTTGCTACTGTTTTTAGGGCTAGTCCTATATATTTGGATGTTTTTGGTGCTACTAATGTATTCGATCTGGAGTGGAATGTGGTTGCTGCTCTTTTCATCTGTATTCTGGTCCTTATCCAAGAAAGATTCCTGAACCTTTGGGTTTGCATCAATACTGTTCCTTAGTCTCTCTGATCTCTTGGGGCCAGACATGTTATTGCTTGTTATTGCACATCAGGTTTTCCACTCCCTCTTGAACAAAATTCCTCCTGAACTGTGATCTAAAAGTGGATATATACATTGGAGTTGCCAAACAATATCTGGTCCTCTGTTCAATGCTAGCAAAGTGTTACCCTAAAATCTCTTTCTGATTAGTTTCCAGAACTCCTTAACATCTGTGATCTGTAAACTCTTGAAGCTGCTATTGCTCTGTTACCACCATAAAGTCTTTCCACTGGTACTTCATCTCCATGGGCTCCTCCCCCATGTCATAAATCTCTCTTCCCAATTCCCTATGTTATCTTGGGCTAGAAAGATGTCTCACTCTGACCATTTGTTGGCTCTTTCACTCTAGAATTTGATTTCAAGTATTATTTTAAAATTGCTTTTGTGTGTGTGAGAGGGGAGAATTAGGAGAGCTCCAAGTGCTCAATAGTGGTGTATTTTATGGGTAAACATTCATAGAATTCAAGTAGCCAAACAATTGCATAAATAGCACAATTCAACAAATCTACCCTATGGTTCATTATTTTTCTGCCAAGTAGCTACAATTTCTAGAACTTAAAAAATGCCACCTGTGCTATCTTTGGGAGTATGCTGATGTGTCTCTTCTTGAATGTGTGCAGTATGCTTTCTAAAGCCATCAAATACACAGTCTTTTTTTTTTTCCTTTCAGAATTTTCTTTTCCTTAGGGCTTAGCTTCAAGTATCAATTTATTGTGTGCAAGTAATTTTTGCTTCTAGCCATATTATTCCGTATGTGTGTATATTATATGTGTGTGTGTGTGTGTACATATACACACACCAATATATACATGTATATTTTACTATATGTATATGTGTATATATACTTTCAGGTAATGAGTCCACACAGATTATATCAGAGTAGCTTTCTCCTATTAGACTATTTCTCCTATTAGTTATTTGAGGGCAGAGATGGTGTTTTGACTTTTGTATCTGCAGTGCTTATCGTACACATCTTAGTTACTTTAATGTTTATAGGCTGACTAAAGATATCACTTAGATATTAGTGTACTATCCTTCCTTCAGTATTTCTAGAGCACCATTTTTATTTTCTCTTCTTCCTTTTCTACTCTTTCTTCTACATTGTACCCATCTTTCCAGAATGTAGAAAGCCCTTTGAGGGTGGAGACTATTTCTTTTATCCAAGGGTCCAACCTAAGCTACTGAATATTTAGATATTTAATAAATATGTTTAATTCACTTGAATTATCAAAGACAAAGAGAGATAGCCCTTTGTTATAAAGTTTGTTCTTCCTCATTTCCTATGCTTCTAGCCACATTACTCCATATATGTGTGTGTGTGTGTGTGTGTGTGTGTGTGTGTGTATGTGTGTGTATATACATACATACCCATATAGGTATATACATATACATATACATATATATATATATATGTATATATATATATATCCCTATGTATGTGTATGTCTATATACATATATTTGTATATGTACAATAACTATATGCATGTATATATATACATATAAAAGCATATGTGTATGTATATATATGTATATATATATATATATATACACCTCTATATTCATATATGTTTTTACATATATATACGTTTATATATACTTCCAGGTAATGAATCCATATAGATTATATTAAAGTAGCTTTACCCTCTAAATTTTTATTCAGGCAGAATTATTCGTTACTCTACCTATTTTCTGTTTATAAAATAAAAAAGAGCATAAAACATTGTATGGACATTGATATGGTATAGATAGAAAAAATATATCTGATAATTGTACACATGCCTTTTTTTGGTTCTTTTATATGTTTCTTCACTCTTGAATAATTTTCTAACATGTCTATCTTTTATTATTCTGTGACCTATATCTTCCTCTCTTTCAAACTTGCCTGTTACTCCCACAAGAAATGCCATTTTCCTAGTCTTTTATACTCATAAGTTCTAGTATAATGGGCAACTACTCATTCTCTTTCATCCTAGCTCTACCCCATAACCAATCTGTTGCCAAGGCCTGTTGATATACCCTTGATACAGCTTTCTAATATGTCCCCCTCTCTCCTTAGACATTGCCACCACAAAGGTATAGGCCTCTGTGTACCTCACCCCAAAATTATTAAAATGGCATAATACTAGTTGACCTGCCACAAGTCTCTCACCATTTCAATTCTTCCTGAAGACTGAGCTTTCAAAGTGATCTTCCTTAAGTACAAGTCCTACTATGTTATCCCTCTACTTAATGAATGAACTCCAGAGGTTTTCTATCACCTCCAAAATCAAATATAAAATCCTCTATTTGGCATTCAAAGCCCTTCCTAATTTACTATCCCCTCATGTCCATTCTTATACAGTACACCCCACTACATGCAATACAATCCAAAGATATTGACTTTCTTGTTCATTAAGCAAAACAGTTTATCTCCTGATTGCTGGCATTTTTGTTTAATGTCTTCCATGCCTAGAATGATCTATTTCTAATGTAGCACTTATTATATAATACATGGATATATTTATGTGAATATAAATTCTTATATGTAGATCAAAGTACACATAAATGACTAAAATCTCAAATGCTGGAATATAACATAGAGTTTATGTAGATACTCTGATTCTGGCTTTCGGATTCTTAATGGAGTTAAGATTTCATCAATATGAATTACTTTTTTAAAAAAATAAGGATATTTGTGCTATTAAAAGGAGTAATCATATTATAAGCAACATTTTTCTACATTTTTTTTCTTACTACAGGGGGTTTACTCAGTGTGCTGAGGGATTTCTTTGTTTTCTTTCTCTAACATATCATTGATATTTCTCTAATAGCAATGTAACAAGTAAGCTGTTCATTAGTTATCTATTATTTTTTGCCTAATGACCTTATTTTTCACTTGTGTATTTCTTTCATAACATCCTTCTCTTTTGCTGTTTAAAAAAAAATACCATCTTTGCCTTATGTAGCACCTTGCTTACACTTAACCAATAAGTCTTTCCATTGCCCTTTGGCTAAGTCTCAATTTCAATTCTTATGTACAAAGACTTTTGTTCTACAAAGAATCTTTTTTTCATAAAGAATTGTGAAGTCAGTAAAAGAACTTTTAAAAAGTTTTTTTTTTTCCCAAAGACAACCTAGCTGACTTATTGTCCCTTTGTTTTGACAAAAGACAGTAGGAATTGTATTGTGGACATTAAATAGTTATTAACTGATCTGTGGATCAGTATTCACTGTCACTTTTAGCTAACACTCTTCAAACAAAAGAAATTTAAAGTAGAACTTATATTCTTGTATGGGTTTGGTGGGTAGAGGAAAGTCATTACAGGGACATCATGAAAGTAGAAAATAGTCAGTATAGTTAAAATTGCAACTTAAGAGAGCAGTGCCTAAAATATCTTTCTGAAGCAAATGAAACTTTATATGCTGCTACTGTTTATTCAAAATTAGCCATTATTTAATATCTTTGTTTAAGCTAGAAATGCTCTGTAATTTTGTTAAATTGTGGGGTTCACTGAAGTGATGATTTATTTCAATCACAACTAATGGGGATTACCTACTAAATTTGGAGAAGAATGTGGTAGATTGCAGTGCCCAGAGAGACAAAGGCACTGATAAAGTACAAAGGTAGACAATAGTATTTGCAGTGGATTTAGGAAGACCAGGATTCAAATCTTGTCACTTAACTATGCATATTAAAATGAGCAAGTCACTTAATTCACTGTATACTAATATTTAATAAATGCCTCTTGATTAATTAAAAAAAACAAAACAAAACACCTCTCTGTGCCTGTGCTCTCATTTGCAAAATGAATCATAGACTGAGGTCTAAGCTTCTTTCTTGCTCAAAATCTGCGACTATTATCCTGTCATAAAATCATCAATACTTAAGGCTTTGAAATATTGAATTGTAGACCAATTAACAAAAATATAGGGTTTTTTGCTTGTTTGCTTTTGCCCATCCTTGAGTGTTTTTACTTTTCCTTTTTATTCCCGTGGGCTAATTCTCTGAAATTTATCAAAAATATTTCTCTTTCAGTAAATAGATACATCATCTTATACACGTCTTTCTCTGCATTAAAAATGGATATATATTTTTCATAATCAATCAAAATAGCAAATTTCATGAATAAATGTGGCATTTATCCAGAAGAAATATGAAGCATATTTCATATTTAATTAATTAATTTTAAATCTTCAAATTTCAGATTCACAAATGTAGCTTTTGCTTGTATTTTTCAGAATTTATAAAATTCAACTCATCATGTTAGTGCACTGCTGATATTTATTAATGGAAGTTTCTGCCCTGCTCTTTGTCAGCTGACTTGCTTTCCTTCATACTTCTATTTCTTTATTTTGTTTTATGCTCTGTGCCCTTTATCCTAGCTAGAATGCCTCACTTAAAATTCCCAAAAAACAGGTATTTGGTATACTCACTTATAATTCTTCTCATAATATTCTATGTCTAAACTATTTACTCTATTTGCAAATGAATACAAAACTATCTATCCATGAAGGAAGAGGTGGGGTTCAATGATTGAATGCCTTGGCCTTAGTTTAGAACAAAGCTGCCTGTTAGTAAGCAGCATGAAAATTGATCACTTGTCCCCATCTTTCATCTGAAATGACTCTGCCTGGAGTACATTATGATTTCAATTATACATCTGTACATGCCATGTATAATTAAATGTTTTCCTATATTAAGACTAAAACAAAAAGCTACTATATGTTAATAAGAAAAAATATCATTTTAAAAGATATGGAATCATTCTAATTAAACTTGCTCTATGAATTTGGAAACCACATGCTATCATTTTCTTTACAAAGAGAATATTCTTATCATATTCATGTAGTACATGTACTGAATGAATTAGCTATTTCCTACAGAGAAAAAAAGGAATGGATTTTCCTCATTTGTACAAAAAGATGCCTGGTTCTACAGAGAGATTTAAATGTGATATTCTCCTCTAAAAGAGGCAGCATGACATAATGTATAGAGTAGTTCTTGAAGCCCAGAAGACCTGGGTTCATGTTTCTGCTTTTGACACATACTAGTGATGTGAACCTGGGAAAGTCACTAAATCTCTCCTTGCTCTAGGAGACTCTCAAGATTATAAATTGCTGAGAAAGTGCCAACCTGCATTGATAAAGGGAGTTCCCTCTTCCAATAAAATCACAAATCTACTACCTATCACATGTAAGCACATATGCATATAACTCATGATTTCAAAAAATTGTGATCATTTATATGTGGAGAATAAATAAGATTCATATGTATTACTTTGCCTTGTCCCTGTAACATTTTTGTAACTATTTCTTTAGTATGAAGAAAATTCTTTATAAACGTATTCTGCACATCCACTGTATAAATCAATCTTCCAATCTATATGCCCCTCACTAGAAGAACTAGAGAGCACTTTTATTTGTTTTTTCTAGGCCTATCTAATTAGTATCTTGCCTTTCTCATGGAGGAAAGAAATGATTTAAACATATATTTTCCCTTGGTCTGTTCATTTTCCTTTTTTCTTCCCTAAAATCAGAGAGAATCTTATCAACTGATTTTAAATTTGCTTTATGTTCTGACATCACCCATTTAGGGAAAATTTGAATTTGATATTATTTTTATTTTTTATTTCATTTTTCATTAAATATCTATTTGGAAGTTTTGAAACAATGTGTCTAACTTTTCATTTTTCCTGAATATGCATACAAATGAAATATATTTAAATAGCAGCATTGCCAAGAAGCATTTTTATTCACATTAGCAAATAGATTTTTTTAAAAAAGAACAGTCTTATGTTAAGCAATCACCTGTTTAAATTTTTAATTGGCTAGATTCACAGCTCTGTGACCTTAATCAATGGTTGTATTGATCCAAATAGAAACTATTGTTTAGTATTTAGTATAAGATATGGTTTAGTAAAATAAGTAAGGAGAAAAAGCAAAGAATCCTATTATGTTTTATGAGTATTCCAAGACTTTTGTATGCTTGCTCCATTTTAAAAAGACCTAATACAATAATGCTTATCCCTGATGAAATCCAGTCATTCCAAAAATAATAAAAAATACTCAGAAAGCACATATTGGATTTTTTTATTTTAGTAAAATTGGAATGGCATGACATATTCTTTCTAATGATATATCGTGTAACATTTAAAGAATAGATTAATTACAACAATAAGAAGCCTGATAAAAGCATGAAGTTGTTCCTGGATTAGAATATATGAACAAAATTGCATTTTAATCAAGAATCATGGATTCCATGAAACCTCACAAAGTCTTGAGTGACATGGTACTGAATTTGAAGTAATTTCATTCTGCTTTTAAGTGCATTGGATACAAGATTGAGTCTGTCAGATATTATTTTACCTGAAGGGTAGAACTCAAATTACTTTCCCACCCAGCTGTGCTTACTTTTTAAATTTTATTTTTCAATTTGTTTCTTGAATAGAGTTGTAAATTTTTTTTATTTTTTTTTCATTTGCTCATGAATGATGCTGGGGAAGGACCTCTCATGAAACATACTATGCTCTTTCCCCAACATTATCCAAAAGCAAATGATAAAAGAAAACAATGTTTACTACTTTTTCCTAGAAAGCAATTAGAATTTTGAATACCTATATGCTTAAATCTCAATCCTTATTACCTATATACTGAATGTTATCTATATCTCTAATCAGTGTTACTGGATATAGCCAAGAAATATGGCCATTTTGTTAGAGTCTTCTAAGGTACCCTAGTAATAGAGGTGATATCTCCAAAGCCAAACCTTTTAGTCTGTACTGAATAATTTACTTCTTTTTATATGGATATCAGGTTTCTTTATGTCTAAATAATTTAATTTCTCTCCATTAACTTTCTTATTTTATTAACATTCTCATGTGTGTCCATCAGTAGTGGACTCTTGGCAGAAAGTAAGGATTAATTTGGTTTTGCTTGGCAAGGAATAATTCCTTTTAAAAACTAAGTATTTATGATGAAATCAATTAATAGCTTAGAAAAGTATGACCAAGAGGTATATTCTATTGCTATACCTTGAACAAAAAAACTTAATGAAAAAGAATAGGCTTTTAGACAATGTATAAAATAAAGTAAGCCCTATTATATTGTATATGTTCAGACAGCATTTGTAGCATTCTTTTTAGAAAGTGCATTTACAATATGAACCATATCTAGAAGTAGGCAAATTGGTTGGTAAGAGGAAGGATGGAGATTTGAAATCATGGAAAATGAGGACAAGTTGGTTGCCCTATGGATGTTTTATTTGGAGAAGGAATTTTGATTTGCATGTGAGAAGGAATATTCATAGCAGCTATTTTCAAATATTTAAGAGGCTTTATATGAAGAGGGATTCCCATTGTTTTAACTTGACTCTAAAGAACAAAAGCAGAAACAAAGGATAAAAAATTGAGCAAAAAAACTCTTAGGACCCTCCTAATACAGAATAGGCTACTTGAGGGAATTGATGAGATTTTTCAACACTAGAAGTCTTCATATGAGTGTAGATGATCCTTTTCAGGAATGTTTTATAGAAGATTTGTGCTTATGTATGATTTGTGCTAGACCACTTATGTTCCTTCTCATTTTAAGTTTCTGTTTTACAATCAAGTCATTACTTTAGTCAAGCTAAATAGGAAACTAGAGCATATAGTGATATTAATAACCATTTTCATAATTTACTCTTTCTATAGAAACCTAGGAACAAGGAAAAATTATTTCAAAAAGTAAAGAAATTTATATAAAGAAACTGAATTCTTTGCCTTCTTTTTGTAACTCACTTAGATCACTCAATCTGTTGTAGACTTTGTACTGTTATCCTCCATGCTTGAGGTGTATTTCTTTTTAGTATGGACCTCAGAAATCAACTTCTGCATGAAGTCTTACCTGATGCCTCCATTTTGTAGTGTCCTACTATTTATTTATGATTTTATATATGATCTCATGTATTTATATATTTTATGTAGACTTATTACATCTCCCATTTGAATTCAAACTCATTTCAAGAAGCAATTATTTCATTTGTTGTATTTCCACATTCTAACTTGGTTCCTGGCAAATAGCAAATATATAATAAGTATTTATTTATTAGTTGCTTTATTGTAAAACTTTCTAAAAATTTGAATATGTATTTGAAAAAATTCAAATCAATCTTGAAATTTTTTATATTACTTGCATTTCCATGTGTTTGGGGAGTCCGAAAATATCATACATTCAGCCTCATCAACCCTTTGTGACCCCATTTGGGGTTTTCATCCAAAGATGCTGGAGCAGTTTATTATTTGTTTCTCTCACTCATTTTATAGATGAGAGAACTGAGGCAAACAAGGTTAAGTTACTTGACCCTGGGCAAGTGTTTAAGCTAATAATTAGAAAATGAGTTTTCTTGATTCCAGGCATTGTAATCTATTCACTGAACCACCGAGTTGTTTTTTTCAATCTTTCTCCAATCGATTAAGGCTAACGTGGTTAAGTAACTTGTCTAGTATATCAAAAATGTGGATTTAAGCCTTGCAATTTTAGATGTTATAATCATCTACTCCAAATCTTTTGTTTTATAAAAGAACAGAGATCTCTACCTCAGATGAAGTATTATAATAAAATAAAATAATTATAATTAAAATAAAATAATAAAAAGTGTAATAATAAAAGAACATAATTGTGCTATATAATTAGTCTACTGATAGAGCAGAAAATAAAACTCAATGTCTTTTCAGTTAATAGTGAGTCTTGAAACACCCATGAATTAGCAAACTGCTGCTTCAATTGATTACCTCACTTCTGAACTGTTGTAAACTACTCACCTTCCCATTCTAATTTTTAGTTTATTTCCCCCACATTTATTTTTTCTTTTCTCTCTCATCACTACCTTTACATCCCCACTATATATATACATATCAAAAATAGAATTTATAAGGGCAAGTGAAGGAAGTCTTTATTGGGGGTTAGCATCTTTGATTTCTCTTTGCTCTTCTTTAGTCCCTGAAAACCTAAATATAATGTTGTAGTAGTCACCCTTCCTTCCCTTCCTTATGTGTATATATAAGTATAGGGACAGTTCTAGATTCTACCTGTTGGAGTATCACTGTATATTTATATACAGTCACTTAACAAAATCTTTTAGTTGTACTAGAAACAGACAAGTGGAATATAGATAAACAAACAAAATAGAAAATTTCTCAGATCCAGGGAGGTAAAAACATAAGGGGAAAGATGTGGTTGTAAAAGATTTGAGGGAGAAACTGATAAATTTTAAATGTGCTCAACACACTAAGGATATGAAAATATCATCTTTAAAAGTTATGTGGTTATGTTCAATCAAATGGAAAACTGCAAGATTTCTGCTTTATATCTTTAGAGATTGAAAAAAGAACTTAATCTAGCTAATTCTCATCATTAAAAAAAAAAAAAAAGTTAACTGAGGATAAAACAATTTGTGACATTACCAAAGCCATTAACTATGAAGTAGAGCTGGGATTTGATTTCAGGTCCTCTCCATTCCAAACATAATGTTCTTTCCTTTACATAACATATCAAAACATTTTTTTGGATAATTCTTTTTGGCAACAAAGCTTTGCTCAAACTTTAGATCTCAATTGTAAAGCTTTAAATTAGATCATCAAGTGTTTTTGATTAACCTTTTTCTTATTTATAAAATGGCAAGTTTTGAAGTTTAAATGTACACTCTTTATTTGTGTCATTAATCTTTTGACAGCAAAACTGTAAACATTTGTAATTTCAGAAAAAAAAAGTTTTGAGAGGAAATTCTATACTACTAAATGGTTGTTTTCTCTTTTTCTAATTTGTTCAGAATGATAAGGTTTAGTGCTTGATGGCATTGTTCTCATAATCCCACCTGATAGGAATCATATGAGCCACAAATAAAACAATAGCTGATCAAAATACCATGTTGCTGACATATTTACATAAGCATATTTATATATTTACAAAAATATAGTAAACATACTATACCAGAAGGAAAATACATTCAGTTAAAAGTAGTCTGTTCAAATAATTGAAAAGAAAAATTAGTCTAGTTTATGTCTGGTAAAATACAGTCCCCACACAGTAAATTGACTGAAAATTTTACATTTTACAAAGTTTGTTTTTGTTTTTGTTTTTCCTGAACCATCTCTATAGGCCCTATTGATAGATAAACCTATATGAAGAATGAGACTGAATAGTACAGTACCTGCAAGGAAATAAGGAGGAAAAAGACTGAAAATGTCCATATATTGGTTTTAAGATGGAGAAGCATAGTGACTAATTATTAAACCAAAGGCTGTAAAAATGATAACTGGACATTAAAGACTAATAAAAAAGTGGCTTAGTTGAGTGTTTGGTTAATGTGCCTGATTTTTATCAGATCTAAAATAATCTACCAGTAAAGCATTTTTGTTACAAGACATTAAATCTTATACAATTTTCTAATGTCAAGTCCCACACATCTATTTCTTCTGTTTTTAAACTTTAAGTAAAGCTGTGATTTTTACTAACTTTTAGCTGACAAATGAGATGAACAGTCAATGTTCCCTCCCCCAATTATATGTCATTTTGGGGTCAGAAACTAATTATCTTTTAGGTTATCACTCGAGCTACATCTTCTGGCTGTGCCTCATGTCTGTTTTTTTCTTACTATTCTTCTAGTCTTTTGAGTAGCTTTTCTGGCAACCAGCTATATTTTAAGCTATCACGAATCATCAGATGAAAGTTAAAGTGAAAAGTATTATTTCATTGTTCCAAAACAGAAATCTTATAAGCAGCCCCACTTTGAAAAATGACAGGGATCTAGATCTGTCAATGAGCTCAAGAATACCTCACCATAAACGATTAGTGGTGACAGACCTGTGACTTATACTTAGCACACATTATATTTCTAACACAACCAGGACTAGTTGAAATTTCTTGCCAAAAAAAAAAAGCAATATCAGGGAAGCTATTGTCAGTGTTGAAGAATGTGTGAATGTGTGTATGTGTGTATGAGGAGGGCAGTTTGAGTAAGTTAAATCTAGTATTACAAAAACAGAAGTGAAAAAGATTGTATATGGCCAATAAGGTCACAGGGGTAAAAAAGATTTCTCAGTACACTTCAAAGGGTCTACAAATATGTCAGAAATCATGTTAATTTTAATATAATATAATAAATTATACTAAAATATTTTGAAAATGAAATAAAACAAATGGCCAAATTTTTAGCAAAAAAGTAAGGAGAAGAAAAAAGAGAGCTTAGCCTAGAAATGGGGGGACAGGAAAGAAAGGCAGAGATGGAGAGATAAGCCATTTATATAGAAGTGCTCCCTACCCCCAATTTTTCTTGTACCACTTTTTTTGTATATTTGTCAGGGAATTTGGGAGATATTCAAGTTAAGAATTTGTAGTAGAAGGGATTTCAATGAATACACTTTAAAATGCATGAATGAAAATATTATGAGTATTATTTTTACAGTGTACAGAGAGACATTTTTGTATTTCTTATTTTTATTCACTGTAGGAAATGTATTTTAACAAATGAGCAAAGACTTGTTATTACCTATCCCTTAGAACCATGTTTCTCTGATTTTTTTTAGCTTCAGAAAAACTTAAAAATCAAATTAAAGTGATCAAGCTCATGTTCACATGAGTTATATCTGTTGATATTTGCCATATTAGAAATGTAAAATATTTTAATATTATTGAGAAAATAATTTTGAAATCATACACTCCCAAAAGAATCTAGGAGTCCTCGGATCATACTTGAGAACAACTACCTCAGATTATATATAATAATTTTTTTATAAATTGATTCATTAACCAATAATACTTGATTCTAGAATTTTTTTTCTAACCTCTATTGGCATCTCCATGTGGACTTTTACTCTGTTTCATGTTCAATTTGATAAGGAAAATATTCTTGATATTCTAAACAATTTTTTTATCTCCTAACTTCTCAAGCTATTGCTGCCTCTGATCTTCTTCTAGTTATTCAAGTTTGAAAAGTTAGTCATCTTTACCTTTTGCCTCATCAGAAATAAACAGCTAATTGTCATATACTGTGCTGTCTCAGACAAGTTATTCTTTGTCACTGGAGAAAGTTGTATCTGGAGGAAAGGGTTGCCTTTTGTCATTAATTGTTATAAAGGGACAAAAATCAATAGAAACTATTAATTTCATATATGTATATAATTTAACATACACATATGTGCCCATATACATATATATTCCGGAGGCACCAAAATTATGTCTCCTGCATTATTGTTCACCAGAAGTTTTTGAATCTATATCTTCACATTTGCTATGTAGAATGATCTATAATAACTACTTAAGTGCTACTGGGAATTGGATTTCAGGGCATTAAAAATATGTGCAATTGAAAGTTTCAAAATAGAATTGCTCATTGAATTTCCTGTTTGTGTTACCTTAAATGACAACCTATTATGCTTAATTCTAACTCTTCCACAAATAAAGTAACTAGTTTTTTCTTCTTTCAAGATAAGTTGCTTGAACATGTTTTCTTACTGTGCTTCAGCTTTTCTCACTTCAGCGTTTCACATTTTAAATATATTAGTTGTTAATAGCTCTGGATACCTGTATGTAGTCTTTAACAAAATTATAGCCAGCCCATTCACACTGTTATAGTTAAGGTTATGTCAGCACTTTCATAATAAAAACTGTTCTTCAGAGGTTTATAACTCAAATCTAAAAATTTGCTCTGGGCTGAAACTTGGCATATAAGGTCATAGCCTGAGGCAAATTTGTCTTTCCAATTTTCAAACAAATTGATTCAGCCATTCTGACTTGTGCAAGAATAAATCAAATACTTAAAAAAAAAAACATTTTGTAAAACATCTGGCCCATGTCCATTCTGAAACTATTCAGATGCAACTTCTAAACTAGCATGTGTTCCAGGCAGGTGTTAAAAGAACACTAGGAGAGGAAGAAGACTAGAAATGCTGACTTTATCCCCAAATAACTAACAGTAAGCATAAGTATTCAAATCAAATAGATAACCTCCATGGCAAGAGGCTTAATTTCAAACACTAAAAGCCCTCCCTCAGTTATTATTAAGTACTATAAAAAATAAAATAGTAGAGACCCAGTTATATAAAAAAAAGTGTCATCAATTCTCTAAAGAAGTTTTAAATCCTCTAATTTATCTTTTCTTTCAATTTTATTTTAAATAGAATGATAGAATATTAGTAGGAATCATAAGCTTGTGCCACATTCTAACAAAATTATGAAATACTTCCTTTTCTCAACCCAAATAAGGCTATAACATAAAAACTTGAAAATTAATAAGGTATGTGTCTTCAATGTATAGTCTGATCTAGTTGTTCAATAAAATGATAAAAGTCTTCCCCATTTCCCATTTCTTTCTCCTTTTAATATAGTGGTAACATGCATTACACAAAACATATAGATTTGAGAGGACAAGGAATGAATGAGGAATATGACTTTTATCTATCATTATGAATCTATATAAAATAAAATACTTAATTGAAACAAAATTGGAAGAACAAAAGTGAGAAAGGATATGTGGCATTGGAGAGAATAACTGCATTTTCATCTACATAGTCAGCAAACTCTTGATCACTGAATAAAGAGGTGTAGTAGCTAAGAGCACCACTAAGTTAGAATATAAATTCATTTGTTAAATTATATGAAGAGATTGAGTAGAAGTTTATGAGCAATATAATCTCATAAAGGATCAAATGTAAATATGAAGGAAAATACATTTATAACAAATTCTTTATTATTAAGAATGATGGAGATACCACATTGGAACTCAAATTTTCCAAACTCATATTTATCTTTTGAAGAAGGGGGAATGAATTTGCAAAAAAAAATAAGCATGAGTATAAACAAATATTAAGAAATTAAATCTCAAGATATTTGAAAGGGAATATGGTGGCAGATCAAAAGTCAGCAGTTCTGGGATGACATTGTACTGATTGTAATTTAGTGCATCTAGAAAACCACAGCTAGTATGGTTATGGGAAGAGAAAAGAGGGACGTGCAGTCTTTGTGATGTACTTACATTTATTGAAGATGGTTTGAAGAAATAGCAAAGGTAACTGAGGAGTACTCTGAAAGGAGAAAAATCAAGACAGAATAACACCATGAAAATTCACAGAGGCAAAATAATCCAGAATGTGACTGAGAGAGTCCAATGCTATAAAGGAGAAGGATGAGGATTATGAAATGGTTATTAGACTTGGCAGTAAAGAGATCATTAGTAATTTTGAGAGAACGGTTTCACTTGAATATTTAGGCAAGAAACCAGTTTGGAAAGTGGTCTCGCAAAGAAGATATTTAAATGAAAACAACTTTTTCAAGGAGTTTAGCCACATCATATATTTATACAATTATGTCTATAATGTGTGACCAAATATTAGAATATATATTCGTTTAATTTTCAGGTTCCTGTCAAATTCTTCATAATATTTTCTACCACTTGATTATTAGCAAAAATATTGGTACATAACTGCAATTATTTTCACAATGATATTTTTGACAAATACATGTCTGTAGCGCTGCAAAATATAATGACTACATACGCCATGAATTATGTTTCTTGAAATTCTTGGGCATAAGAAAAAATCACTGAACCAATTCCTTTCTTTGCCTCTTCAAGGAATATCTTTATTCTTCTTTGTTTACAATGATTAAATTGAAGTGGAACTTAGTCCCAAGAGCTTAATAGCACATTTTTTTGATAATTATTCTACCAGCTACCAAAAATAACAATAGTCTTATATTATTTCTTATGTTTTGGTATTCAGGTCAAGTTGTATTTTTATGACGTTTTTTCTTTTTGTATTCTGCCTTTAAGTTCAATGGGTTTTGCTTATAGAGATAGCCTAGGTTCTTTTAATATTGCTTCTTTTTGTTTCTCTTCTTCCAGATTGCCTTTCTTTTAATTATGTTTTTATTCCCAATCTGTTGTTCTCTCTTCCATTTCCTTGAAAGGACACAAAACTATGGATCCAAGTTTTTCTATTCTGCTAATTGTTTCTGCTCTGCATAAATAAATTCTGCCATTTGTTCCTTCTAATTTCTTATTTGCAGATTCTGATTTCTCTTCTGACCCATTCTGAAACATTCTGCTATGATTCTGTGTTCCCTTAAAAATACACAGGATAATTTCATCAGTTTTTAATTCAATGTTTTTGTCTTGGAATGTTCATTTAGAATAATCTGTCACCTTTGAGATATTTTTGGATTACTATTCATTATCATTTTAGTATCTTTTTCTACTTATTTATCTGCTTATGACATATATTTTAAATTAAATTTTCTTTTTTGCATCTTTGCCAAATTTAAATTCTCACCCTTCTTATGTCCCCTTGTAGTAACTTCTTGACTCTTCCACTTTTTATGGAAAATACTGTCCTAGGACCATCTCACCCTCCTCCAAATGGCGATTATCTATACTTTTCACCAGATCCCTTCTTCAGATAGCTTCTAGGATATAGAACTGGCCCCACTTGGCCCTATTTCCTTAGCCTTGGTAAAAATGTACACACTGATTTTTTTTTAACTAAATGATTGTCTTTAGTTGTCTGACTGGGTTGAGTGAGCATAAGGTAACTTTTTGCAATATTGGTGAAGGATAAGAAAAGTGTTTATACAGAATCCTTGAAGGAAAGACAGTACTGAGTTGTGCTCAGGAAGGAAAGTCTCTGGGAGGGTCCCAAAACACAAACTAATGAGTTCATTTGTAAGCCCTGGAAAAATGGTCAGGAAGAAATGGTGAAGGAATATCTTTAGAATTAGAATTCTCTGCTGTTAAATTATAAGGGTTTTATCTTGTCTGGCTCCTGCTTTCTAGCTCTATGGATATAGTTGCTATCATTCTTCTGGTGCATAATTCCTTTTTTCTTTTTTGAAATTTAGTAGGAATTAGAGAAAGTATTCCTCCATCTTGTTAGTGATGTAAAAAGTGTAAAGAATAGAAGGAAATGCAAGGACAGCAGGTTGTATAAATAATTATCCATTGAGATTAACAATAAGGAAAAGCAAAGCCAACTATCAAAATTATAAAGAAGGTAGTGGCAGAGTGTCTTGAAGGCAAGTATGTAACAAAACATGAAGATATGGTTTGGGGTGTGGAATAATTAATATCATGGATGTTAAAGAAGGCATGTTTGATGAAGTTGGATAAACAATAGTCTGAAAGTGGCAGGATGATAAAGACTAGGACTTCCCTGAGTGGTTATCCGGTGAGTCTAAAGATATGAAATGAAAGATTAGAAAGAGTATCTGGAAAGAATTAATAACCTAAGGCCTTCACAGTAATTTCTCTAACCCTTGAAAAATTCGCAAGTGAGACTAAATGAAAAAACAAAAAGTTGCATGAGTTCCCAATTTATAAATCTATCTTTTTATCTGAGGCTATGACACATATAAATAAATAAGAACTTATAGAGTAAAAATAGTGGTAAAAGTAAACTATCAGAAACATGTTAGATATTCTTTCATATTTGAGGGAAGTTTAAAGTCACTCAACTGTAAGAAATGACATTTTTTCAGATAATAAACAACAGATGCATAACCCATCAATATCTACAAATATGTTTAACATTTGATAATATCTACAAATATGTTTAACATTTGATAAGAAGTGTATATCTTTAATGTGTTTACTTATGATACAACTGTGTTATTGAATGTATAATATACAAAGAAAGATTATGATGAGGTCCTGAATGGTGTGCTGGGCTGAGAGACACTGAAGAATTAATCCTTGAGACAAATGGGGAGAAGGCACTGATAGAGATCATTTTAGCTCTGTGGTTCCATGCCCTGGGAAGTTTGGGGCAACCTTACCTAACCATGTCCTGTCAGAAATCCTATTTATGTTCCTAAGGTTAAATTTTCCTTATGAAAATCTGTTTATGGCACTGCCTTATTGCCCTTCAGCTCACTGTGCCTTATGGTGTCTTTCTCCTTAGTTATATATTATTATTAAACATCAATATATCATATATTTTTATTATCTACATATTACTTTTATTTTAAATTTTAAACTGAATGTTGTATAGATATCTTTAACTAAACATGTCCAAAACATAGATCATAATTTTTTCCCCAAAACCATCCCTGCCTCCTATCTTCTCTGTAAAACTGGCCTCCCAATCCCTCAGGCTCACAGCCTAAGTCTCACCCTCAACTCCTCACTATCTCTACCCTTCCCTCCTCTAACCAATCTATTGCCAAGGCCTATCAATTTTACCTTTATAATATATGAGGTAGCTAGATAGCTCAGGAGATAGAGCCTGGGCCTGGTGGAAGCAGGATGACTTGATTTTAAATCTGGTCCCAGTTACTTTCTATGGGCAAATCACTTAACTTTAACTTAAGTTTGCTTTAATCCATCGGAAAGGAAAATGAGAAACAGCTCCAATATCTTTGCCAAGAAAACCCCATGGAGAATATTGGCATGATATTGTGTGGGACATACAGACCCTGACCAATAAATCCAGAGCCTCAGGATAAGTGTAGTAAAAACAAAAGTTTATTAGCTTTCTTGAGAAAGAACACACTTCCAACACCAAAGGTGGTATTAACAGAGAAGTGTGAGTGTGTATTCAGCAAAGCAGATCATATAGACCCTAACCACAAATTCCCCCCTCCCCACTTCTTTCCCATTAACCCATCTGCTGGGTCTCAGGAAGTACAATTGATTTGGGGAAATATACCCCAGCACAAAAGCAAAGAAAACAATGTTTTTTATAACATGTCTCATTACATGATGAGGTGACAACTGCCTTCCCTTCTAATCTGGAGGTTTCAATAACGTTTTAGTTTTGGCTAGAGGATGTAAAGTTTCATGGTTGGGTTGTACTTTAGTTGTAAAAACAATTTGATTTACAAGGCAAGATACAGGAATTCTGTACCCTTTGGAATGAAAGCATAAACATCTCTTTAGACCTGAAAGAACTTCATCATCTCACTCAATATGGTTCATGAGTCCTGAAGAATTGGACATAATTGAATGACTGAATGACAAGATCTGTCTGCTTCAAGGATCTTTCCACTATATTCTATCCACTATTTAGCCATCCTCTTGATTTTCCTAAAGTATAATAAATGCAATCATATCTTTTCTCACTACTCAATAACCTCTATTGCATCTCTTTGACTTCCAGAGACAAATGCAAATTTGTCTCTTTGGTAGACAAAGTCTTTCCTAAACTAGCCTCTTCTTATCTTTCCAGTTTCCTTTATTCCCCAGTGGTCTTTTTGCTCTTGTCTAAAAAAGATAACTCCATTTTTCAACTTTGGAGTCTTTCTCTGAAACACTCTCCTTCCTCATCTCCAACCAGTTATATTCCTCAACCAGTTAAATCCCAACTAAAATCCTATCTTCTATAGGAAGATGTTCTCAACCCCTCTTAATTCTATTGCCTTTTCTATTCATTTTTTATATAGCTTGTTTATACACATTCTTTTTCTTATTATCATCCTCATCTCATTTGATTATGAACTCCTAGAGATTAGGGAGAGTATTTTGTCTATTTCTGAATACACTTAGTATCTCTTTAATAAATGTCAACTGAGTCTTATTGCTATTACTATTATATCAAGACCTCCAAAGACATTGATTTCCAAATGCCAGAGGGATTGACTAATTGGCCTGAGTGATCTTTTTTTAGTTTCAAATACATTATTGATCTTTCTTATGTTTTCACTCTCCAGAGAGGAAAAAAATACTTTTTTTTTTAAGTTTGTCTAAAATAGTGATCTACGCTTGCATTGACTCAATTTCATCTCCACTTATTTATTTATTTTTAACAATTATAACTTTTTATTGACAGAACCCATCTCTGGGCAATTTTTTTTTTACAACATTATCCCTTGCACTCACTTCTGTTCCTCTCCCTCTCTCCACCCCCTCCCCCAGATGGCAAGCAGTCCTATACATGTTAAATAGGTCACAGTATAGCCTAGATACAATATATGTGTGCAGAACCAAAGTTCTCTTGTTGCACAAGAAGAATTGGATTCAGAAGGTAAAAAATAACCTGGGAAGAAAAACAAAAACACAAACAGTTTACATTCATTTCCCAGTATTCTTTCTTTGGGTGTAGCTGCTTCTGTCCATCATTGATCAAGTGATCAGGGTCACATAGCTAGGAAGTGTTAAGTGTCTGAGGCCAGATTTGAACTCAGATCCTCCTGAGTTCAAGGCTAGTGCTCTATACACTGCACCACCTAGCTGCCCCCATCTCCACTTATTTAAAATAAGGAGTTAGTCAATATACTAATATTTTGATGCCCAGAAGAATGCCAAGGAACACAATATATTCATTAATAACTCCATTTTTGTTTCTATGTGTAGAACTTTCAAGTTTGGAAAACCTTTTGAAATCTTTATGTACCTAGGAAATATGTAGTAGTTTAGAGAAAAGGAGACCCCTCTATGAAATTTTGCATATGACATTTTGAAGGTCTGATATTCTTAAGCTTTAAGAAGAGAAAATATGTAAATGAACTAGAAAATGAAAAAAAGAAATTCATTATGAGATATCATTTCTCAAACAAACAAAATTATACTAAGGGTTTAGTATTCTATTTACTGAAAAATATTTTAGGCAAAATTCCTAATGAATTACTGAACACATGCAGTGCTAGGTATTCCTTTTTTTAAATTTTCACTTTTGAGATTAAAAGAAAAAAAAAAGTTCTGCTTTTAAATTTCTATATACATGTATACAGCTAGTTTTAATTAGACTTTTGTCCCAGTACTGCCCACCTTTAGGGTCTTCTACTACGAACTTTTATGTATTTTTCATCATCAATTTGCCTGAATTTTGATCTGAGGATCTCTAGCTCAGTCAGCTTCAAAGCTTACCTCTGTGAAAGCTGAATTAATTACATAGAACTAGCTTATTCTTATGGGCTTTTTTTTAATCAGAAGCTGGGAGAAATTCCTCTGTGTATTTTAAATTATATTCAAACCAAGGAGAAATATGAAATGAAAAACAAGGCAGATATTTTAGACATACTTCAGGAAGCTTACTGACAGTTTAGGTATTCCTTATTCGTATATAAAGGAGATCTTAGTAAATTAAAACCCTGGGGTATGACATAGTTAATAATCCACTTAATATTGATTTTCTTTCCACTTAAACTTTGATGGATCTATAATTTCACCAGTATGGGTTCTTCCTTCACTGATATCTACCTTCTCCTTCACTGTTTCAATCAGTACAACATACTGGAGGTCTTCTGGTTCATTTTATATCTTCTTAGGTATATTGCCACTGAGTTTAAATGATAGCTACTAATAAAAAAAGAAAGATTAATCACCCTAAATGACAAAATCATTAATCAGTTGCTAAAGTCTTTACATATACTGTAATGCCAGAGAAACAGAGGCAAGATACAGATTAGTTTTTACTATTTTTATAGTGGAGAATTTAGTCTAGCTAGTCAGACAGGACTCATGTCCAAAAGATGTCCAACTCCCTAGCTGGCTGAATGAGACTCTTGTCTCAAAGCATTCAGTCCCATGCAATTAATTCCAAGACTTTTGTAGGGCTCCAGCTATCAGAGAAACAAAGGGAAGAGGGGAAAACACTGGGTACACCATACTTCCAGGAATGGATCATAACTTTAGTCCTGAACAGGATCAGGGACAAGATAAAGAGGTCAGATTAGGAGACAAGAGCCCAAGGAGCAAATCCCAGCAGGCATTTGAGATAAATCACCTGGAGTTTTATGACTCTGGAATGTAAAGTGGTCAGAGCTTTGAGATTTTAAATCTCTCAGTTCTAATGGCCAGGAAGGGGAAGTGGCTATAATAATTTTATTCAGGGCATAAAAATTCAGGAAAACTGAGGCATAATGATTCAGGGAAAGTGAGGCATAACAATACATAGAGGAATTCTAGTATGGGACAAAATAGAGTTTTTGTTATATTTGCAATACTCAATCTACATATCAAAGATTGAAGAATTATTTCTGTTTACCTCTAATTTTTGTTAGTGGATAACATCAGCAATTATGCTCTTTTTTTCCAAACAAAAATCTATATTTTTTACTGTATATTTATGTCACTTGTGTGATGTTTACATAATGTCTTGTAAAAAGAGACAGTAACCAAAAAATTTTCACTCTTACTTTACTGTGTTTCTTCTAAATTAAATAAATAAATAGAAAGCATCTTTTTCTCAATCTCTCTTCCTTTACTCTCTAAAGATGAAATGGTCTTTTACCTCAATAAGGACAAGATATGTATATGACTTTGATTTCATATTTCTCCATTCTTCTTCAAAAAACTGTCAATATAAAGGGAAGGAATCTTCCATCTGACCAGTTCCAGTTTTTAGGCCAGCTTTACTCACAGACCTTGGCATCCAACTGAATTGGATTTAAGTGATGGAGGATTGTTCCAAGTTATTTGCCTCACTTTTCCTTGCAGAACCACCAGGGTCCAATAGGTTCTAGACCAAACTCTATTAGGTCCTTGTTTGGGTCCTGATTGACTCAGATTGAATGTAAATAGCAATCATTTTTGCTTTGACCAGAAACTCTGAGGGTCTCCCTCTCCCAAATTTATTTATTTGTTCAGATTTTTTTTTGGGGGGGAATCTTCGTGGAATAGGAGATTTTTGCCTCAATTGTTACCTAGCTTTAATCACTGAATGGGTGTGGCCTCAGTCAAACTGAAAACCTTAGCTTAAAAAAGACCAAGGTCTCTCATTTTTTCCAGGGCCATCTCCTGTGTGTGTGTGTGTGTGTGTGTGTGTGTGTGTGTGTGTGTGTTCTGTAGGTATGTATATAAACACCTAGAAAAAAAAATTAAAGCCATTCAGTCTCTTGCAAACAGATTTTGTCCTCTTATTTCTCAAAAACATTCAACTGGCTTCTGTTTGATTAACATTTCTTTCTCCTATAGTCCTGAAGATACCTTAATGAACTAATCCAATTATACTTTTCTCTATTCTCAGACTTTGTTTCTCTGTAGCATCTTATGTTGACAACTCCCAGTTAGTCTTTCCTCCATAGGTTTTTCTATACTTTTTCTCTTGGTTCTAGCAATAATAGAATACTGCTTTCTGTCTGTTTTTCAAATTTTATTTTGTTAGATTTGTTGGATTTGCTCTAAAGTCCTATCTTTAGGGTCTTCTCTTTTTTCTCTACTCTCTCCCTTATTTTTTATACAACTTACTTTAAGTTTCATCATGTTCTTTATTTAGATGAATCTCAAATCTATATATTGTGCTTTTAGTGTGTTACTTTCATTCAAAGAATGAACATTATCCTCTGGTTCAGACATATTAGGCTCCTTGCTGTTCCATCTACCATTTCCAACAGACTGTCTTCTGAGAATAAAATGTACACATTTTAGAATCCTTGTTTTCCTTTAGAATTTAACTAAACCCAAGACCCACAATAAGATCTTTCTTATTACTTCTACCTGCTAGGTGAGTCTACCCAAACTTTATATATATTGTTTATTCTTATAGATATATTTGATATTTCCTCAATAGAATTTAAGTAGCACTAGTACAAATATTACTTTATGTCTGAATGATGATCTATCCTCAACAATAATCCAAAAAAAAAAAATTAGATGCATAGTTAGAGACATTTCCATTCTATATGTTCCTATTGATAAAACTGTGGTGATTCTTCCTTGCCTATATAGGTCTGATCAGACATAGTTGAATAGAGTGTACCTTGACCCCAATGCAGTGATGTCATTTTGGTCCTCTGAGTATGAAGGACAAAAGTCAACCAACCAAATATCCTTATACCTAGCATGCAGTAGGTTTTTAATAAATGCCTATCTATTGATTAATTTTAGCTACTCATTTATAACTCTCAACCACTGAAATAATTTGTAATCTCCCAGAGGAAGTAAAAGGATCGTGTTTTGAATTTTTTTCATATTATCATGGCTAGTATATTGTGTTACGTAAGATAAGTGGTCAATTAATGTCCATTAAATGAATGAATAAGTGGTCCTCAAATGGCCACAATGATTTCAGTTCCTCCACCACAATCTTTTTTATACTTAAATCCCAGAAGAAATATAGGGACAATAACTTAATATTTACTTGAGTCTATTTTCGAGTTATTTTTGCTTAATTGATTTTTATTTTGATATTATGAATTATAGATAGTGCTTAAAGTTATATTTTAGCAGTCTTAGGACAGTCCTGCATTTATTAACTTTTTTTGTATTCGTCACATTTAGCAAAACATTTATTATAGCAAAACTATTTTAGCTCCTCAGTAAATATATACTACTTTGGATAAAGGGACTTTACTGATGCTATATTGTGATACATTATCACTATGTGAAAGTGACACACTGCCCCCAATCCCCATCTTTTAAGAGTTGCTCTCATGGATTATAACTTTCAAGGATCCTAACAAGCTCAAATAGCTTTAACAGCAAGACTGGTAATAGATTGCATGCCTTTTGTGCAAAAATCAGGTTAGCTAAAGAATAATTAATTTCTCAGCTGCCACAACCACAGAGAATGTTTGCTAAATTACAGAGAAGTTGTAAACTATGTAAATGGAGGAATAACTATACTGACGATCTTGAAATATTGAAATATGAAGTGACAAACTATATTCAATAGATTCTTTCTGGTGCCAAGAATACTAACATCCTTGATTGAAATTTCTTAACTTTTTTATATTAAGGAAATCTTTGACAGTCTGGTGAAGCCTATAGACCCCTTTTCAGAATAATATTTTTAAAAGTATAAAATAGATAGGATTATAATGGAAGCAAAATATAATGTAATATGTATATATGTGTGTGTGTACATAAGCAAGTATATATAATTTATGTCATATTAAGATATTGGTATGTTCACAGATTGTAGTTTAAAAACTTTTGTTCAGTGTTAGAATTATTTGCACATGTTCAGCATCATAAATAATTTGCCAACTGAAGAAAGGATTTAAAGTATATGCATAACCATATTTACTTTGATATATTATTAAATATATTTAAATATATTTTAAATTTCCTTTATCTATTATAGTCCTTTAATCATCCCCTTTCATGCCTTTTTTCTTTCTGTAAATATGTATTTAGATAAATATGTGTAAAGATTATAACACATTGCAATAAAATAATTGTTGAGTTTTATGAATAGTTTTGGGAAGCTTAAAAATGTAGAGTGCATCTCATACAATGTCAAAATGTCAGAAATAATTTAGTTGTCAAAAATCAAAACTATAAATAGCTACTGTATAATTTAAATTAAAAGTTTAATATATTTCTCAGTAAGTTTTTTGATATGATCTTAAGTTTAGATCTGGATAGGTCTCAAATTAATTGTTTGTGCTCTAAATATTTTAAATCTCTTCTGGATTCTTTTTATTTGTTTTTACTTTTACTTTTTTTAGTAGATAAATTTCATTTATACTGACTTGTTCCAAATGCTTTTGAATTTTTCTCATTCTCCACATATCTTGATATCTTTCCCTCCTTTTATATCAAAATTGCAGAAGCTAAACCCCTAGTATTAGTCAGATCAGAACTCAATCTTAGAAAGTCCAAATGATCCAATAGCATCCAACTATATAGCTACAAACATATGCAAAAATATAGTAGGGAACATGAAATCACATTGGAGTGGGGAAAAGAAATATTAAAGATGATATTTGATACCTGTTTAGAAGATCCTCAAATAAGTATGATGCAGAAGATTTAATACCAGATATATAGTATTTATTGTTACTTTTCTCATGTGGGAGATAAATTGAATAAAGAAAAGAAATCAATTGTCAATGTGATGCAAAATGTGGCTATATGTGTGTGTGTATGTATAATTTTTCAGCTTATTTTTATTGTATTTTATTTTAAAACATAGTGTTTTTTATTTATTTTAATGCATATTGCTTTATGAATCATGTTGAGAGAGAAAAAACAGAGCAAAGGGGAAAAACCATGGGAAAGATTAAAAAAACAGAAAAAAGTAGTGAACATAGCATATGTTGATTTACATTTAGTCCTCTTAGATTTTTTTTCTGGATGCATACGGAATTTTCTGTCCAAAGTCTATTGGGATTGCTTTGGATCCCTGAACCACTGAGAAGAACTAAGTCTTTCTCATTCTTGCTATTATTGTGTACAATGTATTTCTGGTTCTGCTTATTTTGCTCAGCCTCATCTTTCCAGGCCTTTCTATATTCAGCTTGTTTTTCATTTTTTGTAGAACAATGATATTCCATTACATCCTCTTACTACAGCTAGTTCAGTCATTCCCCAATTGATGGACATCTATTCCTTTTTCAATTCTTTGCTACCAGGAAATATATTTTGAGATGAGGCATTGACATGTGGCAAAGTGGATAGAATATTAGCCTGGAGTCAGTAAGACTCATCTTTCTGAGTTCAATTTTGCCTTACTCGTTTGTAAAATGAGCTGGAGAAGGAAATAGCAAACCACTCTTCTTTACCAAGAAAACCCCAAATGGGTTCATGAAGAGTTAAGACATGACTGAAAACGAGCATCAACAATATTGACAGGCAAAGAGAAAGCTGAAATGTAAGAAACTTACTATCTTAGACAACTTAATGAAGATTTTCAGGGGAGAATCCTGAGACATATAAATTCTCTTGTCATCTTGCCTATCATATCATTAAAAACCAACAGTACTTATTCAGAGGATCAAAGGAAACATCGTATGCTATATTTGCATACTTAAAATTATATCTGTTATATATTCTTTACCGTATTCAATTGTTCATATAATTGTTAGATATTATTTTTAAAGTTAAACAAAAGTCTTTAAACACATCTCTAAGGGACATACAATAATTAACAATATTTTTAAATCAGGACTTGGTCAGGAAGGCAAAAGTGCAAATCCTGTCTCATGCTTAACTAGCTTTATAACTCAAGGCAAGTTATTTGATCTATCAGTCTCAGTTTCTTCTTCTAAAAGATGAAGATGGTACTATATAGTATCTATCTTAAAGCACTGTCATGGGGAACAAATTAGATCTGTGACAAGAGCTTTGTAAATCTGAAAGTATTATGTGCATGTTTTTTCTGCTAATTTTCAGAGAGATAGATAGATAGGAGGAGGGAGGAAAGGAGGGAAGGAGGGAGAGAGGGAGAGAGGGAGAGAGAGAGAGAGAGAGAGAGAGAGAGAGAGAGAGAGAGAGAGAGATATTGACAGAGACAGAGATAGAGAGACAGAGACAGGGACAGACAAAGACAAAGACAAAGACAAAGAGACAGATCGGGGGAGGGGGATGTAGGGAAGAGGAGGGAGGGAGGAAGGGAGAGAGAAGAGGGAGAGAGAGGAAGAATCATTCCTGTCTTCAAAAAACATGTATATATACTAAGAAAAAAAAATGCAAGCCATTGTGAATATATAAGATATGTGATGTACATAGATGTGGGAGAGACAAGTTTATACACACATACATATATAGACATGTATATACACACTATACACACACAAATGTTAGTTTTATGACTTCCTATTTGAAGTGAAAACTAGGGCTAAGAAAGTAAACTGGCCAACAATCTACACCTACACTTAATAACAGAAAATCTGCATTAAATCTCAGGTTTTCTATTGAAGACAATTCCAGTTTTCTTCTCATACAACATTGCTTCTTTTGAGTTTTTGTTGTTATTTTCAGTCAGAAGGATCACATGTGCCCCTGGTGCTGAAAAATAATAATTACTCTTTAAATAATAAAAATTTAATTTTTTCTGTAAAACCTAAAACCAGACATTTTCATTCGGGTTATGAAATAGAAGATAAAACTCATATCGCTTCCCTAAGATGACTTTTTTTTAATGAAATTTAGGAGTGGTAGAACTATTTCCTTTATAATTCTTTTGGTTGGTCAGTTTTCAGCTTCTCCTTGAATACAAATAAACATGTCTATACACAGATACAATGCACATAGACTCTGTTGATGGAAGAAAAAAATGGAATGAGATATTCTGATTTTTAAACAGTTTCATCAACACCATTGGCTACTATGCTTGAGGCAGTTTGTAAATTCCTTGCTAGCTCAGCTACATAATGTTGATTTAACTTGCTTCAGAACATAACACTAATGGGAGATTGACAGCAATAAGCTCCCAAAGCTTGGTAGATACTGTTTACAATCATTTGATTCTCTGGTGAGTAACACATTTTAAATAGAAAGGAAGTGTCACTGTATGTGAACATAAGGGTGTATTTCATTTGTTTTAAATTCATTTAATATTAACATTTTTCCTTAGTACTGAATACTTTTTAAGTATACCAGGATGATGGTAGCATTTTAATGGCATTTCATGAAATGAATATATTAATGAAAAATGAATAAAAGGATAATGACAGTCAGTAGCCAAGCTGTGGGTTATTGTAAGGTCTTTTTCAGAAGTGCTTGGCAGAGACAATTGTATGTTTTTTTTAACTATTAGCAATATTTTAATAGTAACAACAAAACATTAATTTGACTTGGATTCTTCCATATAGCTCAATGATGGTTAAATTCTTTCTAATTTCATCCTTCAACCTCTATTAAACCTTCACTACTACCATGATGGCTGATTTCTTGGTTATAATGAAATATACATGATCCTTCCACTTGAAATATATTTTTGAGATAATAACAGGATAGTCTCAAAATTGTGAGTTCTATGATGAATATAATTAGTAGCATACCAGTTTACTCTAAAAGTCCTCTAATTCATCTGACCTTCAATCTTCGATCTTAACTTCATTTTTCCTAATTATCAATAAATAATTTTGTAGCAGTGATAACACAATTTTGGGGGAATTAATATTAATTTATCTAAGATTATTGAAATAAACTTCTTTTCCTCCTCAGCGATTTTTGAATTTTTCAGTCTTCTTTAAATTATATATATTTCTCTGTTGTTATGTATCTAAGCATTACCCACTCTCTTTTTGTGTGTGATTGCCCTCCACCTCCAAGTAAACAAACAACATATAACAAACCCATAATTCATTTGATCTATTTCTATTCTAAAAATTCTATTTTAATTTTTAGCCAACATCTCTCCCTTTATCTATGTTGCCCCCTTAAATTTTGAAAATTCAGTAAAAGGCAGGATAAAATAGAATCTGTTGTCCTGCTCCACATGGAAGTAGATTATTACTTCCTCATTACTATTCAACAGTCTTCTTACAAATTGTCAATGAAATGCAGTATTTAGTATTCATCAGCTGTATACATTGTCAATGGCAGTCAAGGTAAAACTAGGAGAAGGTTTGTTAGTTTAATATGAACAAAACTGTAATAAATATGATGCATCCACTTTTTGCAAAATGTAAACTCGTTTGTAATTTACGTGATATGACAATGTTCTCTATCGAAACTGTAAATCACATTTTGCTTAGGTAAAAGAAAAAAACTGATGAGCAGTGGAAGCAAGAAAGATTTCACTACTCTTTTTTTGTTTTGTTTTGTTTTGTTTATTATATTCCAGCATTTTAGAATCTGTCATCCTAGCAGGTAACAAAACAGAAAATCCTCCATATGTGATATGTGATAGTGAATGCTTCAGACATCAGGTGCATGCTAACAGATCCTTCTTATCTGTAATAGCTTGCTCTTGGGCAAGGCTTAAAAGGTAACTGATGATATTGTGAGGAAAAAGAAACTAAACCCTTGAAAAACTATTCTGCTTATTCTCTGGAATGAGACTTCATTCAGCTTTGGAGCTCATTTCTCTCTAACCCTTATAGAAATTCATTCTCTTCTTCAGAACTAAGTGTTTGGAAACAGCATCTAATTAAAGTCTATATACTTCACTAAGCAAATCTTTTGGAGTTAAGGGTGGCAGTGTTTAGCTTTTCCTTAAATGTTATTTTGATATGTAGATTGTTTAAAAAACAAATTAAATGTGTTTTTAAATGAAAATTATATTCATTTTGGTTTTTGTATTTCTTTATAAAGTGAATGCAAATCTTCACCTAGATAAAGATATTACCTGACATAAAAGTGAATATCAGACTCATGGTTTAACATCATCCTGCACTGGCTTAGTAGATGATTTTGTGTCTATGATTAGTTATAAAAAAAAGTTAGAATCACAGAATTTAAATTTGAAAAGAACTTCAGTAGTCAACTAATCCAGCTTGTGCCCTAAAAGTCATAACAACCATAGCATTATCCAAGGTATCACCAGTACATTCTTTTTCTTCTCATTTTTCTATTATATAAGCTACTTCTTTGGCAGAGACTTATAGAAGCTCTTTCTTAATAACATTCCTCAAAAATTCACGGATTGGTTGCTTAAAGAACTCTTGATCCCCTGAAGAGGGAAATCTGAAAATCCAAGGGAAAGTATGACATAGTGGATGGAGTAGTATCTTTGTTACTTTGTTATTTTAAGCAAGCAACTTAATGTCTCTCAGCCTCAATTTCTTCATTTGAAAAATAGGGATAATAATAACCTCTGCAACCTCTGACAAAGAATCATAGAATTTAATAATTATAAAAGGTCTTGGAAATCCATTAGTCCAACTGTTTAATTGTATAGATAAGGAAATTGATGTTCAAAAAGTTTAAATTACTTACCAAAATTACAGTTATTATATTTATTATCTATTATAATAATCAAAATTGATGCTTTAGTCTTGCAGTATAATATTTGTTTAATTAAAATAGCTGAACATTAGTCTAGTACCATTTATGGGATAGGTTGTGTTAGAGAAAGAAGCTTATTCTTCCTTCATTTCTAACAGGAACAAGTTGGTAATCTATTGTTATAAACCAAGAGAAGTAACATAACTGAAAAATATTGTGATAAGTATGGGAATAAAATATGATAAATTAATGCATGAGACAAAATGGAGGATAAATTAAAAGGTCTTAATGACTGAGTAGAAAATTGTGAGATGGGGATAATTCTAGAAAGAAGGTGGAGTAGGTTGGAAAATTCCAAGCTCTCCAAATTTCCCCCCAAAGCAAAACAAAATTGCACTCAGCGTGACCAAAGACCGGTAAAAAAAAACCAAACAGTACTGGAACTGAACAGGGGTCTTCCTGGAACAATCTAAGAACACCCTAAGAAAGCCTCCAGGATTGAAGCTTAAATAGTGTGAAATGTAAATAGCAAATGGGAATTCTGGGAGCTAGATGGGTTTGGAGGTAGCTAACCACACAAACATTCTCATTTGGGACAGTGTGGAAAGTTGGGGACCTGAATCTGAAAAGATTAGCTGATAATGAATTCCAGGTCCAATTGTGCTGCTGATTTGTAAGGGCCTGGGCATGAAGAAAAGTGTCACACTCAGTGAGGACAGAAGCAATTGGGCAGGGAAGCTGCTGGCTGCAGTCACTTATATGAGGATGGAATTCTTGGTTTGGAGTTCCAAGATAGAAGAGCCAGAGACAACATCCCCACTCCTATCCCCACCCCAGGACTTGGTAAATAATTTTTTAAAATGAGGAGGCAAAGGGGAAAGAATCTAAACCTAGAAACTCACTATAGGAATAGAGAAGACTAGAGTTAATCTTCAGAAGACATTGAAGTTAAAAAAAAAAAAAAAAAAAAAAAAAAAGGGACTCTCTATCCCAAGAGTAACGTTAAATGGCTACCTGCCCAGAGAGAATTTATGGAACAACTCATAAAAGAACTTTAAAAATCAAATGAGAAAGCTAAGATGACAGGAAAAGAAGAATGTTCGAGGGGATGTGGGAAAACTGGGACACTAATACATTGTTGCTGGAACTATGAACGGATCCAGCCATTCTAGAGAGCAATTTGGAACTATGTTCAAAAAGTTATTAAAATGTGCATATCTTTTGATCCAGAAGTGTTACTACTGAGCTTATATCCCAAAGAGATCTTAAAGGAAGGAAAGGGACCCACATGTGCAAAAATGTTTGTGGCAGCTTTTTTCATAGTGGCAAGAAATTGGAAATAGAGTGGATGCCCATCAGTTGGAGAATGGCTAAGTTGTGGCATATGAATGTTATGGAATGTTATTGTTCTATAAGAAATGATCAGGAGAATGATTTTAGAGAGGCCTGAAAAAACTTAGATGAACTGATGCTAAGTGAAATGAGCAGAACCAGGATATCGTTGTACACATCAACATCAATATTACATGACAGCCAATTCTGATGAATGTGACTCTTTACAACAATGAGATGATTGATGCCAGTTCCAATGATTTTGTAATGAAAAGAGCCATCTACATCCAGAGAGAAGACTATAGGAACTGAATGTGTATCACAACATAACATTTTCACTCTTTTGGTTGTTGTTTGCTTGCATTTTGTTTTCTTACTCATTTACATTCTTTTTTTATCTAATTTCTCTTGTGCATCAAGAGAATTGTATAAATATGCTTATACATATTGGGTTTAATATATTGAATTGCTTGTCATCTGGGGAGGGGGTGGGAGGAAGGAGGAGAAAATCTGAAATACAAGGCTATATAAGGGTCAGTGTTGTCAAATTATCTATGCATATGTTTTAAAAATAAAAAAGCTTTATTAAAAAAATCAAATAAAGGAGATTTAGGAAAAACAAGAAAGAAAGAAAGAAAGAAAGAAAGAAAGAAAGAAAGAAAGAAAGAAAAGAAAGAAAGAAAGAAAAAGAAAGAAAGAAAGAAAGAAAGAAGGAAAGAAAGAAGGAAGGAAGGAAGGAAGGAAGGAAGGAAGGAAGAAAGAAAGAGGAAAAATTGTCCTTAACAAGAGGGGAAAATAGAAATAGAAAAAATACAGCTATCACTACCTCAAAAAAAATCATTCAAGGACATTATATAGGAACATTATTGCTAAATTTTGAAATCCCCAGAGCAAAGAGAAAATTTTACAAAAAAATTCAAATATGCTGAAGCTCCCGTTAAAATAGTATAGGATTTACCATAGCTATAGTGAGAAACTGCAAATCCTGGAAAAGTACATATGAACAATCAAAAGAAGTAACCTGTGAGTGAAAATATATCCAGCATAATTAACCATAATATTGAATGAAAACAATGGACATTTAGTGAACACTCAGATTTTCAGGATTTTGTTTCAAACAAATCTGAACTCATTAAAAAATTTAACTTATAGAAGCAATATTAAAGATTAATTTCAAGGGAGTTCATAAGGATAAACTATTTATGTTTTATACATGAAAATGTAAACAATATGTTTGAGATTGATATCAGTAATTGGGTAGTCCAAAAGAAAAATTGGGGTAGAGCTGAGAGTGATCTGACTCTAAAACAAAACTTTAAAAAAAATTAATTTCTCTTTTAATTTCTCTTTTAATTCAGGAAAAGATTAAAAATAGTAATCATGCTATATGAATGAGATACAGAGAAATTATAGATGCAGAAGAATAAGATGAGGGAAGAGGGCTGGTAGTTCTAAAAAGCTACTCACATTGAAAATGGGTTAAAGAGGGAAAAATTATACACACATGTATACACACATATATGTATGTATGTGTGAATATATACACACATCAAAATATATAAAGAAAAAAGGAGGGATAGAATAAGCATAAGTTTAGGCATATAGAAGGGTATGTAGGTTTATGACAGTGAGACAAAGCCTGTAGATTAATGGGAAATGGATAAAAAGGGAAAGAAAGGATGGCATAGGATAAGGTGGGTTATAGAAGGGTGTTTAGATTAACTGCAGTGGGAGGATACGTGTAAATTATTAAGAACCGGATAAAGGGAAGCTAGGTGATGCAGTGAATATAACACCAACCCTGAAGTCAGGAGGATCTGAGTTCAAATCTGGCCTCAGACACTTAACACTTCCTACATGTGTGATCCTAGGCAAGTCACTTAACCCCATTGCTTCAGCAAAAAACAAAATAAAATAATAATAATAATAATGACAAAGATAAAAAAGGAGGAAAAGGGCCAGGGGAGAAGATAAAGGAGGGATCCGTGGGATGGGGGTGAGATTAAAGTAATAGCAAGGCAAATTAAGGCAAATTAAGGCAGAAAAGTTAGCATGGCTAGGAAATAAAGAGATATATACAAAAACAACAGTAATGATCTGGAGTAGAATTTTATTTTTTTTAAAAAAATACAGGTAATGATCGTTGATCTTAGATAAAGTCAAACTTAGATTTGTATGTGTATGTATACACATTATAAATATATCCACACTTAACTGTAGACAACTTGGGAATGGTGGTGGACAAAAAGTGAAAAAAAAATGCATAAAGTAAAAAGTGTACCACAGAAAACAAACAACAACAACAACAAAAAAAAAAAAACTACAAGGAAGCAAAGAAAAGATTGACAATAATGAATATAATCACTTTTATTATTATAAATGCTTTCTTGAAATAGATATCTATTGTTACATATTTTGAATCCTCTCTAATGTTCTGCTGAGCTCATGGCATTATTTTTTTTCTTTAGTCCTGTCCCTTTTTTTTTCCTATTTTTTTTCTTATTTTTGTATTTAAGTTTTAAATGTATTCAGTAAACTCTCTGTGAAATGAAACATAACACTGAATTTTCATCTTAGATAATCAGATTTTCAGTGAACAGAAAAACAATCATTAGCTCCAATAGAAGATTATTATGGGATCTTTGATGGCAAAGCTATACTTGCCTTTTGTATTTTTTTGTGGGACTTTATAGTATGTTTGAAGAGTTAATAATAATAAATGTCTCAAAAAGATCAATATATGTCATCAATAATTATAAAATTAGGAGGTTAGATTAAATGTTCTATGAGAACCTTTCCAACTTTGTAATTATAATAGAATATGACAAACAATTGACCCATAGGGATAGTTCATGATGAGCCAGTCCTCTGGTTAATTAATTTTTTCTACAAACAGTTTAGCAGTGCGGATAGGGTAGTAAAGATATAATCAGAGAGATTCAAGGTTCAAAACCACCTTTTAGACTCATTAGTTGTGTGAGCAAGGCCAAATCACTCCATCTTCATTTGTAAAATATGGATAACATTATATCATGCATATCTCATATTGGTATTATGATGCTCAAATATATTGCGGTACATTTTGTTATTAGCATCACATAGCTAGATGCCAAGAAAACATGATTTCAAAGTAAAAAATAAGCTTAAATTCTGCTGATAGGGAAACATCTGTCATTCTTTAAATAAATGAATGAATGAATGAACAAATAAATGCCTTTTACCCTTTATTGACAATCATGAATGTTTTAAAAACTTGTATGGATAAATATATTAACTACAGTTATATACATTCATACAAATGTAATGAAACTATATGAATTCACATTTTAAAAAAAAGTTCTACAATTAATAAATAAAGTTTGGTTTCGGTGTGTATGTGTTTATGTGTTTGTGTGTGTGTGTGTGTGTGTGTGTGTGTGTGTGTGTGTGTGTACCTATAATTTCAATATTGTGACTTCTGGTACAGGAAATTTACCTTTTTGTTACTTGTTGTTGCCATAATCTTAGAGAATTGCCTAGCTCAATGAAAGATGATAACTTTTCCATGGTAATATATCTGGCATTTACTACAAACTAGATTGCAAAATAGATTTTTCTGATTCTAAGGCAGGTCCTCTGACCACTCCTCCATGTTCTCTCTTAAAATATACAATTCTATTAGATAATCTGTCATGATTTATGCTCCGTCTCTTAGTGACCTCTTCAATAGCTCTACAATTACTTAAAGTCTATTTCTTTTCTTTCATTTCATTTCATTTCTTTTCTTTTCTTTCTTTCTTTCTTTTTTTTTTCTTGGTACTTGTGTCACTGTGGGACTTCATTCCAGGTCTGACCCACTTCAAGTTTCATTTCCTGTGATAAAAACTTTATTATTTGGATGGATATCAGAAGAGTTAGCCTGCCCAAGTACATTCAATGAAGGAAAAAAACGAAACAAAACAAATAAACCACTTAGGAAATCAAAAGGCCATAGACAGAGGCTACCAATGTTTTTCTTTTGTTCAGTTACTTTGTTCAGGATGAATCATTCATCTCTGATCAAAGGACTTCTATAACCACTCTGCTCTGATTGATCTGTTCCCCAGCATTCTGAGGAATGGGTACATTACACAAGTTGTCCATCACTTTGAACATTTACTTCAAATGTTGTAGTTTTTTGGTTTTTCTTTTGTTTTTTCCCAAAAACTGTCTTTCATTAACATGATGTTGGAATAACTTTTTAAAATTCAGTTAGCATAAATTTCCCTTCTTAGAAGAATTTCTGGAAATGTTTTCATCTGTCTCTGTGCTATTCCAGTTTTTTGCTTGAATTTATTTGTCTGTATGTCAACATAATTGGGTAAAAGTCAGACAATAACTAGGTCAACATTAAAAATAGTAAAATATCTTTTTTTTCACCAAATGATAAAACCTTTCTAAAGCTCTTCATCATTCTCAAATTTGTTTCATTTCTGAAACAACAAAAATTATTTTAGGGATCTTTAAATGTAAACTTCTTGAAAAGTATAATGCTTGAAAGAATGCTATGATTTGAACAAAAATTATTCAATTTAAAAAAAAATTCTAGTTATTACTTTTGTTGACTGCTCAATAACATTTAATCATATGCCCTCCCTTAGGAAACCTTAGCTTAATAACATTTTTAAGGGAGGAAGGACAGAAAATAGAATTTGAACTGCGAAAGTAAGTGATGAGATTGAAAGAAAAATTAATAAGAAGCAAGTAACAGTTCACTTTTTTCTGGAAATTGATTAAAACAATGTGTTTGTAGTGAAGATATGAATAAAATATGAGAATAAGCACTAGAACACAAGGGAAAAAGAAAGGAACAAAGAGATAAAAGAAACCATATGATTAAATAATTCAGTGCATAATATTTACCATGTTGTTAAAACAAAGCATTTTATCTTAAATTTTATTTACTTCAATTATTTTGTGAGTACTTTTATATTAGTACCAAAATTTATTAAAGAAAATTTATGGATTACAAAAAAGGTTCATTTTCTTAAATATTTGAATTTTTGCTGGAAGATTGAATGATATTGGCAGAGTAAAGAATCCATTGTTGTTTGTATGGATCTATCCGATTGGATTTTAGAGCTAGATAAAATGAATTCTAAAATGAATGTAAATCAGCTAGTATTTTTAGATTAGAAATATAGTAATAAATATTCGCTGGCAATCTAAGCTATATGATTTTATTTTATCATGTAATCATATATGAAAGAATTTTCCATTTCATTAATGAATTCCTGCATACATTTTGCATAGTGAATAGAGCACCAGTCCTGCAATCAGGTATGATGTGAGTTCAAATTCGGAATTGGACATTTAATAGCTATGTGATTCTGGCAAGTCACTTCTGTCTCACTTTCTCATCTGTAAAATATTCAGAAGGAAATGGGAAACCAGGCCAATTTCTTTGCCAGGAAAACCTCAAATGGGATCTCTAAGAGTCAGACATACCTAAACAACACACATTCTCTTGTATAGTATTCTACATTGTTTTTAAAAATATACCCATAGCAAACTTCCATTTTTAAAAAGAACCAAATCTTGAGAATTCAATGATAAAAATACTAAAGAAAGTAAATAACTTGAGAACAAAATAACTTGAGAAAGTAACTTCCAGATAGTATAGAGCTTCAATATTAATTTATCCCAATCTCTTTCACATTATCTTTAGTATTTAAAAAAAATACATATTCATAGTGGTATTCTCAAAGTACCAAAAATCATAATCAATTTTCTGAATTATCCAAAAAATTAATTATGTTCAATACCATTTTTAAGTTGTTTCTTTTATTGCATTACAATTCTTTGGGAAATGGTAACATAGTTTTCATGGCAAATTACAATAGGTGTATGCATGTGTGTATTACTCTACAATGAAATTCATACTAGGGTATGTGATACAATTAAGATTTAATCTATTAATTTAGATCAAGATAAAACATTTTTGAGAAAGTATCACAGTGTCATATATTTAGACATATAATTTTATGAAGCTTAACTATATCAAAAATCACTATATAAATATGTTGCTTAAAGTAACAATTATTAAAAGCTATAGTATGCACAACATTATTATTCACAATATTTATTCTGATTTTTTTTAAATCCATGATTTCATTGATGATGTCATTTCTCTACCGCTATATATGGCAACTTTTTTTGCTAGAAAGAAAAAACATTACTTATTAGTCAGTATTTTTGATAATGTTAGAAGTGCCTGTTTCATCATTTTGACTACAAAATGTCCCCAAATTTTTAACTTAAAAGAGTTCACCAGAGATAAAGCTCCCCTTAAATCAAAGCAAATGCTCACTTGACCAATAAGCCTAAACAAGTATGGATGCAGTGGCCACAAATATAGTTGTATTTCAATGGCAGTATGAATTTTGACAATCTCTAAAAGATGAGATTCGAATTGTCGTCTTATGATAGGATAGGCATTGTATAATAGAATCATAAGACTGGAAAGCAATTCAGCCATCAAGAATACAGTGATGGAGAAATCAATTTTTAGACAGTTACAGTTAGTTAATAAGCTTTTATATACATTAAACTGAAAATCACCTGTTTTTATTTGTAGTCATTACTTCTAATTTTGTCCTATCTGTAGCTGAATGGAGTAATTTCTCTTCTTTAAATATTTAAAGTGACAGTCATGGTACAGTACAGCTAAGGAGCACCATGGATAGGGTGCAGGACCTAGAGTCAAGAAGATCTGAGTTCAAATCCAATCTCAAACACTAACCGTGTAACTCTGGGCAAATCACTTATCCTTGTTTGCTCCAATTTCTCCATGTGCAAAATTATCTGGAGAAGGAAAAGGCAAACCATTCCAGTATCTTGACCAAAAATGGGATATAGACAGACTAGGCCTAAATTGATAACCTACAAGTCACTCTTTCTGCTCTTCTTCCTTTAAATTCACTAATACAGAATTTATTAAAGCATACTAGAGTCTGAATGGTGGGTACTATTAACTACCTATTTCTTCCCATTAAATTCTATTATTGGAACTAAAGCTATGAAGTCATACTGATAATTCATACTGATAATTCACAAAATTATTCAGGCTATTTTTTACACAAATCATTGTCTAGACATATCTCTTCCATGATATTTTTTAAATCTATTTTTTTAATGAAGTTCACAATTTTACATTTATCCATGTTAAATTGTTTTGTTACTAGGTTTGACATATTATTCTAGCCTACTGAGATCACTTTGGATCCTGATTCCATTATTTATACATGGGATCCCTAATTTTTTCTTTCTTTTATCCTTCCCTCCTTCCTTCCCAACCCCCTTTCTGTCTCTCTGTGTCTCTCTTTCTTATGCTTTAAGTGGTAAATTAATAACTTATCCAGGTTCACACAATGAGCAAGGACTTGAGGCCAGATTTGAAATTAGGCCCTTCTGACTCCAAGACTAGTGCTCTATTCACTGATCCATCTCGATGAATTGATCCCTGTTTCTTCAATAAACCAATTTTTAAAAAATTCAAAGGCAGAAAAAATATTAAAATTTCCAATAATTCAATTCAATAAACATGGTACCTACTTGGATAAAGCATTATACTAGGTTTTGTAGTTTCCTTCGATTAAAAAATAACATTTTATAATGTAAAAGACATTATAATCTAATGAATGCCAGGAAAGTAAAATACCATTTTTTCATATTTTATGATTTTAAAAAGCTTGTAAAAAACAAACATGTTCACTGTTATGAAAACGGTCAGAACTGGCATTATTTAATCAGAATTGAAAGGGTGATAATTCCATTTAAAATGGCTTATTTAGTGCTATTTAGTCTGTATTTATGCTGAGAATATTTCTTATAGTGATGGCTGTTGGAAAATTAAAGGCCCAATCATAGAAACAAGAGCATAGTATCATTTTATTGACACTTTCAGATTACATGAAAATGTTGAGGTTATATTTTGGACTGCTATCTGCATATGAAACCTTAAACATGACTTTTTCCCCCAAATACCTTTCTTTATTTCCTTTGTTTTGTTAGTCTCCTGCCTTTTTCTCCTATTCTCTATCCCTACTTCTGTTGAACAGGCCCTCTCTGTTTCTAGTCCCTTAGTAAATGTCATTTCTATCTCTGCTCTTCATTATCTTTTCTACTTAAAATTTTAAGCCATTCCAATAGTTCAGCCATTAGGATGAAGATAAGATTTGGGTAGTATTAAGAATATACATTTTTTTAAAAATCATTTAAAAAATATTTGGTTTGATTGGTGCTGATTGCCCCTAAGGTAATCTAATTGGCTATTTGATATTTTAACTACCAGAGTGACATGACTTCTCATGTTATACAACATAATCAAAACCACTTAAGAGAATATTTTATGTGAAAATTCATGTAAAATTCTGGTCAGACAGAGTAATATATATTTTAAACAAGCAAACAAAAAACATCATTTGGATTGCAAACTGAGGAACAAACATTATGGGACTTAGAAACAAACATTATGGGACTTAGATCCCTCTTTACCAAAGGGAAGAAAATTGGAAAACACATAGGATCCAAATGCCTTTTTCTACATGGGAAGAAAAAGAAAGGGAGACCTTGCCTGTAAAAATCAAGAGTGATGTTTATTAAACAGTTACAGACAAATCATATAGTGGAGACATCCTAATTAATGCTCAGTTTGGAGGAAGAAGGAAGTAATTACATACTTTTCTAACAAAGCAAGGCCAGAAATGGGCTGATCTAGGAAGGAAAAGAGATTGGTTATGGGAAAAGAGTTCCAGGAACAGTGACATTGACTTCTTTGTATAAGATAAGCAGAATAATGCAGAGAGTCCATGGCTTTAACATATACTACAACATAAGCAGGATGTCTCCAAGAATCTAAGGTTAATTGATAGCTCAGGGGCTGACCAAGGCTAGTTTGAGGTAAACTAGTTTCAGAGACACTGATTTTGCATTTCCAACTAGGTTTTATTGGTTTGTCAAACGGTTTTTTATCCTTATTAGATAAGTTAGTCCCATACCCTTTTCCTTGATTAATTTGATAATTGGGGAGATCAATATTCATTTTCATGGGCCAAAAAAGGGAGATATGTATAAATAACAACAATGTCATGGTTCAAAACATAGACATATATCCGATATTCAGAACATGTTATACTAGAATATCTTTGTATTTGCTAATTCATACATGGCTTGAGAATCCATAATAATTCATGTTAGCACATATATCTTTTAATCAAATAGCAATTATGATAAGGAAAAGCAGGAGGAAATTTGGAATGGATTAAATTGGGTCAGAGAAAAGAAATTGTAGAACAGATATAAACTATGGAAGTCCTAGAAGCTGCAAGATTTTTTGTTTTAAGTAAACAGCAAAATAATAAATGTTCAAAAATCCAAAATATATGTCTATATTTTTTGGCTGAGGCAATTGGGGTTAAGTGATTTGCCCAGGGTCACACATCTGGAAAGTGTTAAGTGTCTGAGACCAGATTTGAACTCAGATCTTCCTAACTTCAGGGCTGGTGCTCTATCCACTCCACCAACTAGTTGCCCCAATCCAAAATATTTTGTCAGATTTATTTTCTATATTCTGTAGAACCTGTTTACTCTTCAATTCAACATCCTTCACTTGTTCTCTATTGTCTACCAAATAAAAGACAAACTCTTGTCAAAACCCCCACAATCTTTTTTTTTTTTTTTTTTTTTTTTTTTTTACTCCTTACACATAATAGTTTTTCACTTACTTTGGATTGTGGTTAACCTAGACAGCTGCACATTTACTTGTGACTTGTTCACATTAAGGCCTTTCTGAACACTTTTTCTATGCTTTGAAATAT